>NC_047164.1:15934506-16269089 GCF_009819705.1 Hippoglossus hippoglossus | reverse complement strand
ACTGTTTTACATTCCTTCCAGTTCTCATGTGTATTGACATTTAATGTTATCAAAAACGTTTGTTTGAATCATTTCAAACTGTTATGGATCAAACCCAAAAACGTACACTGCATTGTGCATATCTGTCTTCATGCATGTGTAAATATGTGCTGGGGACATGCAGTGAAGTGGTCAGGTGACAACAAATGAGGTTGAATGTAAATTGCTTTTTTATTATATTATCTGCAGTGTCCTGTTTTTATCCCACATGGTTTGTACAATTTCCCTGGAGGGATAATTAAATTGCCTTGTACTTGCTTAGACATTAACGTTCAATTTTATTAGCCATGATAAATGCTAACAAATTGTCCAGATTTCTTTATCTATATAACTAAAATACGTTGTTTCTTTCCTTATTATTTACATTTTAAGATTTACCACATAGTTTAAGTAGCATTAGCAATGATCTAATTACTCTGACATAGCATCTCGCTCACTTAGAAACCATCAGGAAAATTACCTGAGGAGTTTGATTTATTTAGTTGCCAAGATACCCCTGTTTTCCTGTTCACTGACGTAACATCTCAGCATCCAAGTGATGTCAGACGCTGATATGATACCCAGTAATACCACAAAGAGAACAGACTTTATGGCTCAGTTTCTTGCTTCACTGCTCAGGGCTTTTTTTTTATTGACACAGACAACATCAGCCAAGCAATAATAATTTTGTGACCTAAACTGAAAATTGTACATCTTTATGGGGCTATGTTGTTTGATAGTTCCATCCACATCCGATGTTAAAGCCCTTTTCTCAGAGCAGGTCTCATCCTGCCATCTCAATCTGGTCTTCTCTGTACTGGAGTCTCTTTTCATTTCGTTAGTTGATTCATTTACATGACAGATGTCCTCATGCATGCTGCAGAGAGCCCAGGGGTGCACTGCAGCTGAACGCCACCTGTGGTGTGAGTTTGTTATTTGAACCCGTGGTCTAGAGTTCCTGTTCTGCCCTTCTCATGAGCCCTCACTGCTCACCCCGAACGTTACAGTCCTCACACTGGCTCTCATGGTACTGTTTAATTTGAGAAACCACTTGAATTCTTACACCTGGCTCAAAGAATGCATTCAGATGTCATAGTATTGACCGGCATGTAATTGTTAACTGCTTTCTGATTTGTTGGCCATACTCAAAAGAGCTTATTTATGGGGGGAGACACACACAACTGTCAGAAACCCTGGGTCATTTTAGTTCTAACACCTCACTGTGGATTTGGATGAAAAACACAATCATTTTCACTCATATATAGACATTGTTTTCATCCTTGACGGTTGGTGGAATATAAATAAGATTGCACTGCAAACATATAATCTGCCTGCATGAGCATTTTGCAAAGCTTTTTGCGAACTTACACATTCCCGCTGCAAGAGCTCTAAGGAGTGGTTGGTAGGTTGTGTTACAGATAACTCACAAAATGTGATCTGAGTTGATTGCACATTTCTTGGCACTGGCAGTTATGTACTTATGTTTTATGAAAGCTTATATATTCAAAATATTGACTGACACTACATGTGACACTAACATCAGTATCTCACCAAAACAAATCATCTGCTACACCATCCCCCCTCCTGTACTCAGCAAGGTCTTCCTCATTCAGTCTATGGGTATAGACCAATGAAAGTGGCCCCTAAACACAAAAATAGAAGCACAACTGAGTGACGTTACCCTATGTACGGCGGATTGCCAAAAAACAACAACAATCCAACTAGCTTTGTTTGGTTAATATGTGTTTTTAAAACTTATTGAACTGCTTGAAGCCTCAAGCACAGCCCACTCAGCCAGCACACATCGGGTCTAGTAGCTAGCTATCCTGGCTGTGTAAAGCCCATATATTATATAAAAATAAGGTGCAACTTCAGTGTTTCTTGTTAAATAGCACCCTTGTGGGCAGGTACGATACAGTGTTTGTGTGTTCTCAAAGAACAATTTGGAAAAAGGGATGAAAATTAGTGGCCAATCAGTGCTGGAGCAGATAAAAACCTGTCACTACAGCAGTCGTTTGACCCAGGAATAAAGCCAATTGTACCTTTTTACACTGAACACAAAAGCCAGATGTTAAGTGGGCGTTGGTGGGTTTTTTGACCTGTGAAAAAGGAGCCTTTGTTGGGGGCCTTATTTGTTCACATGAACATTACTCGACTGTGCTGTCTCATTAGATAAACCTGGGCAGGGCCGGACTCCCATGCACTAACATGCACATGCAAACGTTTCCGCATTAACACGTACCCGTACCGGCTAACAAAATACAGAACAAAGAACTTCAGATCACACACTCAGAAGGAAGTTTGACTCCCCATTATTCCACTATATTGTACACTAATGTCTAAAATCTTTAGTACATAACCCATGAAACAGGTTGAAATTCCACTCACTTGCTACAAATGAGCAGTGAAAAATAACCAATTGAGCAGTACTATAAAAAACATCAAAGGGACAGAGGGACTAGTCATTATACAACTCGTGGAGCAGCAGGGAGACACATCTGAGGGCTTCTCCTCTTGTCACAGAACTGAGGCTACAATGTGCAACCGTACTCCTTGTTCCATAACAATCCAACTTTGACCTGTGCCGGCTCATGGGGGTAAAACCAAACCAAAAAAAGCAGCATTGTGAAACAGGTTAACCTTGGTTGCCAAACCAGGGAAGGAGAGACAGACGTGCTAGTGTTTCCAGATAGCCATCTTTGGTTATGTTTTGATTCTGTTGCTAAGAAAAAATTTGCTGAGTGGATTCACCGCTCCTCCTTCAAATGGGGAGGCATTAAAGAGATGAATGGACTGATTGATTAAGCATGCACAGGCAATTTTACGCTGCACAGCAGATATCAAAGGGTGAGTGACAAAGCCAATAGGTAGCCCCACATGTTTTTTTTTTATTGTGTCTATGTTTATGAGTATTTGTACATGTACAGGTACATATTAGGGACGTTCTGATCAGGCAGATCATATTGACTTTGGCTGTTATTTTGTTTGGCATGCACACACACCAGTTTTTAGTTTTTATTAACAATATAGACTTAATCATAAGCCACAAGGAGGCTTTAAGCAGTTGTGCAGCTATTAGCATTCTCCAAGCTTCTCGGAGAATCTCTCATTCATAGCGGCCTGTAAACTGGTGT
This sequence comes from Hippoglossus hippoglossus, assembly GCF_009819705.1. Lineage (NCBI taxonomy): Eukaryota > Metazoa > Chordata > Actinopteri > Pleuronectiformes > Pleuronectidae > Hippoglossus > Hippoglossus hippoglossus. The sequence continues at coordinate 16,265,937 of NC_047164.1, read as the reverse complement.
GATGTGTGAATCAGACGTTTTCCTCCCGAGGATTAGGAGCTTGATGTACTGATGATACATCTATTACAAACCCTTAACTGATGATCAGATCCTGCAGCGATGTCAGTAGTTCTCTTGAGCATCCATATAAGTAAACGGTTAATGAGCAGTTTGAGATTCAAGTCTGTGTCTTTTTAAGTATGCTTAATTACATCCCACGCTCTTTAAAAAGTTACAGCAGTTTGAGTTACTCCATTTCCATCCGATGGTACGATCCAAGGAGGGACATAGCCAGTCGTCTCATCATGACAAACGACCAATGAACGCAGCGTATTGGCTTGGGACGCGGGTGAACTTGCGCCGCACAAAAGACACCAGTCTGTCCCTCTTCCCGCTAGGTGAGCTGTGTTAATGTAATGGCTGCATCCCTCCAGGGGGTTGATGAAGCCGTGCCCTCCATGTATTTCCAGAAGAGCGAGTACCAGAGCCGGCGCACCGTGTATGCTACACTGCTGCCTTAACGCCCAGCCTCCCTCCACTGGTTTGCTTCATCAGCTACCTCTCTGCAATCTCAGAGCTTCAAAGCTCCTTATTGTCCTTTCCCACATAAAGTCAAAATCACTTATTTCCATGAGTCATCCCTCCCTGCCTCTTGATAGAATTTTTGCTGTGTGTTATCTTTTCCCTCTTCCTCCGCTTTTCGCTGTTTATTTACACACAACTGGGGCTGCTGTTTTCTGAAGTGTTCCCAATGATAATGACAGCAGCAAGATAAGAGTTATTTTTAGGACGTTGTGTTTGCATTTTACAGACTACTGTGGTGAGGGAGGGGGAGGGGGGGGCATTTTTGTTGCGTACATTCCATTCTGACACTGTTTAATGATATATTTATATATACACATATAGGACAGTCAAAATGTTCTTAGTCAGCACAGAACTTTATGATGATTTATTTAATGACCATAAATATTGACTCAAAGTTTTTCAGTCGCCAGGCGTCAAGGGCAACGGAAGCAACCACAAAACCGGCGAGTTCTGTCTTCCTCTCTTTCAAATACATATTTGCACAGCGGCGGCTCTCTCATCTCCCAGCTTCCGTCTTTCACTTCTGTGAAGCTTCATTTGTAAAACAGATGTATTTTAATCTGTCTTGTCCTCGAACCAAAAAGAAAGAAAGCAGACAATAATTACATCTTGTTTAGACCCCTGAAAGACACACATTTGATAGGTGAGTCCCAAAGCTGTTAAGTATTCTTTAAAGCTACAGACAAACAGAGTGGGTGCGGTGGGAATAACACAAGGCCCTACTGTGGTGCAGTCATCACCAACACAACTTAATCGTGCCAATTCAACCGGGCTATTCTAGGACACAATGGAGAGGAAAGTGCAAAAGTGGGTTGTGTTAATTGAGTGTGTGGGCTGGGTGATTTTTTTAAATGGCCGTGTTAATTGTTCTTTAAGGAATGGGTCCCCAACTAGTGCACTCGGCTGTGGCTTGTTGTGCTACCCAGGGCACGGCTGGCAGCGGCTATTAGGAGGGCTGTAAGAACAGCTCTCGCCTAAGTGTCATCCGTTAGGTTCTTTATTTACTGATCCATTCAAACCAACAAGGAGGAACACATGTAAATGTATTTATTTTATGGTAACATGACTACAGCTTTGTCTCTATCAACATGCAAATACACAGTGGCTCAGTCACTTAATTAGGGAACTTGACTGAGCTATTTGTTCATTATTTTTGTGAACTTTTGACCTCCAGGGCATAACACTGTTGGCCAGCCAGGAGCAGCTACAGTATAATTATAAGCAATTGCTTTTCTGCTTGTCCAGCAGAGCAAGATGGGAATCCCATCCCCCTCATACATGGAATACCCACTCACATACTGTACAAACTGTCTGTAGTCTGTTCTTCACCGAGGAAGGTAAAAACTGAGCTGCCCTTCTTATAGACTGCCTAGAATTCCCCGCTCTATATGCAAATAAACATTATTTCTATCTATGAAGACCAAATGATGTTTTTTTTCACCCAATTCTAGTTTACAGATGTGCTTGATGACAATGTGTGTGCGTGTGTGTGTGTGTGCCGACACGAGCAGGAGAGAGAGAAAGAGAGTGGGGGGAGTCAGTAGGGACTAAATGAATGAATGTGTGCAGCTATAAAAGCCTAAAATTATGTTAAACTGTAGCAGGTCAGAGACGTCAGCTGAGTAGGTGGTCCTTCATATGTGGCCCAGGATGCATTTGTGTTCACACAACAAAAAGAATGTAGCCACATGTGTCCCAGAACACCTTCTAATGTGGTCTGAGTGAGCGGATCCCAGGACACATCTGGGTGCGTTCAGATTCATACTATGCTGACCACTTGTGATCCGATCACTGAGGACAGATGTTAATACCAGATCTGAACACAGTCTGTGTTGTTCTGTTACAGCTGGATATGGCAGTTGTGAAACACCTTAAATGTCTGTTATATATTAGGGCTGAGTTGGGGTAGTTATTTTGCCTGTTGGTTAATTTACCTTTAACTGAGTTAGCAGATTGTCTAATTAGCCGTCGATAGTTTCTTGGTAGATTTCCCTACCCCCCCATACTTATGTTTATAATCCACAACATGATGCTGTAGATTAGCAAGCAGCCATTGGTAAGCTTACTATTTGTTCCTGCAACAAATTCCATTGCCTCTGGTCACGTGGCCACTAATGTGTGTAAAGTGTTTGACAATATTATTTTTATGAACAAGGGTGTTGACTGTAATGTTTCCTTAGGTCTAGTGAACAACATTAGAATAGAAAATGTCCTCAGGGAAGTGTCCTTGTGAACTCTGCTCCACAGATGGCCTAGCCATGGAAAAAGAGTTATATATAGAAAGTGTGGGTGATGCTGGTAGCTCTGGTGCCAGCAAGAGCTGCATTTGTGTCTTAAAGCCACCCGCCACCTATGAATGATTAACTCCCACAGACCCAGTGCAGCACCTAAGGAAAACAGACACATGCTTGTAAACAATGATTTTGCAGCTTCATTGCTCTATTTGCTTCAAAGCGAACCACTGCTAGCACATCAGGGAAGTTTCTTTTTTGCAATAAAGGGCTTAATCACAACTCTAGTGAGGCTCTCTGTGTCAGGAGGCCTAATTATACCTTCCAAGACTCATCATTTTAGATTAATGTATCTTGCTGGCCACTGCAGCCGGCCCATACTCCGTATGTAGCCCGAGAGTTCACCGTTTTCTGTGACCCTTTCTCGGTAGTTACAGGCTAATGGAGCTATAAGTTATCATTGCTAAAGTACGCAGGCGACCACATCATTCATCACAGACCAATGGACAGAATCCTTAACAGCCTTTAACTCCAGTAGACCCTGTGGGACTCATCATACTTTAGAAACCCCATTGTTGAGCAGTTAATATAGTCTCATTGTCTACTTTGCAACATTAGGGGGTCTTGTGGACAGGGAGGCAAAGTCAGCCTGTTTTTGTTGCACTGCCTCTTTGGGTTTAAATAACCAGTTATCATCCCTCTTCTTCCTACTTTGGACAATGGTTATCTGTTGTGGAACCTCTCTGGCTATAAATAACTTAGGTATAGTCGAGAGGGCTTAACCAGTGTCTTTCACAGTGAAAGAAATAGCTCTATCTAAGGGTAGAAGAAGAAAGGGGAAAGCATGGCTGGAAGGAGGGGGTGTGCAGGTGAAGCAGAGGTTGTCTCCACCTTTTTAGCTACATGTCAGTCTTTAAACTCTTTGTATTTGCCTCTCTCATTGATTTCATCTACCCTAAGTGCTGATTGATTGTTTTTTTCCCCAAAGGCTGTGCCATGACATCACAAGGAAACCCTTTCCTTGAAGGGTACCTTAACCTTTGACTTTTTGACATATTTTCCCTAAAAGACCCCCCACCACCACCCAACTGGCTGTGTGTCTGTGTGTGAAAAATAGACGAAGAAAAAGAGAAATGGATAGTGATGGTGGGATAAGAGATAGGCTCTCCAGGCTGTGTGTGAAATGGTCAGATAAAACATGTCACAGCTCTTTGATGTGGAGTGTGGGAAAGAAGAAAATATAAAAAAAACAAAAAAGCAGGGGACATGAATGCCAGACCAAAGCTGTGTTAAAACAATGATAACACCTGAAATGTGCTGGCGATCATTAAAAAAGACAAAACGAGGGAAATAAAAGGAGAAAAGAAAAAAATAAGCAATATTGAAAGAGGTCAGCCTATTTGGTATTCAGGTCCTGCAGAGGACGATTCCTCTAAGGGAACACAATTATTAGTAATTGTGTTGAAATTTTATTTCTTAATTACCGCACTGAAGAGCTTCACGTGGGGCTTCCAGTGTGTTTGTAATGCTGCACTCTGCTCCGCACCAGAAAGGGCCAAAGCGAGCTACAATGCCTGAGGCCATTTCATGCATTAACACTTAGCAACACACTCGCAATTTCCACATTTATTGGAGCAGACAAATAATTCCAGACAGAAGTGAGGAGCAGCACTAGCAACAAGGTCAAGGGGGTTAATTTAAGGGTCGGTGCTATGATTTCACTGATGACTTTACTTTCCATCCCCCAGTCATATCACTTTCCACACCTTCCATAAATATTTGAACAAAGTCAAATTGCACTGCTCGGACCTAGTCATCACATTCACCTTTACTTAATGCAATAGCAGTGTGAACTACAAGTGCTTTTATGCCACTGAAAGAAGAACCCTAAAATAAGTAATAACGAATATAAGCATGTGCATTAAACATGAAATCAAATGAAAATAATTAAATATAGGCTGTATTTATGTATGCAATAATTGGGGAGAATCCGACATGTTGACTGAAACATGTCATTGAGGAGGTTTTACATTGTTTTCATGCTGTTCCAGTCATTCAGTCATCGACCGTGCCCCGGAGTTGAGGGTGTTGCCATCCCAAAAATAGACCACTCTAATCAGGCCTGTAATGCCTCACAATAGGGCAAACATGGTGAGTCAGGTTATAAATTCCCTACAGAGTGCACCGAAACCATCCCAGGAAATTGCATCAAGCATCCTCGAAGAGCCACCAGGACTTTGGTTTCTAAAATATTTGGTATCCCATGATGCTAAGCGAAGGAAACTAAGGAGGAAAAAAAATAGAACGGCTAAAAGTGCAGAGTGATGAGGAAATCGGTTGGAGCTGTGTGGGGGGGCGATGATAATTATTTATGCAAGACTGAAGAGGTGATGGATAACAAGAGTATTGCCAGGCCTCTCCTTTGTTTTCCGGGATAGTAAGTGTTCCATTGAAGCTGCATAGGAAGAAGGGAAAATTAAAGTATGCAAGTGAATTAACACACACACACACACACACACACACACACACACACACACACACACACACACACACACACACACACACACACACACACACACACACACACACGCTAATGCACATCATGGCTGTACCTGTGTGTAATACTCTGGATGTTCATGGATTCCTTTGTTCTCCTTTGAGTCTATAGTGTTTGCTGGGCAACGTGTGCCCTTTAGTACATGTTTGTTTGCATGTTTGCACTAAGGAAGACTGAAGACTGACAGGGTCTCGAGGGAGGGCCTGGAATCTTTGACCTGAATACATATTTTCACATATTAGTGATGAGTGAGGGAGCCCCAGTGAAACGTGACAAGGCCTGTTTTCCTGCTTGTTTACAGGTAATAAATACTCTCCGCCACGAAGGTAGAATCCAGGCCGGGAGATTTCATATTATGGTCTGGGTGGAAATGGAGGAATACTTTGTGACATTCAGCAAAATTAATTTTCTGGCTTAGTGTTATGTATGTATACTGCCATAGTACCAATGTATCTACGTTTCTTTTACATGTCCGAAGAAAAGTAAAACATTTTAGTAAACAGGACTAGTCAAATACCCGGTTTAATGTAATGTGCAAAATTTGGTTTGCATTGAATATTAGCCTCATCAATATTCTAATATTCATGACACTATTTTATCATATATTGCATTCAGTGTAGTGTCGGCCAGTTTAAGCACCATTGTCTGTTTGCTTCACTCCTGTTCCCTCTGTACTAAGTGTTTTAATACAGCTAAATTCAGTTTCTGTTGTCAGACTTTAGAAACATATGAAATAGTGACTGAGACGTGGACCAGTAAACCTACATGTTAACCAGCAGTCACTTTCAAGTCATTTTACAACCTGCGACTCTGCTCTGAAAAATCCAGATTTCTTTATTTGCCGACATTGTCCCTCCAAATCAGGACATGTGTTTTTTTTTTATTTGAGCACACAGAGAGAAATGTTTGACAGAATGGCAACAGAATATCTTTCTGTCTTTGTATCTCACAAAGCGCACAGCTTTCTTCTGGGTAACAAACTGGTGCTCCGACATTCACTGAACAGAACAGAAGCAGTGAAAGATGTGTCCCTCACTTGCTGGGCAGCACTGACTACTCTCTTCTACCGAAACTAGCTACAGTTTGTCCGGAAAAGTCTCTAAAAACATGATAGCTGAAAAGGTCATCTTTAACGAGTCAGGGTTTACATATACCGCTCGGACTTACATGTATGCGTTGCGTTAATGCTTGATAGTGGGTGTGTCCAATGCTTGTTGCTGGCGCAATCATCATAACGACAAAAAAATCATAGTGTCGTGGTTGGGACACTCAACGTTGCCGGGTTTCAAGCTAATGTGACATGCTAGCTATCAATACAATGCCAAAGAGAAATCAAAGGGAAATCTAATCTACAAACACCAGGTTCACCAGCTGCCTCTACCTATGCTTTCAACATTAACAAGATATGATTGGCCAGTCCCTGCACTTGAGTGCTCGATGTGATTGGCTGGTGCCTCCGGTGCTGAAGAGATGAGCAACGCAACAACAATGCAGTTCAGCAACACCTGACGTCACCCCATTCAAAGGGAATGAGTTTCAGTTGATTTGTCCAACGTGTTTGCTCACTAACGCACTCACTCCCGACTGTTGCGGCTGTAGAGTCGGGCCGTGGTTGGTCCAGCCAAAAATATTATGGGCAGGATATTACATTACCACAAGAGAGATCACAGCTCCAGGCTGCCCAATTATCTGGCCTGCACCTTTAACACCTGTGAGCGTTACAGAATCTGAGTATGCGAGTGGAGGGAGAAAAATGGGAATTCAGAGGACCTGCCTTTACGATTTCCAATTATGAGGTGTAAAGTCTGTTTATAGCTGTCTCAGGAGGAGTCACTAACCATTTGCTTACTTACAAATGCAATTAAAAAACACATTAGTCCTTTCAGACATTTCTTTTAAATAGAGATATTTGTAAAGGAAAAACAAAGACCTTTAGCTCAGCCACTGATACATTTCACTCCTCGACACTACAGTGGGGATAATGTATTTGGGGTTTGTGCCATGTACACTCTTATCTGAGGTTTAGAAGTGACAGTGTGTTGTAAAAAAAACACCGTCCGAGTTTATGTTCCCCTTACATCTATCTTTCTCTTTGTGTGGTGAGCGGGGCATTGTCTTTTTCCCCCCTCGCCGATGGAGCTGCAGGTGTGTTCAGTTGTGATTGTCAGGAATTGGATATGAAGGGGACTGCCAACTCCAAGTATGACCTCATTAATTACATCTGTCAGTGATTCCCTGCAGATCTGTCTCCTGCTCTTCACATGCTGCCACTCAGCCAGCCAACCAGTCAACCAGTCAGTCAGGAAATTTTCTGCTGTGGGTTAGACAACCTGCCGGGCCTCTGCTCATAACAGTAGCAGGTGGGATCGGGGGAGCGGGGGAGCGGGGAGGGAAAGAGGAGGAAACATTAAGGACTGGAGAAAGACAGAGAGTGGAACAGATGAACACATTCATGCAAACTCACTTCCATTTGATTGCATAAAAATGCACACACACACACACTCACACAGAGGCAGACACCTCTTTCGCAGTGCAGCCGGAAGAATTTGATCTTTATTTAAATCCTTAAATTATAGCTGATTAAAAATTCATGGAGAGCCGTTTATATGAAAGCTGGCTGCTGTGCAGGCTGCCCTGTGATGTCTAATTGGTCTGAAGGTTGCCAACCCTTTGAACAAGTCAGGACGGAGAGTTGTGGCTGCCTGTGTGCTTAGAATGAAGATGTGAGTGTTTACCACCCACCTAACTCTTCGCCTCGCCGCCTTTTTTGCTGCGTTTGTGTAGTGTACGAAGACGGGTGACCCTCTATAAAGTTAGCGGCACAGAGAAGAGCAGACATAGACTGCATCTGTGATACGTTTACGTTTTTGAAAGAATGTATTTTACAATGACACCTACTTTTGATTTGGTTTTGAATGCTTGGTGTGTGTAGTTCCAGGTGGCAGTAGTGACTCTGGATTTGGAGCGGCTCTCACCCTCAAAGCTATGGCAGTTGTCTTTGGGGTTTTCAGGAGGGGTTTCCGAAGGGGCGGCAGCGGGAGTGGGAGGTTGGTGGGCTCCACTGCTGGAGGTCCACTACAGCGTTGCTCACACTTGAGTGTGTGAGAAGCCCCATCTTTATTCCCTCTTCTCTCTTCGCTCCCATAGCACTTGCGTACGCAAACACACACATACGTGCATATACTAACGGGCGCACATAGCCCTCAATGGCAGAGCCCTCCCGCTGCCCCAAAGCATGGAATACCACATTTGTTTGTTTACGCCTCGTTTTCTTTCCCTGAACTCTATTAACATTTATATTGCAGCTGAAGGTGTTGGAAGTCCCTCCTGCAGAGGGCGGGGGGGACTTGGCTTAGATGAGAATGAGCTTCAGTCGAGCCTTCCTAGGCATAGACTTGTGTGTTTATACCGACATTATCCAGCTATTCCCGAACTGCCTCTTTCCCGTCTTGGTAGTTTTTTTCTATGCATATCACCATTTGCTCCAGCTCGCCTCTTATGTGACTCTTTAAGCTTTTATCTCTCTCCAAGGTAAATTGATTGCTTGAAGGAAAAAAAAAGAAACTGTGTTTGGAAATGCTTGTGGATTGGGCAGCCTGATTGAGCATTAGCATATGAAAAGAAGAGAGGCAGCTCACAATGTCAGAGGAGGAGGAAGTGTTATAGGGAACATCCGCTAGACATCTGTGTTTCAGATGTTTCTCGCAAATTTTAACACTTTTTCAGCGCTGATCTGTGGGGGTATTCCAAGCAGACAGTTCAAATTCACACTGCCGGAGCGTCGCTATTCAAGCAGGATTTGGTTGCCACAATCTGTACTGTCATTTTGATAAGCCTCGCCTTCCGCAGGCTCCACAAACAGGGCGGAAAAAAGGAAAAAAACTCCATGACAATTTCATACACTGTTAAACAAAGAAATGACAAAAACAGTATAAATGAGCTGTGCACGACGCACGTGTGTGCAGACACGACTTTCTGTCTAACTCCTCCCAGCCAGAAGACCCAGACGAACCGATAAACCTTGTCACATGTGGCTGATGCCTGTCATGTCGATCTCCCCTGCATGCTAGACCTGCATCAATTAGGCCCTGATACTGCAGGTTATAGATCTGTATCTTGCTATATCTGTCCCCTGGACCCAGCGGCCAGGCCTCCAGCAGAAACACATTGCTCTGTTTGATAGTTTAGCACAGGGGGGACAGACACATCAAACCTATTATTGTGTTCTTTTTTTTCTTTCTTTTTTATCCGTATGTCCACTGGCTACTGCGTAAAAGATGTTTACCTCATGTGCACAACCTAGATGTGCTCACTGCTGGCTGTGTTTCTATATGGATCAACAAAGTAACGACATGAGAGACCCAATTACATTTTTGTTGGCGAGTGGTGGAAGGACATAATCATTCACTCATTCGTTCAAAGCAGTTTCCTTTCAGATTTACATCGTCGCTTCATAGGGCATTTTAAACAAGCACTGTCTTTAAGGGCCAATATAGAGGAATGGATGGAAGGATGCTCTAAATGTAAAATTGTACTGTCTAAAGGAAAAAAAAAGCTTTTCTATACAAATGTTATTTGGTAGTTTAGATCGCAAAAAATGACATAGATTATGATGGATTACAAAATTAAGAAAGCAATTCTCTCTCTGTGTGTCTACAACAGGGAGCCACCAACAGTCCTTTCTTTCCACTATATATATTTTTAGCATTCTTATGTGCTAAGATGGAAGCTGAATATCAAGTAAATGTCACTGCTCTTGTGCGCTTCATAATATCATTAACAAAAGAGAGCCCGGAGGAATGTGGGACCCGGGATTGCATCTATTAATGCAAAACGTAACGCACATTCCGTGTACCGCCGCCTGGCCTGTGCACTTAGAGCATGTATACGTTCAGGAGAGTCGGAGTCACTGAAATGTGCCTGCAGCCGAACTGCTCTGTATGCCGTTGTATGTATTATATTTAAAAATGTATCAACATATTATATTTCCAGCAGAGTAATATTCACTCAGATGCTGAACTCCAAACTCTGATAGACAGCCTGTAGCGCAACATTATTTTATGTCATTGCTTGTTGTTCTTCAGTGGTTCTTTTTTTTTTTTTTTTTAAAGCATTTCAATGAGCCGGTTCCTTCTTTATTGTGATAATGTGCAAAAGTGAAATTGTTCAAGCTGATTACTGCAGGTGAATTAAAGTCAATGATACTCTTGGTCAATGTGATTTTTCCCACTAAAATGTCACCACAATGGTAAATTGGAAAATTGTACCTATTTATGCATCATAACTGGATTTTGGTCCTTGACCTAGTTTTGCTTGGTTTAAGTGAATATTGAGCTCACTCATCTCTGGGTATATTGTTTGGGTTTATTGTTGTAACAATGTTTATTCTGCCCTCTTGGCCGGGTCACTCTTGCACAATATAATATAATAAAAATAAAATCGAATAAGTATAAAAACATATAATAAAAAAAGCATATTGCCTCTCACACACATCTGTGGTGAATAGTTACCCTCTTAACCTCTCGTTTTTCTTTATCACCGCTCTTAGTCTGACACACATTGTTCATAGATCCGATGAATAAATAGAGACATAGCATCTTCTGTGTCATACATTTCTGACACGAGCTCTTCCCCAAACACATCACAAGCAGTACATTGCAGTCACAGCATCGTTTTTTTCCCCCCTCTTTTCCGTTTCTGTTCCCTTTTTTTTTTTTTCCTCTCCACCAGCTGTCCCCTTGTCCTCAACGTTCACATTGGGTAGGGTCTTGCGCTGTCAGGCAACTTCTGGTTTGTTCGGCTCTTTAGTTCCCCGTGGCTGAAGCCGACGCAGACACACACACGAGGGGGAAGTACACACACGCGCCCTTGCACACATGCACACAGAGAGGCATAGCGAGAGCCCTTTTGTACTTGTCTTGACTGCGCTGTGCACCGCCGCAACATTTCGCTGATGATTTCCTACAGCCAACAGCAAAGTGTCACTTTCCCTTCGATTTGCTAATTTGCATCGGTTCCCTCTTCCCAGTGTGGCTCTGGGTATCAGGGCGCACGAGCTGAATGTCAGTGTCTCTTCTTAGCATACAAATATCCCCCTGATATTGTGTGTCATGTGTACTCCTGGACATCTCTAACATTTGATAATACCCTTGATATTTCAGGATCAAAATTTCAAGCAGCATCTTCTTTAATCAAATACCACAGCGTATTTGCCAAATATGTCCTTCGACATTAAAAATAGCACCATTCATGAACTTTGAAAAAAAAATACTGATACAACTATGAGATTTATTAATACTATTATGCAGTTGTATGAGTAAAATAGTATTTAGTTATTACATCTTGATTAAATTCTGATCAAATTGTGAAATTCATAGAAATCAGGTGTCCCAAACTGTTCCGTTCTTGTGTATTCGGAGGCAGCACCAGACCGAGCGGTATAGGTGATCTGCCATGGCCTTATCTAATCTGATTTGCATGCCAGAGAGAATTATGTAATTGGCATTTATGCAGAACAAAGAAGGATCAGCTCATGGAAAAGAAGGGTTTTCATGTAGAACTGTGTGTCTAAGCCTGTTTTCTGCAGCTCTGTGCTGCCTATGGTTGGCTACTGTGCAGACAGACAAGAAACGAGTGGGACTCTTGAGTATGTGTGTGTGTGTTTGGTGCCATACACATGCATGATGTGTTGTATTAGTGCATGATTAGCTGGCAGATGCCCTGCACCAAGGGTTGGTGGTGGTAGAGGGGTGTTGGAGTCGAACCACATCTGTCACGTATGCTTCTTGAGATTTGTAAAGCTTTTAACTCTCCTGTAATTACTGTATAATGCACTGATCTCATGACTCAGCACTGTGAGTGGAGGTGGCAGAGGTTCAAGCTGGAGAACATGTAAGATGAACAGCATGTTAACGCTCTGAGATGTGCTTTTGGAATGATAATATTTTTTCATATAACATTTTCACGTGCACATATTAAAGCCCTGGGCAAAATCGACTGCAGCAGATTTCTCAATGGAGCCTAAGGCTAACATTAGCTTCAGGGTAACGTGATCAAAAATTACTGTTAGCTCCAGGTATCACATTTGAACGGTGTGAACTGAATCACTTCTTTAGGAAGACTTCATTTGGACTCAGTTTCCAATAGCATGATATTCCTTCATATGTGTTTTAAGATTAGAAAAGTCAGTTTACCCTACAAATCATGATGCAGTTACTCCAAAGATTTCTGCCTTAACAATGACTGGATTAAGAAATGTTATGTTTATTAATAGGGCAATTCTGTTCTTTTTTATGCAACATGACCTACAGTTTGGTAATAAGTCAGACCTTGTAATAAAAATATATTATCCTCAGCCTTCTTGATGGAAAAATGATGTTGCTAGTGGAGGCGCCTTGGACACTGGAGGATAATCCCACCCCGAGGTGACAAAATCACACGGACAGTGTATTCCATTGTTACACTATTTTTGTAATGTAAAAACCAATTTCAGAATGAACGTGTTAACAATAGCATACATCCCCTGCCGCCGTTACCTGACAGTAATGTAATAATCTGTAATGAATTATCACATTTCTTATGCACAAGGAAATTAAATTCATTAAATATACCCCCTTTGGAAATGAAGTGCTGTGAATGAGCCAGTTTGAAGTTGTGAATGAGACATGAGCTCATTTTGAATATGATGATAACCAATATTTTCCACCCTGTGTCGAGTTTAAAACCACTGACGCTCCCCTGAACCGCAGCGTGTGAACAGTCCTGTCCAGTCTCACCTCCTGCTGGGTCGCTAACATATCACCTTTTACTTGCCAGTTTCCATTTTTAGCTCGAGTGCAGTGCTGCCTGCACCAGCTATCCGTTAACCGTGCTTCCGTTTGAATTTGTTTTTCTCGCTGTGAGGCAGGTAAAAAAAACGAAGTAAAAGTGTAGGCCTGAGTCATGAAGCAGGATTGATAAGCTGGATAACTGTGCTGAGTAACACCTGGAACTCCCCCAAATCTGGAACATGGCCCGAGGCCAAATCTCCTGCAGTGAGCGTGAGACTCATGCAATGGACTCTCTAATCTGACACACTCTCCCCGCACCTCCTATTTCTCACACTGCTGAATTGTTGCCGCTCGTGTTGCTGCTTTGTGTGTACAGACGTTCGACTAAAGCCCGAGTTTCACCTGACTGAGAGTGAGCTGTCAAATGCAGGCCGGATTGTTATTAGTCTGTCCGGGTCCTCCAGTCCCCGCGTTTGCTTTCAGTCACGTGCGTTTATGCAAATGACGTTGCACTGCACAGCTGAGAGAGAGAGCGCCGACAGGGAGAGAGAGAGAAGTGACGGAGGATCAGTGCGTGCAGAAATAAGAATAGCAGAGTAGTTGGATGTGTTGCAGCTGAACTGACTCAATTTTTATAAAGGTCAAAATATTTACAGGACACACAGGCTCATTTTTCTCACTGAATTGCAGAAGGCAAAGGAAGAAGTAAAGATCAGAGGGAGGCTGAGCTAATGCTCTAATGACTTTAATGACTCTGTAAAATTGGGGCTTTATTTTGATATTTAAATATTTCTGGATCTCAGCTCGGTAGCTGCTTTTGTTTTAATGACTGAAACCCCCGATTGAGAGAATCTGTCCTGCTAGAACTAAAATGTGCACTTCATTTATTTTTCTTTCACCCTGCTCGTTTTTTAAAAGTACAATTAATTTTCAACTCAAAGAGTATGTTTTTCTTAAATAAATCCCTCTGAATTATGTTGATCTTGAATAATTTCTAACTCCCTCACAGAAAGGTAATTAATAAAACCTTTTTTTCCACAGCATTTTTAGTTATTTGATGATGAATCGAGAAGGACTTATCACAAGATCACTTGTTACCTGTTTAGCTCTGTTTTGCAACATTTTGAAATTACATTCACAGTTATGTGAAAGGGTTGTTAATACCGGTGATCTCCTCAGCACGCACTATGCAAGTTGAATGCAGCTTTCACCTGGTTCAAACCTCATTGGCTTTGTTTTCAGGAGTGACAGTGTGAAACCAAGGACAGCCGCTCACAGTTTATGGTACATGCCTGTTGTGAAAAGGGCATACGATTAAAAAAACATACACATAAATGAATAAATAAAAGGGGAATGTTTGTAAGGAAAATCAAACCTGACAGAAGCAGTGTTGGACTTTAATTCAACAGAGAGGCAGAAAATGGAGGCCCAAGAGACGTCTGTGTCGCTCTGTGTCCACTGGATGTGTGTGGAGAGAGTAGGCTAATATACTAGCTTGAAAAAATAGATAGACTCAAGGAAGTCTTGACTGGTGAGAGAGCACAAATTGCTCAAGACAAGATTATGCATAATTCGCAGCTACAAAATTAGTATCCACAGTCACCAGAGACTATTCTATTATTTATAACAAATACAATTTTGCTTAAATACCACTTAAAAACATATGTCGTAAAAATATGTGGTCTTCAACCGATTTGCCGCGTAATATTTTCAACAGTTTCAAGTCAAAGGGAATCGCACCTCGGCCTCTCAGTGCCGCTGCGCTCTGCTCCGGCCGGAGGCAAAGCGGTCCGGCTGTGCGGCTCTGAACCTGCGCTGATCCGTTACCACTCTTAAAAATGCTCAGATGTCAGCAGGAGCCGGGTGAAGCAGTTTGTTCTGCTCACCACTCAATGGACATGTTTCATTGGCACCTTGCTGGAGGTCAGCAGTAACTGACGGCCAGAGCCGTGGGGGTCAGGCCCACTACCCGGCTTTAGCTGGAGAGTGAATTACACTGTAGGTGGTGCAGGTGGGCTGAGCCAAGGCTTGGGGCTGAGATTGAGGCCCAGCAGCATGTTAAGGGTGTGTGTGGATTGCGAGCAGAAATCCATTTGACCACAGTGTCACACAGCCCCATTTATACGCCTGATGTGTAAGAGCTACTTGGAAATCCAGCAATTCTTTTTCTCTTTTTTTTTGGACAGATTCTTCAACCAATAACTATTCTGTAGGGTCCCTCACTTGAGTGATGGCGTTGGGAGAAGATGTATCATTGAAGGATTAGGACTAGAGCTCATCACAGAAAATAGCGTGGTCAGTGTGACATGCCACTTTTAAAGTGGCTGAATATTTTAAGAGAGCCCTCTTCCTCCGAGGAAATGAAGCGCAGACAGAGTGGAGGGCAGGACGTTTTTGTTTGTTTCTGCCAATGCTCAGGGGCAGAGACAGAAGATTTGGAGATGTGGAGTAGATTGTGAGGGGGAGAGGGAGTTGGGGTCTATTTTCACCGCAGCTGAGGCCTCTACTAGCCACAAGCAGTTTCTATAATTCCAGAGATGAGAGAACAAAATATCCTCCACCGCACAAAGTAAGATTTTACTCCCTTCTCTTCCTCCCGGCTTTTCTGTATTTCTTCCTCCTCCTCCTGTTTTACTCCATTCACCTCCAGACAGCACTACCTAGCTGCACCAAGGACAGCACAAGGCATTTCAGCATTGCCACACACAGACAGCCACGGTGCAACAGAGTGTAAACACTCCCCTTTTACATGACATCTAGTCAGGATCATTGTGCCTGCTCTACATGCATCACCTGCCACTAAACGATTGTGTACTGTGGGCTGAGCGGATGTGTGTCCACGTAGCCGGACGCTGGCTGGCCGGGATTGCCTGGGAGCAATCTACACCATGGAGAATAACTTAGCTGAGCCCTGCTGCTGAGCTCTTCTGAGCATGCTTAAGAGCTGAGAATTATTCCACTCATTTCTAGGTTCCTGTGAAGCATGACAAAAAACTCGAGTGCTTCATGCTCGCCCAATTCCCTTCCTGAGAGGAGCCGACAGGCTCTTGGTTTAGAAGTCATTCAGCAAACACTCACCATGATGAACATTAATTACATCAATTAAGTGGACCACAACCATTGTCGGTGGGGGTGAACAGAAAAACACTGAGTCAGAAATAGAAAAGCTGCTGTTTGTTTAAAATAGCTTCCAGATGACCAGACTCCAAATAAAGGAAATCATTTTTTTCAATTAAAAAACACAATGTTTTATTTTAAATGTAACTGATTTCAGGTCACTTTTCTAATTTAACATTTCTAATCTAATTTAAAGAATACATTTTTTCTTGCTGAAATTTCTTAAATCATTTCAGTTTATATTACATTGCTACAGTTTGTGTGTCTGTTAAGGTAATTGTGTTTTTCCTTTGATTGCATTTCATGGTTTTCAGTGTCAATAACAATTCAGTTACACACATGTTGGGAAAGGAATTGGGAAGCAGAATTTTTCAGATTTTTAAATATTAATATAAAACAGAAACAGTAATTTCTTATCAACAAATCTCTCAACTAGCCAATGGATAATTGAAATTAGAGCCACAAATGACCAACTGACGGGTCCCACAGAGTGTGAGAGCTCAAAGTCACCTCAGTCACAGCAGCTCACTGCGTAAGAAACAAAGCTCAGACCACACCATGGTGGAGCAGATTCTTCTGATAGGAGGAAGTGTCCTGACTTGCTTCCTCCTTCGGGAAAAACTGACATTCATGTCCTGGAGGTGAACAGTAAAAGCCATCAATATAAAACACCCCAGAAGCCGCTGGCGGCAAGTTTAATTCATGTTTTCGAAGATACTGAATGCCTGATGACCTTGGTGCCACGCATAATGATGCACACTTAGAGTTTATTTTTGGAGCACAATGATCCACATAATTAACTTTGAAGTACAATGAATTGTGTTTCCATCATCTTGGCAGTTGCCTGGAGTTTGTTTTACTTATAAATGATTAACAAGGTTGCATTCAGTTAGTCATATGTGTGGCCGCACTTAGATCTAGACAACAATGCTGCTACTGCCAGTGTGAGTCTGCTTAAACCATTTACATGGTTACATAATTAATTAGGGCTGCGACTAATGATTATTTTTCATCATTGATTAATCTGCCAGTTATTTCCCTGATTAGGCGATTAATCATTTTGTCTCTGAAATGATAGACAGTTGTGAAAAATGCCCTTCACAGTTTCCCAGAGCTCAAATCCACACCGCTTGTTTTCATCTTAACCAACAGTCCAGAACCCAAACTTATAAAGTTTACAAGGATATCAAATATTGATAGAAAAATATAAAAGTGACTCAAATGATTACACAATTAAAAAAAAGGAGTTAAAGACTGATTTTGAGTAATCCTTTAATCTATACCAGTAATTAAAGGCTCTTCAAATAATCCTGTGTCCAGACTGAACAATTTATTTTGATTATTTAGAGAGTCTTGTGTCAAGGGTGAGTTCGTTGCTCCCATGGCAACCCGGTGTGTTTGGAGGCAGATACAGAGCAAAGCAGGTGAAAACAGGCGGACCTGAGGGAATTCAAGGAAAGTTGTGAAGATATTTACTTGAGCTGTGGACTCTACTTTACTGTTATTGTTTGTGGTCTCATGATGAATCACTCTGTGTTACAGTGAAGCACCATTACATGTCTATCTAAGTTGTGCATTAGAAGAAGGGCCAGGACGAGTTTTGAAACTCCACAAATCTTTGAATACAGATGGAAACCACTTACTGTGTGTATCTTTCATACTGTGCATCTATGTGCAGCGAGGAGGTTTAACACATCATAGATCTACCTCATATTTGTGGTTTGCTGTTTATTGAGAGTTTGTCATTCTCTTTCCATAAAGAGGAGTTTAAAACCACAACCTTCACGCAGGAGCTTGTTAGTTGTAGACAACACATAAATCAGTTGATGAAAATGTAGTTTATTCTTTATTAAAACTGTTTAATCTTGATTAAGAAAGTTTAAGGTTTAATTTTCTGGGCTAATTAAGTAGCGGTATCATTATTGTTCAATTTGTTTACCATAAATTGATGATAGTGAGAGGATTAAAGGAGGAAATGGAGTGACACAACAGAAGGTGCACGATGCATCAAAGAGAGCAGTACAAGGGCTGAGAAAATAATTTTATAATCTTGGGCATTTTATTAGGTACATCTATCTATATCTTTATAAGGATTACAAAATATTAGAAAAATATTCGGAAGGTAAAAAATACTTAATAATAAACAAAAAATGTTTAATTCATTATATTTATACAAAGAATTCCACCTCCATGAAAAGTTATTATGTTCAGTTTTCTTTAAGTGATGATTTGATTATTTTATGAACATTTTGGAAGGTGAATTATTAGAGAGAGATGCTTTTGTTATTTGGAGCCTAAACCCGTTGGCTGTAACAAACTGCAAAGTGTGTGTGTGGCCTCACCTCCTCCTGTTTATCTCCTCCTTTTGTTGTCATCATGTCACATGACCACATTTCCAGAGAGAGATGAAGGTTCCATGATTAGCCCCATTGTTTTCCCTCTCTCTCTGTGTGTGTGTGTGTGTGTGTGTGTGTGTGTGTGTGTGTGTGTGTGTGTGTGTGTGTGTGTGTGTGTGTGTGTGTGTGTGTGTGTGTGTGTGTGTGTGTGTGTGTGTGTGTGTGTGTGTGTGTGTGTGTGAGGCAGGGGTGGGGGTAAGGTGCGTAGTTGCAGGGGCTGTCACAAAAAGCCATTATTGTAATTGGAAGTTAAAATCCCATTTGTTTTCCCCTCCAGTGCTTACTGTCAGCACTAAGACAGGGGCCTTGTTACAGAAATTAACATTTGCTATCAGTGTCAAGGGTCACGCAAGAGAACATCAACTTATTGAAAAGACTGCCACTCAAACAGCCGAGGCAGGACAGATTATTTACTGTATAGAAAACGAATCTCACTCGCTATTAGATTTGTAATGTTTTCGATTGCTGTGTTAAGTGTCAAATTCTGATTGATGGTAACAGCAGGTCAAATTGTACAGTAGGTTTTCGTATTTGATATTTCTCAATGTGAACTTTTGACGGTGCTCTTGATTTGTTTGAACACACTAACCCAAGCTAATTAAATTTTTCTTAATTTATTTCAATCAGACTTTCCTAATGCAGTTCTCTGAAGCTGTAACATTCACTGTAACACGATATGTTCTGTAACCGTACCGTACCTCTGACCTTGACCCTGACCCTGACCCCTGCTGCACCTTCACTTTTGTTGAAAGTGCGTGAAAGCACTGGTACTGGACTGACCCATCAGTTTATATTATTGGACTTAAGCCCTTTACTGATTTCACATAAGAGTTTCTCCCTGCGTTGTTTGGACTGTAGAGACCATTCACAGATCTGTAAATATCACTGGCACAATGTAGCACAGGACTGTACAAACTAAATAAAGTGACTTTGACTATGCTTGATATGAGTAGGACACAATGAAGCTGGAGGACTCTTCATCCTGGTGCAGGTTCAGAGACTGGGAGGGGGCAGCTGAGACCCAGAGCAGATTAGGAGGCACCACAGTGTAAAGAATAGTTTAGGTTCACAACATTTCCCCATGTTCAGTCCACAAAATGACACATTTGATTAGAACAATTGTAGAGTTTAAACAATGAATTCTTAATACAAATTATGGAATTAAAGCAATGTAGGTTTACATTATCAACATGAAAGTCGACAAAATATATTTATTCCTCAGAAAACCTTTGGAAAGATTTTTTTTAACAAAACCTTTCAAACTTGTGCGTCGTCATGCTCAATAGAAGCAATCCAGGTTACCCCCCTGTAAAAGCACTTCTCTATAGCACTACTAGTGGTCGGTTTATGGAACAGTCAAACTGGGAATATTCAGACAAATTGACTAGCATCGAGTGACAACCTGACACAAGGTGGCAGCTGTGCACTTCAACTGGGATTTTACATCTTATGCCTCTTTAACGTGAGTTTTGTCTATTTATAAGTGAAGCACTATGTATGTAATGTTATGTTTGAGCTGCATTGTGAAGTTTATTATTGTTATTTTCACTCTTCAACAAATCTGGCCAATAGCAAGTTGCTTGTGCTCCTCATTTATTTCTTTCTAATTCTCACCCTGAATGAGATGTTATATGACATACACTTCTAACACTTCTGTGCTTTTAGTCTCTTTTTTTTTGACAGGTTTACTTAACAAATAACACTTTGTTGCAAAGTTCTGTCACCGCCTTCACAGCATACACATCCACACAGACAGCAATGGACATTACATATATAGCTGAATAATTTTATTACGGTAATTTAACACTGTTGGCAGGATGCGTTTTGGCCTCATCACTGCTCAACCATTAAATGAACCACCATTTTCTTACTCGGCCACATGTTTGTGACATTAGACTAAAATAACCAGTACCCAGTGCGCTCGTCTTCCAACTTGTCCCCCTCCCGACACAAACACTCTGCAGATTTCTTACTTTCGTTGGACATGAGCACGACCCAGATATTTTAGATTTTTTTTAAATTATGGATTTTCACTCTTTTTGTTTTGCATTTCAAAGCACAACTGGTTCATGTCAAAACAAGATTAATTTCTGTGTTCTGCATGCTAAATAGGCCTCCGTAGCCACATGAAGGCGTGCTGTGGCTCATAACCCTGGAGTGAGTTTTAGATATCCAGTCATGTTCACAATACATTGTCTAGGAAATTTGTTAAATGTTCATAACGTGCTCGCTCAAACGTCCCAGATTTGGCCACAAGCAGGCATCTAATTAGCATAATATTCATATTTCCAAAAAGCTCTTAAGAGCACTTCTGGCATTGTCCATTTCTCTTATTTGCTTCTTGTTGCTGTAACGTTTGCTTAATGCCTGGCCTGTGCCTAGCGATCGCATGCTGTGCTCATTTTGAATGCAGTGTGAATGTGCTGTTTGGGTATGGGCCCATGCATCTCCAGGGCCCTATAATCAGCTCTAAGCTGCTTCTATCAATCTTCATAACTGTAGTGGGTTGAGGAGGGAAGTAGAGCTAATCAGCTCTAACTGGCCCCATGTTCAGGCTGACTGTCACTGTTATAGCAAGGCCATATGCAAACAGTGTCCCTTACATGTGTGTCCCTTACTCACATGTTGGCAGTCTCACAGGGCCATTCCACAGATGGCCTGCTCGAGCTGGAGTCGGGTTTTGGAAAGGGCCTGTGACTTTCACCGAATAGCTGTTAGTGTAGGTTAATATAGGAGTGGTGGCCCTGCAGTGGTGGCAATCACAGCTCTGATCAGAGCCGGGCTTCAAAGACGTCTCTGCAAGTTGAAGCCAGGGTTGTCATTAGCTTCTGCCCTGTGCTTGACAGCCCATCCCCACCCCCCCCCCAACTCCTTCTTCCTGTCTCTTGCGCTCCGTCCTCCCTCTTTGTCTCTGTCTTATTCCTTTCACTTTCTGTCTGTGCAAACGGGTACTGTAATCCGGGGTCTGGGTGCTTCGGCCTGTCACTACACATTTGCACTAAGCATCTTTCCCTCTCTCATCTCCTTTGCCCTAATTGTATTGTAATAAGCAATTACAGATCTATTTATGCACACTAGAGCTGAGATTGGACCACTTTTTGAAAGGACATGCAGGGTAGTGGAACTGGACCAGGCAAGGCCCCCTCATCCTCAACTTGTAGCTGGGCAAAGACACAGTTGTTGCTGCTAATCGCTCAGCTTTCTGTCTTTTCACTGACGATCTAATCCCGCTTTACCGTCTTGTGCTCTGCTTCTGTGTTCTGTCTCTATGAAGAACAAGTGATAGTGCTGGTTTTTGTTGTTGTTTATTGGCTGCGCTTTCTCTTTTGTGAGTCAGCTCTAGTGATGCAAATGAGCAGCGGCAGTGTTTACCTGGACTGGCCGTGTCTCCCGTGTGTGTGTGTGTGTGTTTTTAAAAATATTTTGCGCAAATGTGTGTGTGTGCGCATCGTGCCTGCACAACGTCTAGGCCTTTGATCATACTGCATTGCATTGACGGATGCTCTCTGGTGCTTTCTGGTTGCTTATGAACGAGGCCACTGACAGGATCTGAATGCCAGTAATTATATCCCCTTGCTAGAACCATAACAATTGTGGCTTATACAACATAGTGCAATGGCTTTTTTTTTTCTATCTGTCCCATTATTTTTAGATATGAGCAATGACATCGAAATCCCCTGTCTGCTTCCTCCCCGTCCGGGGCTCTGTGTTTACAGCTGTTTGTGTGAGCCCGTATGTGTAAGAGTTGAGGGCCATGATGAAGGCTTAACACCTTGTAATCATAGCTGGATGTGTGATCTCAGCGACCCGCTGGAGAACCCAGCTCAGAGAATGGCATATTGTGCATGTAGCGCTAGTGTGTGTGTGAATGTGTTTACAGGATTGTGCATGGTGAGTGATGAACAACCACAACAAAAATGTGTAATAAGGAACAGCCAGAACATGATGGAATCAGAGATTTAATAGCTCAGATGTGAGTGTAAGAAGAAATTGAGATATACAAGTTAATAGTTGACGTGTGCTGTACATATGTAAATATATATCTATGTAAATATATACCTTTTATGGGTTAACGACCACCAATACTAATATATATATTTAAATGTATATATATATTAGTCTTGGTGTTGTACAGACTGACCATTGCAACAGATAGAGGATAGAGATGGACAGAGAAAGAGAAAAATGAACACATACATTTGGGAGTCTTCCCTGCTCTCTCACCCACTTTTACAGTTAAACTCTGTCCTATCAATGAAGGCTTGATGACCTCAAAAAATCTTGTATTAGACCTTATTTGACTGGCGCTCTCAATTCAGCACCACAACATGAGAAAGGTAGCAGCTGCTAATTTCCACATGAATTTACTTTTCTCTTTCCCTTTGTGGCTTCCAGCTTGAAAATGTGCTTAACCTGCCTCATAATGACTCACAGCGGCTCCACTGCAGGATGCTATGATTGAAACAGCAAGGATTCACTACTTATTACAATTTCTTTGAGTTTTAAATGTTTAAAAGTAAATCTCCCACATTGATTCATTTTTATTACGTATTCGTTTTTATTGAGGTGACGGCATTAGGCTAAATTAACCAATATCTCCTTCTCCTCAACCACTATTATAAGTTCCTAATATTTCCATCATAAGTGAAAACAGTCTGTCATTAGTCCTTGTTTTGTGGCACTTAATACAAACCAGCTGAACCACAGCTGTGCTCATTTGCACCTGTTGTCACAGTTAATACCCTAAATTGAAAAGTTGTGGAGATGCAAAGTTTTGCAGCAGTTTGCAATCGATTGGAAGTTTGCATATTTGTTTAATTGAAGAATGACCAGTATAAACAGCCTTAATAATAATATTGTATTGTTAAAACAAACTGCTCCCCAAAGAGTCTCTGCTTGGAGGACATAAAGTTTCATGTTAGAGGAAATGGGACGGGAAAAGGTGAAGACATTGATTTGAAATCTGAGAATGAATATTTTTATCCTTCCCTCCTCTCGCCATAAATAGTGTCAGCTTACAACCTTTCCTGTACAACTACCAGATAACTTTGTCATTATGTATCGTAGCCATGAATTTAAAAGCAAATACAGTTGGAGCATCAAAGGTGGAGTGTCTGTGTAAAATCTCAGGATTTGCATAAATATGTTACAGATTTCTTCTTCCACTCTCTCTCTCTCTCTCCTGCCTTTTTGTTTTACAGGATCTTCATGGGATATTATGGGATAGATGTTTGTTTTTTTGCAACAGAGACTTTTTGAATTGAATTTGTTGCCACTGGTAGACGTCCTCAAATTTTCCACAAATAGCAATACTCTTTTGCGCTGTGATGTTGGCTCCTCGCTTACCTTTTCAAACTTCACCAGCACTCAGAGCAGCATCTAATTTGATATGACATACTTGAACACATTATAGCAACAATATACTATATATGAGCACAATATAGAAGGATTTGCAATGAGGTGCTTTAGCAAGAGAAGGAAGAAAGACACTTTCGCTGTTTCCTCATATGAACTGAACCGACCTGATTGAAAAGACTGCAGATTGTTTAGAGTTGTCATTTCACACATGCAGCACACAACCTAAACCGGAAATTGTCCATGAAAGAAGCATTGACAGATTTAGATTGGTCTGGTTTGCATTTGTGTATGCAATTGTGTACGTGATTGTGTCTCCGAACTTGCCTAAAAAGTCAGCTCTAAAGCCACTTGGAAGATCACTTGTGTCTTGGATATTACATTATTGCACAATATTATCAAGGTCAAATTATTTGGACTGTCATCAAACAGAAACAACCTTGGTCAACTCATATCACACCTATTGTTCAACCAATTGATTGGTTGCGTAGAGAAAAAATCTGCACGTTAGCCTAACACAGTGCAGTGAGTATGCTCTACCTATTAGCCTTTTTAGCCTAATTGAATCATACATTAACATCAAAAAGCTACTCGTTGATATGCTCAAAATGTTGCCACGCCAGGGTGTCACTTTTTTTAGAGGTGACACTAGCGTAGGTCAGTCCAAAATTAAGAATAAGAAGAAG
The DNA here is from genome assembly GCF_009819705.1 of Hippoglossus hippoglossus. Lineage (NCBI taxonomy): Eukaryota > Metazoa > Chordata > Actinopteri > Pleuronectiformes > Pleuronectidae > Hippoglossus > Hippoglossus hippoglossus. Next base: position 16,241,262 of record NC_047164.1, on the reverse strand, counting down.
AACAAGAAGTCCTTTATTAGTCCAGCAATGGGGACATTTGTAATATTACAGCAACAAAAAGACATCAGCAGTAATAAGTAGAAATATAAAGGAAATATATAGAAATATAGATAATATGAATGGAATTAAACTAATATCTAAAGTGTAAAGAAATATATTATGTAAGAGAATATGTATAGTGAATGTATTGCACATGAAGCGATTATATTGCAGAGACAGATGATTATGGCCCAGTGACTATTTCACAGTGGAGAAGTGTTAAAGTGCAGTCCATAATGGTGGTGCATGTAGCAATTGTAAACATGGCTACTGATAATGGCTTTGGGTGTAAAACATTTCTCCTTAGGGTTGTATGAGCGGCAATTGTGAGACCAGTTTGGTTGGATGTCAAAAAGCCTCACAAATTCTGGTTTGTAGTTCACAAAATGTTTCATTAGCAGTAATGACTTGGTTGTGTCTCAAGTTACTAAAATGACTGATTTTAGTAACAGATTTCTGCTGCTCAAATTCATCACAGAAAAACTCTGACTGCTCAGCATTTACTTCAGTAGCTCAGGTCAGCCTTTAGCCATTCTCAGGTCCATTTAGCAAACCACAAAGCCCTGCATGGAGTAAGAGCCGAGTAAATCTTACTTTTGTCCAACAGATGAAGAGAATAAAAGGCTGTATATTTATGCAATATAAATATTTATATGATATTTTGTGATGGATATGAATAATTTAAATAGCTCCATAGATTAACCAGTTGTCAAGTTTGTGCGATCCAGCATACACATTCTTCCTGGCTGCTCAACTGTTAAGAGCTTCTCACTGTGTGTTTCTGTGTGTTTCTGTGTGTGTGTGTGTGTGTGCGTGTGCATGTGCATGTGCGCGTTTCTGTGTGTGTGTGTGCCTGTGCCTGCTGCAGGGTACGAGTTGGATATTGTTGAAGAGGTGTATGGACAATGCAGTCAGTTTTAAGCACCCTCTGGACTGTATTTGCATGACCTGAATCAGGTGTTTATTTTGCATGTGGACTGACAATAGCTTACATGGCTCATACAACATTACCAACTCTGCAATATAGACCATGTAACAGTGTTAGATGGGGATTTTTGAGGGAATATTCTGTGCTTGAATGTTGAACTTGCAAATAAACAGAATGTGACGCACTTAAAGTTACAATGTTAATGCAGAATTTATGCTATGAAAAAAAAGAGGCTGTCAGTTCGAGTTGTGCTTTTATTAAAATCAACACGGTGCATATGCCATTAAGAGTGTTTTAAAAATTAAAGCAGTGTCGTCCTAACTTCTGGAAATATTAAAATAGCTCAGAGCGAGACTGACTTCATTACTAAAGTGACAAGCATCATGAGAGGAGCTGCCGTCAGTTTCTTCCTGATGACCTCATGGAAAAGGTCTTGCTTTACTTCGGGGTGTACTGTTTGTCTTTGTTAAAAACTGTTAACAGGTGTAGAAGAGTAAGAAGAGCACCAGAAGCTTTCTACATTTTTCCCTTTATGTGTCTACAGCAAGGCTTCTATTACCATGGAAATGCACTAGGCCAGTAATTGTTGCAGCCTTTCACACTCGCAGCCTCATGCACTCAAGAAATTAGAAACACATTCATGTGTGAGTGCACACGCACTGGCCCGTGCACACCCGCAGCTCACCGTGCTCTCTTTGGGAGGTGCAAAAATAACTGAATGTTTGAAAAATTGGGTTAAAGGGAAAAAACTGGGTTGAGGAGTGGTCCACTTTTAAATCTGTCACTTTGAACTGACATGTTGTCGAAAAATTACTTTTAAAATAGTGCAGCTGGATCCAGATGATAAGAACTAATGTCGCCATAAGTGCAGTGTAGGGAATTTCCTGTTCCCCAGTGGGTATTTGTGCGTAGCGTATGATTTGGTTGAAAAGAAAATGTATTTGTTAAAATGTAAAATGATCCATGTCAAATTAAAGTCGTTTCGTTCAGTCGGGCTCTGTGTTATTGCACTTGCTGCCTATTTACATGACAAAAAGAATAATGAAAGATCTTTAAGTAGTCTGTAAATAAATTATACATTTTGTGCGACATGAAATGCATCAAACAACCAATCATAAATAGCATTTTGTACCTAGTATCTTAAACAATGGCAACACCACATGGTACAGCCATAGAGGAACACAACATAAAGCTATGAGGCCCTATGTCTGCTGTCAACATTGAGAGAACAATAGAGAAAGTAATTGTGTGGTACCAGTACTCAAGAAATCCCATTAGCTACTGGGCAGACATGTCAAAGTATTAAGACATGGCTGAAAACTTGACTGGCTGTAGCCTGATGGAACAAGGCTGAAAAATGACTGGGGGAATGGGTGGCCCAGGAGGGAGGTGGGGCAAACAGCTGTTGTAGAGAGGCAAGCAGAGATGAACATCGCCTGTTTTTACCCCCTTTTTTTTTTATACTTAGATTGGCAATGATAAACGTGATGTTGATAAATACTTGCAAAGCCAGTTTATCAGCAGTTGTATGGCTTGGGGTTGCCCGAGGCAGCATCCAAGCCTGATAACCCCTGAGGCCTGAGGCATGATGTTGGGAAGAAGAGGAGGAGGAGGAGGAGGAGGAGGTGGAGAAGGATGATGCAGCTGCTGGGCCTCGGCTGTGTGTATAACCCTAAAGCAGCCAGTTGATATTTTGCATGTCCATTGCGAAGTAGGTAAAAAATAACCCCATTGCCACAGGCTTCCCTGTGAACCTGTAACGCTCATTACGCGGCAGGAAATTAAATTGTGGGATGGATGAGACAACTTTGCTATTCTTAGACCCCAAACCACAGTGGGGCAGCGGAAAATATGCAGCCTGCGGGTGGCACCAGAGGAAAGAAGAGAGTTTATTTTTCTATACACTTTTACATTTTAAAAAACTCCTCATCCTCAGCCTGTCAGGCTCAGCGTTACCTCGTCAGTCTGTCAGCCTCAGGTGCTGGGCTTCATTAGCTTTGAGGTGATCATTACTTAGCACGGCAACACTGCATGTGACGACTGGCACTTAGCGTGCAACATAATGTTGCTTTGTCAGCATTTAAACATGCTAACACTAGCATGTCAACATGTGTTCACTTCAACACATTAGTAGTTTAGCGTTGGAAGGTATTAGGTTAGCATGTTAGCATGGGTGTCTGGTCATTTATTTAAAGGGGTTGTGTCCTGTAGGACGTGTGACTAGTTTGTTATAGTTTGTTTTTCTAAGTTAACCTAAACATAGCACGTGGAATTATATTCATAATGCTCAAAACCTACATGTATATTCGAATTATTTTTAATTTTGTGTGTTTATTATTATGGTGATTATTTGCAACTAGTGCAGTGCACGTTGTAAACCTGCCTGTTTGGAGTGGGCTGTTTGCTTTGGCCTGTGGTAATGCCTTCTCTCTGAAAACTGCAAAAGTGCCCTGCTGTGTCGTACTAAGCGCCAGTTGTTGTGTGCGTGCTGTTATCACGATCCCCTGATGCTGCCGCTCCAGTGCGCTGGTCACCTGTTAATTCAAAGTTTATCGATGTTGAACGTATTGCGTGTCCAAATTGCATCAAATTCAACACTGAAGTTGTTGAGCCAGTAAGATGAACGGTTCTCGAGATATGCAAACCTCATACAGACAGAGATTTCTGGAATTATGAGACAGATGCAATTGCACATTTTCACAAGCTTTATGATGAGTGTCTTGCTTTTGTAAATGTAATAACACATTGATTATATTGTTACTGGTTGTGCTGGTCTCTGACCCAAACTCTTACATCTGTGCTGTTAGCTGCACCTCCAGGTACAGGCTGTGCGCAGATCTCTGTTCTCCTCCTCACTTTTAAATTGGAGTTATTCCTGAGAATAAATGTAGACCTTTGAAACGTCCACATTGTTTTTGAAACATTCGCTTAATTGAATTTTGTGGTAAAACAATACAATCTGATTTACAAACAGACATGAATATCACAGAAGCAAAAAAAAAAATAGCGCACTGTAACAAGAGAGGACCCATGTGTGGGAGGCTGCGTGCATATGTGCGGGCTATGAGCCTGTGAGACTGCGTGCACCTGGAAAGCACTTGACAGATGGTTACTTCAGCTCTAGCCGAATATTGCTTCTTTTTTTTCTCCGTGTTAAGCCTCTTTCATAGATCGAAAGTGTTTCGGTCAGCATTTTGATCAAGCCAGACTCTTTTTGAACCCTCTTGATTGTACGCTGCGCGTCTCTAGAGTGTGTTCCTCCTGTGCCCATCGTTTTTCTTTTTGTTTAATTCTGACGAGAGCTGCTGTGACTTTCTCTGCCATTTCTGCATTTTCTTTTTTTGTAAGATTACAGAGCAGTGCATCTCAAATCATTATTGTATGCCACATCATCTCAGTAAATTCCCAAGCTCTAGCATAAATCTGGTACTTTATAGGAGACAGGTAATGATTATGGCGAGAAATGTTTTTGATAATAACCTACAATAGTCTTTTCTTGCTGCCAAAGAACTGCAAAAAAACAAGTCAACCACATAGTTTGTTAGACCATTACTTTAATCCATAGACTGTATAAAAAGATGGACGACATGACATCCCATGAAATGCATTTTCTCAACTCGAGAAAGGTATCACCATGGCATATGTGCAAGTGGTTGTTTTTCTAGTAAGTTTGGTTTTTGATCAGTTATTTGATGCTGTAAAAACAGGGTGAAATGTCATGATAGACAGCTGAGACTGGTTGAACACGTGTATCAGTGGAACCTCAATACCGTCATCATCTGCTTTTATACACAATCAATGGATTATATTGTCCTAGTTTAGAGCTTTTTCTTTCAGTCTCTGATAGTGATACTAACTTAAAGAGTAGTGGTGCAGACAAATATTGTTCATACTGACTTGGGAATCATTCTCTCTTCGTCAAACATGCATAATCATTTACCATATACTATACAAATCACTGTATGCAAAAAAACAACATAGTGCCCCACAGATCTGACAGTCCTACTGGCGTTGAGTTGTTACTGTATTTCCCTGAGAAATGGCTCCTTCTAAATTTAGCATGTACTCTCTGCAGCAGATGTTCCTGCCCTTTTTTTTATGCTGTGGGTAATAATCCTTAATATTATTGTTGTTTGAAACTAAATGAGGCTTTAATGCACTCTGATTCCATCTTACATCACTCATTAATTGTTCGACAAAAGTCAATAAATTACTCTCGTCTGCTTTTAATTTTTTCTTAAGATGAACAGAAACTTTTAAGGATTTAAATGTAATTTGGAGTCGTAGTGAAGGGAATTTGCGAAGACGTCGCTGAAACCGGACTGTGTGAACCTGTTCATTCCTGTTTAGCAACAATGTGTCCTCACTCCTTTATTCCCCCCCCCCCCCATCAGGTGCTGCTCTCTGTGTTTAAAGCCTCATTAAAGGTGTTGTGTGAGACATTTTGAAGCCTTTGTCACTTATCTTCTCCTTCTCTCGCCCTTTTCTTTTTCAGATGGTCACAAGAACAAAGAAAATATTTGTGGGTGGCTTGTCAGCCAACACAGTAGTGGAAGATGTGAAGCAGTATTTTGAACAGTTTGGGAAGGTAAGGCTCTTTTTATTATTATCACCACCTCGTGTAGTGTTGTCCCAATAAGCAGATTTCAGCCCTCTTTTGATTCCACTGTGTAGTTGGACGCTAGATTCATTTCAACAACTCAAATTTCCATCTTATAATCATTACGATAAGGCAAAACAGATGTTAATTTGATTCATTAAAGCTTCACAATCAGTGTACAGCAAGCCGCCATCGCTCCCCAACAGTTTCACTGCCGCTCAGACCACACGGCCAGCGCTCCGGCAGTAGCCAACACTAATTTGAGCTTTAAAAGAAACCAGCCAGCCCCACTCTGGCTCTTTTCCTGACAGTAAGACAAATACATTCCGTCAAGAACACAGCGGAAGAAAATGGCAACGGCTGCACACTCGCCATGCACGATCAACAACATGCATTGTGTGTGCAGAGCAAACAAGCAATTGCCATGACATTCACCCCCCCCTAAAAAAAAAAGGGGGAATGTTTTTCTTATCGAATGTGGCATGACGTTAATATCAAAAAGCAGATTGGAATCAAAGTTGGGGTTCTGATATTGTGAAAATGTTATTCCAGGGGGTTCTGAAAGAAAAATCGCACCCACTTCATTCATATTCAGCTGGGTTTTTTTGGCTGCTGAGGCAGTTTCTACATGCTGTTCTCATGACCAATACCCCCAGCTGTGTGAGGCATATATGCACACTCTGATACACAAGGACATGCATAGTATACACACACACACACACACACACACACACACACACACACACACACACACACACACACACACACACACACACACACACAAATGCACATGCTGACATATACGCATGCACACGGGCGTGCACACACAAACAGGCTTTGATACAGTGGCAGCATTTCACAGATAATTTCCCCACACTGAGCGCAGATCCATTTCCCTCATGTCATATTCCACATCAGTCAAGGTCACCTTCAGCTGATACAGTTCCTCTAACATCAGCACTTGACCTTGAGTTTAAACAATTTCACTGAGGATGGATTTTTCATGGGCACATAATGTACCATGTCCTGAAGGAGACAAAAGAGCTGTTATAAATTAATAGAAACTGACAATATGCAACCACCTTTCCCCTATAAAACCCAGTGTTGTGTGCGGTGAAGGACTTTGTTTTTTTTGCTCTTTTTTTTCCTTCTGGAAAGTGGAGTGAAGACCTCACAGTGTCCTGGTCTGCCGTTCCAAATAAAGGCACCTTATTTGCACAATAGAATGCAGCGAGCAAATATCCAGCACGACTTCGCAATCATTTGATCTGAGGAAAGGCTTGAAATGATTTTTGACTTGATTGAATGACATAATTGACTTGATTATACAAAGTTTTTTCCCTCCTTGAGGAATCCTCAAATGCTTAGGAGGAAACCAACAAATCAGACTGATTGAGCGAGAGTTTTGTGCATGTTTCTGCATGTGCTTTTATAGCCTACTTGTGCATGCTTGGATGTGTCTGCCATACTGCTCTTGCCATGCGTGAGTGTGTCAGCGATTAAGTGTATTTATGTGGGTGCATGATTAGGGGTGTGTGTGTGTGTGTGTGTGTGTGTGAACGAGCAGGTTTGAGTGTCTTCAGTGAAAAAGGAAATCAGAGTAGATGTTGAAGGCTGTGGCAGACAAGATGCAGAGCAAAACGAGGTACGGTTCTGCGTGTGTCCTTCCATTCTGCCTTTCACATTCCCAGGGATTTATTAAATAACCTGCCTGTCACTGCAACCTACCATTATCGCCACACACACACACACACACACACACACACACACACACACACACACACACACACACACACACACACACACACACACACACACACACACACACACACACACACATGCACACAACTCAGAGGACTTATCCATAGAAGGGAAAACCAATTAATTGAGTTTCCCCTCCATAGGATCTTGGTTGCAGTAAGTGTGTCAGTCATCAGTTTGTCTGTCTGTCTCCGTGTCAAGGGGGACATTAGCCAGCATGGTGGCAGGGCAGCTACTCATTTACATTTGTGGGAAGTATGTTTGAAGCACTTATCAATCATCAGGCAACTACAGCTTAAAGCACCAGCAAATATTCCTCCTCACTTGGAACAAGCTATTTCACTGATATGTTTTAGCAAGTACCCTCGCTCGCTCTCAGTGTGTGTGTGTGTGTGTGTGTGTGTGTGTGTGTGTGTGTGTGTGTGTGTGTGTGTGTGTGTGTGTGTGTGTGTGTGTGTGTGTGTGTGTGTGTGTGTGTGTGTGTGTGTGTGTGTGTGTGTGTGTGTGTGTGTGCGTGCGCGCGCAGCATAGGCCAATTAGCAGGATGTGGTCTGCAGAGATGGCGGTGGTTGGGAGGCAGTGCAAGGGGAAACAGCTGGTGTGGCCACAATTGGGTCACAGGTTCAGTCTGTAACCTCCACACCTCCCCTCCCCTCCACTCCCCTCCTGCCTCATCCCCTTCCTTCTGTCTCCATTCTGTCAGGGGTGGGGGGGTGGCGTTTGTTATGGCGAGAGGCTGACAGCTCTCATGCACATCAGTCTCACTGCCACTCTCCCAGCCGTCACCATTAGGAAAGAGCACATGCCCCGAGCCTGGCGCAACTTCAGAGGAGCCGCTCCGGAGTGGGAGCCCCCCGGTTTTTGTTTTTTTGCGCCCGCGGTACACACTTAAGGTGTGCATTTGAAGTGATTGTAATAGTCATTTGAATGGAGCTGAAGTGTGGTTGTGTTTGACCGATTCTAATGCACCTCAGATGGATCCTATTACCTGCCCAATAGTAGCCACATCCTGCCTTCTATTTTTTTTTCCCGCTCTCTGGCAGCACACTGCACCTAAGCCCTGCGAGCCAGATGAGACAATCTTATCAGCACTGCCTGGCCTCCCTTTATATTCAAGGACTCTTCACTGGAGGCTGCTGCTATTTCTGTCTCGCAATAAAGTCAAATTAATCAGTGTGCTGTTTGTGCTATTATGTGCACTTAAAAATTGTAAGAAAAGACAATGCTGGCTTACAGCGATCGCATTTTCCCCCGCTCGTATGTCAGCCTCACTGGTCGACATGCTCTTGCTATTTTTAACTGATAATGTTGTTTGCAATGTGCATAATTTATAAGCATTTTAATGCAGTTTTCTTCTCACTGTTACCTTTGTCTGTGGTTTGCATCATTAGCAGAAATTGTCACACAGGTAGCCACAGTGAAAACATTGTTTTTCCTTTTTTAATAATAACTACATATTATATGGTATTTACTACTTTTATAATCAAGCAAAAATAGCCTATGCAGGTAACTACAATGAAAATATGTTTTACATTTTATTTACTTTTTATTTTATAGTATTAGTATATATTATGCAGAAAGTCTTAATATACATTTAGGGCTGCAAATTATGTTTTTTTGTTGTTGCATTGATTAATGTGATTATTACAATTTAGATGATCTTTTCCAGATATTGAAGAAATCTACATAAGTACAGTATTTATTTGTCTGACCAAATCCAAAATCCAAAGGAACTCAGTTATATTATCATGTGTAAAAAAGAAAGTATCAAATACTTTTAGAGCCTTGGAAACACACAAATATTTGACATTTGTTCCTTACGATTTAATATTTAATAAACAAAATAATGAATTGACTAATATCACAACAATTCTTATATAGCCTATTGACACTGTTTGGCCAAATGTCAGGATAAGTTTCAGAGCAGCAGATCTTGTGTATTTGAAATTCATTGTGTTATAGTGGATTTACTTTGGTTGGAAGATCTTAATAAATAATACACTTTTCCTGTGGGTAAAGTGACGTCCTTCCATCACGCTGCACCAGCGCTTTGTGGAAATATGGAATGAGTTGCCCTCTTACTTTCCAATAAATCTAACACCTGTTAACAAAACACCTACCACCCTGTTATGTCCCACTGAGGCTCGGACTTGATTAAAGACGGGAGGATGTGTGATGACACCTTTATAAATTTGGATGTGACGAACCGGTAGAGCCCTGCCCGGGCATGAGAGGAGCTCTCACAGCAATTTAAGGCATAATTAGCTCAGGTGGCTAATGCTTCCTCATTGGTTTATTGTAATCAGCTTTGAGTGTATCTCATAGTGCCTTTATTTGGCTAAGCTGAAGCATCTCCTGCTCACTGACTCTGCTCCTTCACTCCTGTCCTTTGGTGAGCATGCTTAGCGCTGACTTTTAGTTTCATCAGAGCCACTTGCTTCCATGTCGCTGGATTGCCACAATCGCCCCTTTATGTCCAGGCTGTCCTGGTTCTCATGCTCCACTGGTCCAGAGCCAGATCCTGGAGGTGGAGCTGAATGGGAGGTGGAGGAGGAAGGGTGAGAGGAGGGTGAGGAGGAGCTTAACCCTTTCACTGCTCCTGAACCAGGAGGGATAAAAGTAGGGATAGAAAGGTCACTACGGAGTCCTAAGATGAGAGAATGGTCTTGTGGTGGAAAAAAAACTAAATCAGTCATGAATTGTGACTGTAAGACTGATGACACCTGTTGGAGGACACTGGTAAGATATGTGAGAGTGCCCTGTCCTCTCCTACAGCAGCCGTCTCTGCGGTGATTCACCTCCGGCCAAGGAAGCGACTGCATACTTCTCTCATACTTTCACTGAGAGGAAGCAGATGAGGGGAAGAAATGAAATCATAAAAGCATCACAAAAAGATTCCTTTGTTAGTGCAGGAAATTTGTTCTGGGGCTCTGGTAACCTAATACCACAGCTGACATTTTGCACAGCTTTAGATTTTATAAATGGCAGAGAAATAACTCTGCCTGACCATCTCTAAAGACTGTTTAAATTCATTTTACGACTAGAACTTGGGCCCTTAACAGAACTGGTAGTTTCCAGGTATTTAAACTCATAAATAATGTAATATATTGACCAGAATTATACCTTTTTGCAATATGCTGCTGTTGTAAAGTTGCTTTGTCTCATTAAAGACTTGGACTTGAGATTTGCCCTAACCTTATGTGGCAACACATACAGTAGACAGGGCTTTACTTGCAATCTGTGAAGTTGGACGTTAAGTGCACTTTCAACATGATGCGAGCTTTGAAGGAAGCAAAACTCAAATACACACTTGTGTCAAATAGCAAATGTGGTGATGATTGATGTAGAAAAAAAAAACTTAACATGAGCGTAAAGAACCTAATCAAAAGGCTACAGTCCTTCATTCCACTCCTCCCGCTAGTGCAGGTGCACATTTGCATGCCATTTACATGGTAGCTCACAGTGACCACCACCACTACACCGACGTCTCGGTGTCCATCATCCGCTGACATTCTGTGATTGTTTCCTCTCTGCTGCGACTTAGCCAATCAGCAAAGGATATAGTCTGGTTCCAGTGATTAGAAGGAGTGATCAGAGCAGCACTGATGGAGCATGTGCCTTACAGTGGAGATTTAGCCAGGGGCTTCAATCTCATTGCAGTCACTTGCACTTAGTGACTGAGACCAGCCGCGAGAAGGGCAGAGCAATATAAATGAATTGGCTATGAATGTGGATACGGCCACGCTTCTGCAGGGACACACAGGGGGAAAGGGCCAGTTAGACAAACTATTTCATATCCCCCTTGACCTTTATTTGCCCAGTGGCCCAGCAACATTTCCAATAGAGTACCTTTTAAATGGCCGCTGAAGAATTGAGCTATAGTATTCACATCATTTTTTTGCGAGCGTGTCTTTCTTTCCGTGAGAAAGCAAATGTGAGTGTAAATGCGAGTGTCTTCGCTACAGGTTACTGCATTTTTACTTAAAGGATTAGACCTGTAACAAAAAAATCCAATTGATCTTTGACTATTGCTGATCCTAAGAAATACCTATCTGATGGGCTCCTCCAACAACCCAGTGCTGTGGCGTATAGGCGGCTCACAAAGAGAGCGGTGGCTCAGGGGAGATTGACACCTTTCTGTAAGTCTGTAGTCTCATCTCCCAGCTGTCCCTCCTGAAATGGCTCCCTCGGGATAAGCCGGGATTGGCTTGATTGTGTTATCGGCGACTGATCGGGTCATTGAATGATGGAATTTTGAGCCCCTGTTCTGCTTAAAGAATGAAATGTTTAAAGAAGATTGACTGTGATTGGATCAGATCCAGCACCTGCTCAAAGGGGTCAATCAGGTGAAGGCAGGAGGCAGCAATCTCTGCTGTGCTATTGTGACACGAATAAAGGGGGGAATTAATGTGTGTGTTGGGGTAGGGTGTTGGTGGATGGATGTATTGGTGGGGGGTAGAGATGCCATTCAACAGGGAGGCAGTCGAAAAATGTCATCAGAGGAAGTGTCATGAGTAATTTGCAGCAGTCTCACCATCAGATTGGTGTGGAGGTGGACGCCTCCACCTCAGCCTTGCAAACCACAGTCCTCAGGGAATTCTATGTGGGAGAACACTTCCAAGATTCAAAGAGTTTATTTCCCACGTGGATGGAAAAAAATGTATTGATATATCCCGTATGTGTGCTCTAAAGATTGGCATGGGTTTGGAAGGATAGGAGCCCGGCGGTACATTACTGCATGGGAGATCCGATGGATTGCTTTCAGAAATTGACAAAGTGTTAAATACTTCTCTTAGGTTTTGGCTCAGAATCGAATCACGCCCTGTCCACACTAGTGCAGATATTTTGCAAAACAAACCTTTTCATCTGCATCCACACGCAAATCTGCGTTATGTCACAACAATGGCAGCTATACAAAGGTTCCTCTACTTTTGGTTAGCACTGTTTGGTCCAATTACAAGTTTTCAGCAAAATGTAATTTAGCATCACTGCACAACATTACCTGCATTCACAGGCATCTGCCTCGCCCAACATTACTTGGACCGCAGCATTCTTCTCTGTTATTTGATAGATCGTTGAAGCAGAGATTATTGCCACCTACTGGCCCGGCATACTTGTTTGAGCATGTTCTTGACTGGATGGAGATATCGTTTAACACAAAAGTCGTGCAGACAGACGGAAAACTATCAATTCAAAAAAATGACTCTAGTAGTGTACACAAGGCCTCAAAAGAAGATATTATATATATATATATATATATATATATATATGGTGGATTATTGTGTTTGTTGGTCGGGAATTGGTAGATATAATACATATATTTCTATAAAGAGATTGAGAAATAGCAAGAGATAGCGATTTGGATAGCAATTTCCCTGCTATGACTCAAATGCATGTTTTAAGACGAGTAGAGACAAGCATATTAGAGTCGAGGTCCGCAGAAGACAACGCCGGCCTCTGAGTGACAGAAACTCTGTCTTTGCCTGCCACAGCCAAATGAGAAACAAAATGATGGTGTCAAATTTCAGCTTTCACCTGATAGGCTTTTAAAAAGGATGCGAAACTGCTTTTCAGCCCAAATAACCCTTTTCATTCTCATCAGACAGTTCTTTTTTCTTAACAGAGGGTTGTCAGTGCTCCATGCCCCCCCGCCCCCCCCCCGCCCCCAACATTAGAGCTCCTAGAAACCAGAGATCATGACACATGACTCAGCACCACCTGGAGAACAGGCAGCTGACATCAGTTCAGCTCAAATGATGACAGTGCACAATGCTCCTCGTACATCTGAGCTAACTAGAGCTTCATAGATCTTGAGACATTTGCTAAAGGTATTTTTGCAGCCGCCTTTATCGATTCATCCCAAATGCCTAACCAGCAAGGTGATGACTAAAGACATGCTTGAGGTTTAACTGCAACTTTGATGCTTTATTCACATTTTCGAGGGTTACAGTAAACGGGAAAAGAAACAGTTGAACGTGTCAGTAGAACATTGTGACAGTCTTCTTTGCCATCTCCAGCAGTGGATCTTGCCAAAAAACTGCCAGTTTGCAGTCAGTATAAGCAAGAAAAAAAGACATACAGCTGAATGTGAGTGTTAGAACTAGTTCCCTTCCCTGGCCTCCCATGCAGTCGACAAGAGGTTCAATAATATCCTCTACTCTGCACCGAGCAGTTGCTGTGATTGACTGTTAATCCACAATAATGACAGTGTGTCTTTTTTTCTTTTTTATATAGAACAATGTGACTTCAGTTTAAGTGTTGGGGAAAAAAATGACTTCAAGTAGCTCACTGCGTGTACTTCTTCAGCCACCTACTGCAATGTGGCCAGGACCACAGGCAGCTCCAACTCACGTCATGAGTGCCTCCCACACATCGCATAGCCTTCTTCAAATCACCGGGTAAATGTTCTCACATGGACATATACACAATGTTCTGTGGTCTAAAGTGAAGGGCTAATGAAGTCTCAAAGGTTTCACTCATCTGAAACACTTACTGCTTATGCCTGTGTGTCCTTATGTGTGTCTGGATGTTCTCAGCTACATTAAAAGTGTCTGATTACCCAGATGCAAGGCCTTAAAGTCATCCACCATCTTAAAACACTAGTTAGAAACAATTATTTGAGGTTTCATTGCGACGTCATTGTAAAATCTAACATTGGTTGTGATAGACTCATTACATCCAGTAATATTTACCTGGAGCAGAGTGAACCAAATTAGAGTCATTTCAATAGAACATTTTTTTGTTTTGGTCAAATATGTGATGGAGAGTTCCAGCTTTGTTTCCATCCTTTGCTCACTTTGGCAGCATTTATATCTTTATTGTTGTCAGAATGAGATGAGTCAACTGCCACACTATGACCTTTACAGTATATACAACTAAACTGCAACAGCAAGTACAGTATGTTTTGTGGGAAATGCAATCACTGGCTGGATTAGGTTCAGAGGTAATGTTATTTTTAAAAATGAAGCACTACATTTATTAATAGCAGTGGTGGGTGCCATGTAAGTGCATGACGGTCACACCAGGGTTCACGTCCACAGGCCTGTCTCTGGTCAGGTTAAAGCCAAAAAAGCAAGTTGGTAAACATTAGGGACGGATTGGGGTTTTCTTTTAAAAGGGAAATAAACACTTTAACAGACATTTTCTATGTGAAACTACACCACAATCTTTTCCCAAATGTGTGAGTATAAACACAACATATTTCTGTGCATAAACATAATCTAAGTTGTGAACAGAGATGCTTTAAACTAAATCCTAACATCAACATTTCCACAATGACAACATGCTGGCGAATTTAACGTATCACCTCTTGTTGATGGATTAATAACCAGAAGATAACACACGTACGTAGGATTCATCATCTGGTAACCATGACTGTCCTTAGAACATTCTTGTGCCATTATATCAAGGAGATGTTGAGATATTACATTGAACAAATGACATTGTGACCAGCTGATGGCACAAGAAAAAAACAAAAGTCATTCGGGTTCAACCTCTAGGAGGTTTTTGTCAAATTTTAACCCAAAGAAAATTGGCAATCTGGCCGAAGTGAGGTTATTGATATTTCTCCTCATGTGACCATAAGCATTTCAATTTAGTATTTATGTCTGGACCCCAGTGATGGGCCATCCAACACTGCAATCTGATGAACCACAAGCTAATAGATTAAAGTTGCTAACATGTAGTTTACTTAAACATCTGGCACAAAGAAAAAGCTGCAATTATAGCAGCACATCTTGGGATTTGTTTGGGAGAGAGGAATACAAGTATTCACCAAATGGGTTTGTATTAATTAGTTTAATTATATTGCCAACACACATTCCACACACACATAGCATCTCATCTATTGTACTTAACAGAGAGGGACATCTTAGAATGCACATGTTCACTGTTGCATCGCGAAGAACATTGAGTCAGATGTAAATTGACCACTGATTATGTCCCTCACATTATTGGTTTAAAATGAGTCCACTTATCCGTATTATATTTGAATGTGTGTTTAGTTAATAGAGCCAATCAAAGTATTAATTGGATTCTCAGGCACAGAAGGAGGCTTGAACACCGTACAAAACAATTAAGAATTTTCAATCAAACATAAAATTAGTCAAAATGATTTTCTCATTTTATTAGTGTTGTGTTAACGAAAGGTCTTTTAGGTAAACTTTATTTTGGACACCAGCTTTAGAGATGCCCTCAATAAATGTTGCCAATACCAACGAGAGCAAATATCCTCTGTTTTTTTTTCTTCTTTCTAATCCCTTATGTGGTGGTTGAAAGAAGCTTGCGGCTGATTTTGTTACTTGTTTACCAAAACAATCATCCTGCTTTTTCCCTAAATCGAACCCAATTAAAGACGGGGGGATGTGATCAGTAATTAAGTAATTGAGATATTTTCCTAGTAAAACAGAAATCTCCTGGAGATAGAGGGATAGAGGTATGCCCCTTGAAACTGTATTTTAAGTTAACGGTTATATATAAGGCAATGCATTTTCCATGAATACTGTTAGCCCTTCACAAGTGTGTGTACCTGTGTGTCTCCATGGCAGTCATTACATTTACCTTTTCTCTGCTGACCTCAGTGTCTGATATACCGTGGTTTCTGTGGCTTCGTTTGTTTGCGCGCGTGTGTGTGTGCTTTCTAAACTGTGCACTTAGAAAAGGAATAATGTAGTGAGCGGGGGCGCATGAGATGCTGGAGAGTGACAACGGATCCCTATCTTAGCTGCCATGCCTTGAATAATCTTTAGCTTATTTTGCGAAGTGGTATCTCAGGGTTCTGGTCGAATTGTCTAAAAGCTAAATAAGTCTGCTTGATTGAACTAATGGCGCGGAGCCAAGATCTGCCACCAAGTCTTGTCTCTCCGCCTAATCTTTTGGTCACGGACACATTGACCAGGCTCTCGCTCTCTCTCTCTCTCTTTCTCTCTCTCTCTCTTCCTCTCTCGCTCACCCACCCACCCACCCACACACACACACTTACACAAACCAAAGCGCCCTCCCAAGCCACTTCCTGATCAGGAAACTTTGAACCCAACATGTGGCCCATAAGTCCCATCCGCATGTAATTAGGTTTGATGGTTAGTTGAGCAGAAGCATGGATTTTATCCTCGTCTCCATCTCGCCTCCTGGAGGGTTGCCTCAACTTGTTTTTGATAAGCCCACTGCCAGCCCAGCGTCAGTCTCTTCAGCTGAACACACATTGTTAAAGCCACCAAGGAGCAGTCATCCTTTTTAAAGGCGAATTACCCACGGAAATGAAATTATGTCGGCTGAAAAGGTGTGTCAGTACACGGCTGAGCAGTCACAGGGAAAAAAAAAGGGTCACCAATAACCATATTTCATGATAGTTTTAATATAACATTATATCACATACCTGACTCTCTTTTGAAGTAAATCAGCTTATTTCTCCCTCTAGTGGTGGAGGTCAAGGCAGCTGTTTTGTTTTGTGTTGCATGATAGACAGTAATATGTTAATGTTCCCTCTCACTGACAGTTGTGGGCATAAATTGTATTTCATTGAATTGGTGTGACCACATTAGTGTCACTGCTTTTCTTCCCAGTTTCCTCCTTTTCCTCTTGCGGTAGCACAGACGACAATCGCTATGGCCTCAGATGATGGAAGCACATCTTTAAACCTTAGTGAGCAAACTGTGTCTTAGAGTTTGATTTGATCAGAATTTTTATTTGAATGTAATATGAGGAGAACACAAAATGGACAGGTGGTATTATCCTCAAGTGATGGTTTGATTGCATTAAATCATCTTTGTCTTCCGGCAACGCGAGGGTATAATAAAGTTATTTTCAGGTGGAAAAACCGAGCCTATCAAGAAATAGAAGCTGCTATATTTTGTGTGCATGCATTTGAATTGAGTGTGTTTTTTGTAGACTTGGGAAGTAATTGTCATTTGGACCATCTGCTTGTGCTGTATCACTTTGGCTCAAACCTTGTTTAATGCAGAAATGTCGGGTGAATAGAAGTGACAAGCTGAAAACATGACACATCTTAATAGACATGAGAATGTGTCTACTTTAACTCAAACACAGCGAGCAAACACTTTCCATAAGAGACGCACCGTTCCCATTATGTATTCCAGAGAAAGAATGATCACAAGGTAAATACACTGTGTGTTTGTAGAGCTTTTATTCAGCGCCTTTACTGCCCATAGTTTGCTCATTTAAAGCATGTACATGACATTTTGTTCAATATGAGGAGCTGGCCCTAATGTAAAGTCCAGATGTGGCGGCGTGCCCTGCTGGCCCCGATGTGCCCCTGCTGCCACCGAGCCAACCAAACCGTAGCTGTGTGCCAGTCTGAGTTGTGGTGATGCCAGTGAGTGTTTGCACACCTCAGATGCCCGTGTTTGAGCAGACATGCCTGAACATGCTACACTGGAGGTGACCACGTGGCTGCATTGAGTTACTGAACGCTCAGTGTCCTGGACGTAGTTTAATGCACTGTCTATGTGCAGACATGACTCACACTATGTATAGTACAGTATATATATATAACACATTTATATATAATTTTATTTGGGGATTTTGATGAAGGATTTTCAGGACATTTTACAGTTGAAAAATAAACTTGTTATTGCTCTTTGGCATTCCTCTAATACATTTTGTGTTTATTGCCATATTTGCTGATATGATACCTTTAATAGCCTTGTTTTGGCCAACATACTGACCTTATGATTAACTGGGCAGGATCTCCTGAAGCAACATTTGTGGATCATATTAGGTTGTTTTGGTGTGAATATAAAATTTAGGGCTTTTGCAGATGTTCAATAGAAATACGGTATCTTTACCTTGAATTTATACAGCCAGTTTATGTAAGTTTATGGCTCATAGTCATTATCTTTGTGACTCTAACCATTCATTTTTATAATTTCTTCCTTCATTTAGACAGTAACTACCCTAAAAGAAGAATCTTTATGAACACACGGAAGCACTTTTTTAGAGTGTGAATGGTATTTTTAACAGCACCAGTTTCATCCCATGGTGCAACAGATTTGAATTAACAAAATGACGCGTATATCAGAATTATGTTCGTATATTGGGTATCGGTTTAATGTTTTGCTTTGGCAAAGTCGGGGGAAAAAATAAATGGTTTATTGCAAATTATCCACCAATGGTGTGCCTCTTTTAATTAGGAATCATTTATGTAAATTACCACATTGCCATCTGGTTTGAGGATAAAACACATGTGAGAGAGATGCAATCTAACCCTTACATAAAGGAGATGAACGCGTCATTACGAATGGGGGGTTTAGAAGTGCAACACAGGCGGCAGAGGCTGGTTTGGTGATCCAAGCCAAAAAGGTTGATGATGTACATAGATCTGATCTCTCAACAGTTAATTTCCGTATACTAACATGTAGCATTTATTATTGCTTTGTGTTAATAGTATAATTGTGTTAGTATATAAAAAAAAAACACAGTTTTTGTTCTCTGAGTACTGAGACAAGGCCGGCATTCATTACTACCTGCAGCCTCGCTGACACACTCCTCTCCTCTCCCACTCAGGCTGGCTGACTGCCCAGTCATTGGCAGCTTGCACATGTGGCCAAACTGTAAATCAGATTCAGACTTTCCATTCAAGTGCCCGACTCAGGGGACTGGACTGGCCTTTATTCTGACCTTGTGGATCTTTTTTATAGGCTCAGAAAAGAGCAGCAGAAGGGAGATAACGCCATAGTTCACACAGAAATGAAGAATTGAGTGTTTCTTACCTTTGATTAAAATCTGACCTTATGGTATTTTAGGAATAAATTGTGCATTTGAGGGGGACCTTTGTTGAGCCTAACATTTCAGCGTGCGCAGTAAATCACCCACAGTTTAAATATTCTCAAATGTGCAATGGTTTGATTTTGAAGCCCTCTCCTCTGTAATTAGGATTTGTTGTAAGCGATACTCTCCTTTGAGAAAAGAGCTGTCCTCGAGTAGGGGTGGTCTTTGTCGCCCTGCAGCTGATGCTCTGAAGAGAGTTTGGCAGGGTCCAAGCTGTTCAGCCCCCCCACTCCCTCCCCTCGTTCTCCATCCCCGCTCCATCACACCTGATCGCATTTGACAAATGCCTCTTTTGGCTCCATATCATCAGGTGCAGCAGAGGCAGACTAAGACTATATTACCCCGACCATATACCACATCTGTTCTCCATTGTGCATGGCTGCCACATTCGCTTCTGCGAGGTTCGAACGGGGCCGAGGGCTCTATCGATGAAACTGCCTCGTGAGCCGCGGGTTCTGTTTGCCGGAGGAAGTCCTGGTGAGCGCTTTAGACATAGCTTCTGTCGTCACTGCTAACCTTTCAGACAGTGCGGGTCAGGCACAGGGGGCACAGGGGGCACAGTGATTCACCATAGTAAAAAAAACGTTCATGTAACCTCTAATGACAGACTCAGCGGAAGGGTTTGTTAGAAAGAACTGGTTCTGAATTAGCTCCAAAAAGAAAAACGTGGGGATTTGTCAGGAAATGCATTTTGTATATTGGTCCCTAAATGTTAAGAATATAATTATTTTATACAGCATATATCAATGCAACATGCTGGCTCTAATTGCTGAATAGTGTGTCTATGAGCATCACAAAATACACTCAGGATGTACAAAAATATAAAAAATCATTTAAAATCATTCTATTTCTAACGTCTTATAGCATTTTTTTTTCTTATTTTATCCTCATTCACAAGAATTTATAAAAAATTGAAGTGTCTTTCACGTCCTACAGTCTAATTGTGGCATGTCCCTCTTAAATGCCCTTTTAGATGAAAAATATATCTCCCAGTTTTACTCCCTGTCCCTGTGTTATTATTTCATTTATCTTTTGTCACCAAATGTATGTTGAAAAAACTATATCTTAGTATTTTTATAGGGTTATTTTATAAAAATCTCTGTATTTCTCCTCCTGCTAAATGTTTATAGCTGTTTGATGACTCATTCTTCACTCTGGGGCTAATTTTGAATCCAATGATGCCTTCTTGAATTATTAACTTCCTCCCCGTGACTATAAATTAACAATGCACGAGGACCGACGCTGTCTGATTCATCGTTTAAACTCGTAGGTGAAGGTGGTGGCAAGAAGTCATTGACAACCAGAGAGCAGGCTGTTGTCACATGCCACGTCTAGTCATGCTGAGCAGCAAGTTACCGCTGGTCCTGGTATAAGCAATAATGATGAAGGGAAGGAGACCTAAACCAAAGACTGTAAACACCTTGTCTGATCAGATGAGTGGCTGTCGGAGAGATAGTTTACTGACTTCTTCAACGTACCAGAAAGAAATAATCAGGGAATAAACAATGAAGTTTCCTACAGAACCTATATAGTCGTATATGAATGGAACTTCTAGGAGATGATGTCACCATATGTCCAAGTTAGTTAAAGTTTATTTATGAGCATTGAAACGGTAGACATTATAATTCTGAAGTTCGTAGATATTAAATAATGGCAATGTGTTTTGGGGCAACAGTGACTGAATCAGCCACTGTATTAGTATGTTAGCCAGCTTGACCTGTGACGTATCTCCTTGCTATAGCTGATTATTAAACACAGACCTTGAAAGTGACTTTGGGGAGATTTAAGTAGGGAAAACAAAAGAGCACCGGAGTGCCTCCTACCAGGGAGAGAAGCTGATGGACTGTCATGGCCGGCGTGTCATCAGCAGGAATGCAAGTAGGGTTGGCACTGTAGTCACCATGTGGTGGCAAGGTTAGGTCACATCAGCTGCCTCTGACTCTCATACAAAGAAGATGCTGAGTTAAAAGGCAATACAGTAAAAAGGAAGAAGAAAAAAAAACACCCTCTCCTCTACCCCAGTGTCTCTTGGTCGATATCTGTGGAATTACTTTCAATTTAGGAGAAACAAACTGAGGAAGGGAGATAAAAGGAGGTGATGGGAAAGGAAAATATTAGATTAAAAGTCACGAAGGCAGAGACACGGGACTTGCCAGAAAAAGACAGAGTGCCTCAAATCTATGAGCTTCCTCGTGGGTGTCACGTGTCCTGATGAGTCAACCAGACACCTCGCGCTGCTGGGTGGTAATTGGAGGGCTTCCTGGGAGAGGTGGCCACTGCGTCGCTTTACCCCTGCGCCACCCAAAACAGTCTGAGGCCACTCTTATCATCAATGAAAGTGCTCATGTCAGTTAAAAATAGGAATCAAGGAAAACATTTTATACTTAAGAATCTTTCATGAGTTATCAATCTTTAATCGCTAATGTTACCAATGATTGATTAAGGAAACAACTTAACATTTGCATCCCTACCAGAGTTACATTGGCTTGGTAACTAAGTGTTCGTTAGCTCTGCTGTTTCCCCCAGCCCACCCATTAGTTTAAAATGGGGGGGGGGGGGGGCTGGCACCATATGGTGGGTCCTTGACTGTGACAGACTGACACATTAGTCATTGATGGCTCAAAGCCTCTCAGATGATAGGCATTGCTTAGGACTCTGACCCACAAACACGCGCACACACTCAGGCGCACACACTTAATTGATCCTTAAACACTCTGATATACTCACAGTAAATATAGAGGCATTTCTACCAAGGTCGCAGCAGCTCAGTCAGTTTGACAGTAATGTGTTTGTAAAAATACTGAAATAAGAGACAAAATCGTTCGGAGAGAATAATCATGGCTGCAGCAGTTATGACCTCCTGATAACGTGACTGTAGACTGGTCTGCGTCCATTTGCTCACATAATATCATGCAACACATGGATATTCAGCATCTCATTTTCCAAAAAAACTCTAAATTGGCCTGATGGTGCACAATAACTGGCCCTGAAAGCAAAAGAGGAGTGTTCCTGATTAACTAAGAGGTGCCTTATTATTTAGAGATTGCATATTTCCTCTCACCTTGTTCTTAATGCATTTTCACAGCTATGCGTTTGAATAAATGACACAAATCCCCTTCCCTCTTAATGTCTAGTGTGATTAGTATTTGGCAGTAAATAAACAAAATTGAGTTCCTCTCACATTTAATTTGTGTAATGATGTGTAAGAGTTGATTACAGCGTAGTAGACCAGGAACAGTACAACTGCTTTTCACTCTGGACAAGAAATCCACTTACTACAACTCGGAAAGATCACACCTCTGCCAACAGTCCCCACATTTAAATTCACTAGATCTGGATTTTAAAGCACCAAATTGCACACACTCATAAATATCAGTCCCCTTAAAATGCCAGATTTTATTTCATCAAGATCCATCAATGTTGAAATGCTGATGTTGAAGCTCATAATGTTAAAGAAAGTGGAAAAAAGAGGTTGTGTGTCTGCCCCCTGATCCGGTGGATCCCTGAGTGAACTTTCACCAAGTTTCGTGGTAATCGATTCAGAAGTTGCGTAACTAACAGACAATCAAACAATGAAATCATAAATTCCTTGCTGGAGGTTCTAATCATTAACATCTGGATTTTATCTGCATGGGGTGCAAACCACATTTGTTTTTGGGTCAAAAGACTTAGCTGTATTCAGGGGTCTTTATCGGCTCCAGCCCGGTTTGGCAGTGATAAAAAAGTGTCACCTATAGGTTTGTTACTTTAGTTGTAACTTTTATGACTCTTAACCATCCAGCTATGAATTCCATCCGTCTCTGTTAAAGCAGCTCTGAAACATCGTACCAAGTTTGGCCGCCGCAGAGTTTGAAGAGGATTTAGTAAAACCTATAAAAAAGGCCTCCGTGCTGCTTTCTCCCGTTTACTATTTGCAATTGCTGACGCATTCTCCAATTAATGTTGATTTTGAAAAGAGAACAATAAAGAAACAGAAATGCAACAGGCAGTCAACTATACCGTCATATAAAACACATGCATGTATGTGCTATTTGTGAAAGGGTAAAGGTTTGCCACTGTATCAGTATGGTTGAGATCCGCATTAGGGAGCTGTAGGCCATTCTCACTTCTTTCTCCTTATAGCTCTCCTCAACAGCACCAAGGTGCTCGCATGTCCCGTTTGAAATGTGTCATCAACTGTCCTGGCAGGTGTTGAAGTGACTGACGGCACTTCTTGCCTGCAAAGGTCATCGTAGGAGTGGGTTAAATGTCCCCTGGAGGAGGGAGCGGCACGCCAGACAGTCTGTGATTTGTGTGTGTTTTACGCTGCTGGAGCAGCTTCGCTCTCGGAATGACCTTGACCAATTCTCCCTCAGTTTAACTTATAAGTCAATCTCCAGAAAACTGTCTGGCCACCGTTTGTCAGATGTGCCAGTTCTCATTAGTCTTAGTCTGATTGGGGATCTGAAGAAATTAAAAGAAAGGGCCGCCATTAGAGGTCAAGCCATCACAACAACAGCACCCAAAACACATCCTCTGTTTTGGTTTAATCCAATTAGACATCCACTGAAGCTTCAGTTGTTTGCAGGCAAGGCTGATTAACTTTGTTGTGGATAGCTCGGCTTGTTCCTGTTATTTTCCCCCCTTTCTTGTGTTTGCTGAAGAATGCGTGAGCCTTTCCTATCAACTCTTAATCACACTTTAAGTATAAATTTACCTCAGACTCAGCTGTGTGGTTACAGCTAAAATCATCATCACAAATGTTTGTATAATCAGGATGATCAGTATGTAACTATTGAAATAGAAGACTTGTTAGAAATGAATGCATCCATACTGGGGTTGATAGAAATTAACATTGCTGTAATTATAGTATAAAAATCTATACATTATATACATGCCAAATGTTACAAAACCATTTTTCTCACTTGGAGGTTTCTAGCCATGAAGATAGTTTTGGTTCTATATATGCTCATGTTTTAAGATTTCTGTCTCTAAGATGTGTGCCTCCACCTCAGTACAATAGAGGTAAATGGATTTTTTTTTGCGATGCTCACAACACTGAAAAACTACATATAAAAACATTCAACAGCAACATCTCTTACCCGAAAGTGTCCCAGCTGGTCTGGATAATCGACAGACCTCACCGTGTGAACAGTCTTATCCGCCCAGAAACTAAATAGTCCCTATGGAAAGTGTCCGCGGCCTGTTTAGAATAATAATGCAATGATTTGAAATCAAACAGGATATAGGAAAAAAATGATATTGCAATATATTTTGTTTTTTTTGTTTTTGGTCAATATCATCAATGCAAACATAAATAAATCAATTCAACTGAAATGTTCTTTCCTTTTGCTAAATCCTGTGTTTTTCTCTCGTTTCATCAAGTTGTGGTCCACGACTAGCCGGGGCAGGGCTTTCTTTAGTTGTCTCTATTCTCCTACTCATCAAGACTTACTGTGATTGGTTATTCACTGTGCATCCAGAGCTCGCATGCCACTCACTAGCAAGAAACTCCATGTACCAAGACGCCTTAAATCAGAGTCATTTGCTAACATCTGGCTTTTGTCTGCAATGGGAATGGATTCAATCGGCATTCACTCCCATTCACATGGCTCTGTAGTAGACATGTTGTTTTTTTTGGCCTCCGGCTCCAACCAGCGCTAATTTGGCTAGACAGCAAGGTGAGAGAGCGCCTACGATTTCGGTGCGTTCATGACCACGTACATCACGCGCCGAGGGGGAAAAAACACAAAGGCAGACGTCTCCAATGACCCTTTTTCGAGCAGGATTGCCTGCGTTTGAAAAACAACAAAAAAAGCGTATACCTGCTAATGGTGTAAAAGATGTATTAGTTGACTTTGCACGATTATGCATTTTCACATCATGATCACAATGCTGAAGTGATATATAATGTAGCCCTTGCATTGAACACTTATAATAATAATATAATGATAATATATCATGCATATAATAAATAGTGGATCCAATGAAATTGTGATTGAAGCTGTGACAGTGTTAAACATGCAGCACTGGTTGAATCTGATCCTGTTTATTGTCTGTAAAGTCTCTCTGTCATCCTGCTTCACACTGGACCAACATTTTGAAAAGCCATCTCCCACCGCAACCCTCTGTGCCTGCATACAGCTATGATGGCTGTGTTTTCCACCTCTTAGTCATATTCAGACAGCTAAAATAGATGTGCTGCCATCAATACCGTGGCTCATCAGTCGCTATCAGACTGCTATTTAGGAGCAAATGGTCAAAAGCAGCACGGAGCCAGGATCAAATGAGGTCAGGTGCTGTTTTGTGCCACTCGAGTATGAATTTGTTCAAGGTATTTTTGTTTGTGATAATGATAATCGTTAGACTCGTTTAGGAGGCCAGTTAAGAAACTGAGTGATCCTTCCTGTGTGCCACAGTCCTTCGAGAAATATGATTGAGATGGCAATGACAATGAAAGCCAGAGGCGTAATTATGGAGGACAATTTCTCATTCTGCCAGTGAGCGAGATCTTTGTGAAATATCTTCTGGGTCCTCTCTGGTGTAACGAGCCTCCGTGGTGTGGTCTCCTTTTGTTTTTAAAGATGCCGTTTGGAATTCATGACCAGGACTCAGTATGCAGATTTGGAAGGGCTTTGATTAAAGCTCTAACAAGCACTTGATGGTTGGGGATATCACATTTCCTTTTGTTTTAATGCACTCTGTTAGGCTCACTCACAGTTAATAAGTCACAATCAATCTACCTGCTGTACGCACTGAGGCTTTGTAAGAGCTTAACAGGACCCCTGAGAGATGGAATAATTTCACTTCTGAAGCAGACTGACAGCGTGAGTGCGCGCACTGATGTTTGCGTCTGCGTGGGATCGTAACAGTTTCGATTGTATATTTATATGCTTGTGTACAAGGGCGTAAGAGAAAAAGGAGACTGCTAAAGGAAGGCTGTCAGATATTGCCAGACTGGGAGACAGGCGCTGTGTGATGTCTCGTCTCGCATCTTTACTTTAAAGAGTGGGTGCACTTGCCTTAAGCTAGAGTATCACATTTGATGACCTCAGTAACAGCTCTCGCAGAATACCTGACTTATGCCTTCTGGTGCCCGAGTCCCCATCTCACGGATGAAAATATCAGATTCCATCCACGGTTATTGGAGCAGCTCTCATAAATGTGCACAAATACACAAAACGCGGCAGAGACGCAATCAAAGGTCACGCGGCACATCGGCGTCTTTAGTGTGTTGAAGCCGTAATGCCGCCGACTGCCGATGAACCTTGTGACGGCTGTAAGGTAAAGGTCCTGTTCATGGTTCCAGTGCATTAAATGTCTCTGCTGAGGCATGAAGCACAGCAAATACTCCACTTGCTGAGTCGAGGCTGCGAATGCATCATTGCTTTTTTCTCTTCAGTAACGTATTAAGTTGGCATTTAAGCAGGTTTAGGCTTGATTGAATATTTCATTAAAATTAGATTTGTTCTTTTTGATTTGTTACAATAAAATATTCCTTAGGTGTTTGCACAGAAAAGATATTTAAAGACCCTCTTTCAGACACTTTATATATATGAAAGCCACATCTCCATTAGAGAAAACTAGGCATGAACAACATGCACCGTACTATTGTTTACAGCTCCTTTCTTTTTTGGCATAGCTGCACACAAATAGAAATACCCAAAAGTTGACATGCATATCAATAGTTGATTTAACAGTTTTAAAACAACTTAGAAGCCGTTTTTCTACTCGGGGAAAACTTAGGGAATCGACTCTAAATCAGCTTCTTTGATCCACAGCTGCATAAAGGATTCTCATAGATTGTGCACTGAGACTTTTATTATTACTATTATTAATATTTATGTTACAACAATAAAAGCCTCTTGTTAATGTGCACTGTAAAAACTGAAACAAGCCAAACCATTGTAACAGCTGTTTTTAAAGTTAAATATGTGACATCATCTTGTGGACTTTGATGATTGATATATTTAGAAAAGATGATTTAGCCTCAACGCACTCTTAAGTGTTGGCATTATGGATACCAAGGCCTTAACTTAAACCTGAATTAAACCTGACTTAATTAAGAACTGCTTCTAACTCAGTATTGCTGCTTTCAGACATGCACTGAACTGTATATTCTCCTGAAATTCTCCAGAGAGGCTGTTTGGGAGAACGCAAATGTCTGAGTCAGTTGCTGCGGACATTTTCCCGCCAGCTCCCTGTAAAATCGCTGGATAATGTCTGAAAGAGGCCAATGTGACAAAATAGCAGGAGCTCGTCTGGAGTATTAACTGTGAGTGGGTGCATTCACGACATTCCCAAGATGTGACAGATGCAAAACTGATAAAGAAGTACAAATATCTCAGCATGAGAGAGGTGCTGTGCACTTAGAAGAAGATGCAGATGAAGATGTTAACTCGGAAAGACGACGAGATATAAGAGCTTTCGGTGATAACGGCTGGCACCGGTGTCAATGTGCTGTAAACAAAAACAAATGTCCTCCGCAGCTGAATTCATAAGTTACATCCTCCCTCCTGCATGCTGCGCCACCCCTCGCTTGTCGTGTCTGTGTGGAGAATCTCCTGCTGCGTTCTTCATATGTGAAAGAAAAACTCTGGAGAAAGTCCGGCCCCCATTGTGCGGACATTTTCCATAGTTGATGTCTGAAAATGCCTTGTGTTTGATTCACAGCTGCTTATATAGCATGCTTCTCCCCCCCTCGCCCCCCAATAGTAGGTGCTTAAATCCACCTGAAGGTTGGTGGAAGTGGAACCTGCAGTTACTTAACCCACACTTTCAAGTTGCTCTGCACATATGGACACTGCTTTGATTGTATGTACTTTGCCTTGGTTAAATATTTAAACTGCAAGCACCAGTCTATTAACAACATTAACGGCAGCGTATATACTCACTGTGTAATTTCGCGCTCTCCACGGTAACCTACAACTTAATAATAACTCTAAACGGTCAAATCGGGGGCAGCCGAGCACGGACAATGACATTCTGGATGCACTGAACGCACCAGCTCTCACAGGTCCACAAGGACATTTAAAAGTTCTCTCTCCGCTCCTTCCCAAATATCATTATCCAAAACACAGACATGCCAAGGGTGCAGTAACTTCTTGCATCTTGTCCTTTGCTGTGGTTTCCCCCAAAAGTTGCACCTGAGGCGGCTCATTTTTTACAAACATCTTTTTTTTCAAAGGCAGTGCATTTTTTAATTGAATCTCAGAAAGGCCTGTGGCTGCGAGGAATAATACACGGTATAATGTGCTAGAGCAGAGTCAATGCTGTAATTGTTGTGATTAAATGTGATAATGGCAGGAAAGGGCAAAGTTACCCAGCACGGGAAAAATAATATATCATCCTTTCGAGGTATTTGAATGAATACCTCTGTTTTGTAAACAAAGATCTTTATCAGTTGCTGGTTCGCTGGGATATATTTTGAATAAACCCATTAGGTTTACAATTGATGTCACTGTCTAATTTAGCAATTGGCAGAACATCCTTCTTCATCCCAAACAGTTTCACCACAGGAGCTCTTTGCACCTCTGGTCATCAAAATATATCAAGCATAGCCTGTCCACCGTTTCACCTTCCACTGGTGACTGCTCTTTGCACCTGTCAGACACAAAAGTGGGGAATCGCACATTGTTCTTCTCTACATCTTGTGTATTACCAGTGGGTGCACAATCCCCATTCATCCATTAGCTTTGCCGCTTCTCCTCTGAAGGTCGTGGGGGGTAGTGGCTGTGGCCGATCCCAGCTGACATTGGACAGGTCGATCACCATTTAACCAAACCAAAATGTCTTTGGCGTGAACTGTATATAAAGATGGATGATGGGACTTTACTTCCTCTGGATTTACAAAAAATACAGCTATAATATCCAGGATGCTGGTGGCGCCATCTTGTACTGGTGACCTCATTTGGTTGCCAGAGTCTATGCAGCTGTGATCGTTGTATGGAGCTGGGGTGTAGAAGTCCCGCCAATATGCATACTTGACCAATCGTGAGTCAGTCTCAGCTGTCAATCTTGACGTTTCACCTTGTTTTTATACCATCAACTAACATATCAAATTTGAGCTCACATGCAAATTTGAAGTACCTAAAATGAAAGAAACCATCCACGAGGAGCTTATTTGACTTTTTGGTTTGGTCCATGTCCCATCCGCTAACACTTTGAGACCTATACTGCAGCCAGAGAGTGAGCAAGGTGATTTGACCATCTTTACATACAGTCTATGGTCTGTGGTAGGAAGACCAACAACCTTCCCGTGCTATCCTTTGTATTGAGACACAAATTATAGGAAGAGAAGTAGTAGTTTTGAACCCATTCACAACATCCCCAGCAGTTCACCACAATTAAGGGATATGTAATCTCTCAGACAGAAGTTCCCAGATAAAATTCCAGATTCTTGCTGATTGCTGTTTTCTTTTGTTGTTGTTTTTTGTTTTTTTTTTGCATCAAAACACTCTTCAGTACCAAAGGCAGGATGTTTCTACTGTCAGGCGTTCCAGTCTGATCCTTCACTCAAAAATACAAAGCAGAAAACTGCATCGTTGAGCAGGTTTTTTTTTTCTTCTTCTTCTAGTCTTACCTGAAAGAGATTAGAGGAACATGCATTTCCTTCTTTGAGCTCACATTTCAAGCTGCCCCTTCTCATCATTACTAAACCACTGGTGGAGCAGTTGTGGAGCAGAGAAATATGAGGGTGTGAGGCACAGTCCCAGTCAGCATGGACGGGTTGGTCCTGGTTTATGTATCGACCTTAAATTAAATAGCCAAATAGCCCAGTAATGGGATCACTGGGATCATTTCTTACAATCACCTCCTTGTCATCCCTCTCTTTTATGTCTCTTTCAGAATGTGACCTCTCTACTCTTCCCAATAGCGTCGACAGAATAAAGTCTGTGCGAGTTGTGCAGGAGATGGAATGTAGTTCAGTTTGTTCAGTGGTATGTCTTTGGAGAGCCCCCGAAGACTAGGGCTTTTTCTTTTTTCCCTTCAAGATGAAATGTGTGTGTGTCTGTGTTATTTAAAGAGAGACAAAGAAAGAGAGCTGATGTCACACTAAGTGTGTGGAAGGTTTCTTTGATTTTCAAGAAGGTTTGATGACAATTTGACAGGGGCTGAGAGGACATGGAAGCAAATCCTTTGATGCTGACTGTCAACAAAAGGCCTTTACCACATACAAATAGCAATTTATCCTCTCCTCTTCCGCTCTCTTCCTCACCTCCCCTCTCCTCTTCCTCTCATCTCCTCTCCTTGCCCCCTCTGCTCTCCCCTCGTGTCCTCTCCTCTCCCTCCCCCTCCTTTTTCTCTCTTTTTCCTCTCCTCTTCTTCTTGATCTCATCTCATCTCTTCAATTTGTCTCCTTGTCTCTCCTCCTCTCTGTTCATCTTCATCTTCCTCTCCTCTTCCCTGCCATCAGATTATTTCCACGTATGTATACTGTGCTGGATTACTCGTAAATGCCTTTTTTTTTTACTCTGTCGAAGCTTCGACTCTGTCCAGGACCACCACATTGTGGATTGCCCCAGTGAGCGATGAAACAGTGCTTTGTCTGTGTTTGTAAACTAGACTTGATGGGTAAAGGTAAAGAGATGAGTCCAGAACTGACAGCAACCAGTAGCAGTACCTCCTGGCAGCACAAAGCAGCTTTACAGCCTGTGTTCTCAATCGCGACAGGTTGAATGTGGCCTAATAAAAGAGAGACAAAGCGGGAATTTCACCCAATTCCTGCAGATAAGAAGGTATTGTTTCAGTTGCACATAAGCTTTTTGTTAGAAAAATGTGAGAATTTAGATTCGCTAAAAAGAAACACAAATCCTTTTTTTCTTTCCCCCCCTCTCTTTTTTCTTTGTATTTGAGGCCCATTCTCTGCACCCGTTTATAAAGACGAGCCAGGGCGACAAAAAGAATCCTGGAGATTAATGAAAAGTAGTTTATGGGGCTTTAGACAGCATGTATGTGTGAATAGGGAGTTGTGAAGCATGATGCCCTGTTGGTGTGATTTGGCAGAGAACCAGTGCAAAGTTTTTTGTTATTAATATTTGTACAAACAATTAATAGTAATTGCTTATTCTTTGAGTGACTAATTAAAAATGTGAAATGGCTCTCATATCTTTGCATTCTTTGTATTCAGCGGTGGCGCTTCAAGTCAAGCCAGGCACCGTTTCTACATCTGCACAGTGGAAATGGAATTTATCTTTCTGAATTCCCTCTTAAGTACAAACACAATACACCACTTTAGAAACATATGGTATGTTTATTTATGTACTCCTCTGTTGGGGGACAGAATAGATATTTCTACGTTGCAGTGTCACAACAGAGGCTGTGGCTATCAGGCCGGGCCGTGCCATTCCAAGCCCCATACTCCACTTCAGAGCTTTGCGTACGTTCATAGGATTAGAGTTATAATGATCCGTGGTCTTTGTTGATGAATAATTGTTTGTTTTAAATTGAACCACATTATGTTGCTTGGTCCATAGAGTTTGTTTCTCTTTTTCAATTTTGATTTATATTCGCACGGGCATGCACATTCCTAAAAAACAAGATTAATGAGAATAAATTAATGTCAATACAGCATGGTCCCATCGCTGGGGGGCTGGGATCAGAGGATAATACCAGGATAGATTGCATTTAGTTAAACAATAATTATATTAGGTAAAAGCCATAGAAAATATATGTTAAAGTAATTGTGAATTTCTTTTTTCTTTTTTTTCCTTTTTCGTATTGTCAGTCTTTCTGTTAGTTAGATTCTGCAATAACTAATGGATGGATTACCATCAAACAGTATGATGATTTGTTATGGGTCAGTAACTAATCCAATACACTTCGGAGCAAATCCAAATACATGGTGGGATCCAGGAATTGTGTAAGCAATTCTGAGCGGCCTTTCCCATAGGATTCATTGAATCTATGGTGCTAGTGGCGGTGCTTGTGCACACACATGAACGTTGACATGCAACACTCCCAGTTACACGTACACAGACTTAAGTGTGAAAGACAAGTTCTTGCAAAAGAGAGAACTGCATTGCATGCTACTTGTGGGTAATCGCGCAAGTGCAGCTGAAACTATGAGGTCTGACTGCGTGGATGGTGAAACCTTATGGACGATGGCACACGCGAGCTAGCAGCAAACAGTGCTGCACACAGCTATACAACGCAGCAACGGAGCAAAACACTAAGATAGACATCACTTATGTTATTATAAAAATATGTTGATATCATAATTCATCCTGTTGCACTTGCGATACTTAGACTTGTACACAGAATTGCATTGGTTCAGTTCCATATGGAAATAATAATAAATAAACATGTTATGCTTTCTTTCGGCCTCTGCATGTTTCTATTTCTTGCTTTGTGTAATATTCCTCATGCAGACACTTTGTCATCCAGGCTGTTTCATTTGTGATGGAGGACAGGGTTGGTAATATGACCAGATTATATCACTTACTCTCAGTGAGCTGAACAATTAGGAGCCGTGATGGGATTTGTGTGAGTATCAAGCCATACTTGAAGATATTGTGTCTTTTTAAGAATTCTCTCAACTCCCCAAATGCCCTGTCGGATTGCGGTGTGATCACATTGGGCCGTGCAGAAACGGCTGAATTGGAATCTTATCTTCTTCCATCTTTCCCATTACGGGCAGATTGAAAGCCCTGCAGCGTTGCTCTGGCTCGGTCCCCAGTCAAGACCGCTTTTTAGACCGCAATTTGACAGCTTCTAAAAATGTCACATTTTGTTGTTAAGATGCACTGCCAAAACACTTGAGCCATACATGCTGTGGCATCAGCACCAGTTCGGTTTTGAAGCTTTGCTGACCTTCCCTTCACTCCTGGGCATCACCCCTGGCACTGCCTGTCTCCTGGTGTCAGTATGACATTATGAACTTGAAGAGCCTGATGTGTAGCGGTAGGCAAAAAGCCACTTTTCCCGGCTTTCATCCAATACTCGACGGACAGCACTGCCAGCTTAATACTCACAAGCAAGGAAGTGAAATGGCAGGCTCATAAATGATTTGCACTGGATTCTCTCCATAGTTAAATATAAATTGTCGAAACAGCAAGTTCTTTGTTGTATTTGATTGTCAGTAATTTAATTAACAAATCAATCGCTTCCCAACAATAAGTCATTGGATGATTGGATTGGTTTTGGATGTCTGGTGAGTCCCAATCACCACTCTGTGTTTTGCTAAACTGAATGAAACGGAATTTAATAGCTTTTGTATTTGTGCAAACTTATAACAGAGAGAAAACTAAATCGTAAAAAGATGACTTGTATGCGTGTGTTTTTAATGCTGACTCAGCAACGTAACTAAAATGAGAGGGAAGAGCAAATGCCAGTTTTTCTCCTAAGCATGACCTGTTACTTTAATTTGAATAGTCCACCCATGAGTCTACATATTTAGACTTTCAAATCCATGGTAATAATTTATAAAACAGACAGGTGTTCTACGCCAAGGTTGAACAGTGGTGGCAACAGCATGGGCATATCTGGAAGAAGGAGGGAGGGGGGGGGATTATTTAGAAGGATGTGGCTAAAAGGGCTAAATAGAGACATTCATGGTCATGTATTTTAATAGCTTCTCTTGCTCCAGGCTACTCAGCTGAACCATTAACACATTGGTGCTTTTATGATCCTCTCATACACGTATCACCCTGACCAGTTAATGCTGTTTGTATGTAGGTTCAAGTTTGTTGTGGATCCTTCAAATCAGTTTCATGCAAAAATTCAAACAATTAAAGGGCTGCAACAAGGGTAAGTGTTTGTATATGTCTGTCTGTCTCGCTCTGTCTGTCTTGGGCAGTACAGATGTCCGTCTGTGTGCTTTAGTCATTTTTTCAGTTGGGCATATGGGCTAAAGCTGAATCTTAGACACACTCAGGGGGGCAGCACTTCACTGACACAGTAAGTGTGTGTGAGTGTGTGGTGGGGGGACCCCTGCTGTTCACCATCTGGGCAAATGGCAGGTCTCTATGCCAGCATGGTAGCCGCAGAGGAAAGAGGGCACAGGGGGCATAGTCGGGCGGCTCCGAAGACGGACAGAGGGGGCATTTGCAGACACAGGTCATTCTCTCTCGGTAAAAGATCCACTACGTAACACCTGCGCTCCCTCTCCCCCCCCTGCCCCACTTCAGACGTTCTGTCAGAAAGCCCGTGCTCAGCAGAACTACAGGCTCCAAACAAAAGACTTTGCCGGCTCGGCAGACTGCGTGCAGGTGAATAACAATAACCACTTGTTCAGTTATTCATATATTCATATGTGTGTTCATATTTAGCCTTCACTGTGAGGGTGATGAACAGCATTGGCCGAGGCTGTGCCACGCTGATGGAGGGAAGCGCCGGCTCGGATTCTCCTCTCGTGTGAAAGTAGTTACCGGGTAAGAAAGTGGCAGGGTGACTGGTCAGGGTGTCGTCGGTAGTGTTGGACTTGGTGGGCGCGCACAGCACTCATAATGAGGAGAAATCACACATGGCTCAGCCGGGGCAATAGAGAGCGGGATCAGAAAGAGCTGTGTGGCAGGCCCCCTACGTTAGACTGATAGATTAGTCATTGAGGGCTCATTCAGCCTCACACATAACAGGCAGCAGTTACCAAAAAAGCCTTCTACTTACTCCCACATTATTTGCTGTCTTGTTCCTCCCCTAAGAGTGTCCGTACCCATCCTTCTTTACAGTATTACGTGAACAAGTTCCACCCTGCACCAAAATCTCTCCCCGAAGGCTGTGGTCTCTGTGCGCCCAATCCTTTCATCCCCATATCTCTCAATCCAGGTAAGGCTTGGCCGGAGACCAGTGCTGGGTTAGAAACGGAGAGGCCTTTGACTGCGCGATCGATTTCTGTAAAGCAGAATATACAGTATGAGTGATCGTGTCAAGTGAAAATGTAAATGGACCGAGCTCTGAAACGATCAGGCAGCCTCAGTGCGCATGGATCAAGGAGTATGTAAGCACGAGATAGCATTTACCCCTGGTTTTAACTAAAGCACTCAAACATTCTCCACTCTGCAGCCCTGTAATTCCCTCTGAGTGCTCGGTGTGAAAGTGAAGCACTGTTATCAGCCTCTACCAAATGCATTAGACCTCCTCTGACCGCCGAAACAGACCACCTTGTTGTAGATCATTCCCTCCACGCCGAATGGAGGTGATGAAGAAGTTGTAAATTAGGATTGTATAGTTTCATGCCCCTTAATGATTACTGCACCCCTGGGCTGCACAATCACTCCCTCTGCAATTTTGAATTAAATACGATATATTCCTGCCGGTGAATGAAGAATAAATTGACGGTATTGCCTGATGTCACCCGTGGTAATAATGTACGTTGATGACACAGCAGACTTCAGACCACTTGGCACTTTTTCTGCATGGCAGGTGGGCAATGAGCAAGGTTGCAGCTTTTCAGAGTGCAGAGAGCTGAATGAACTCGTCGGGTTCTTAGTACTGTTTAACTCTTTGGGGCAACCATTTTCTTAATGTGGTTATTCGAAGGGTATCGGTGTTATTGGCTGTTGTTGTTTTTTGTTTGTGTTGTCTTGGTGACATGAAGATTAAAAACATGCCCAAGGTATTTACATTTTTCCTCGTAACGGATCATTGCTAAAAAGGGATCCAATACAGTGGATAATAGAGCCTGTGTGATTTTTTGGGGGGAGCAACAACGATGCAGATTTGGTGCAGTAAAAAAAAATATATATAAAATTAATTCTCAAAAATATCACCCTATTAGTTTTTTTCACTGTTATTCTGTTGTGTTACAATTCCTCTGAAAGCTGACTGGAACTAAATATATATATTTTGTATATATTAATACAAATTATTGCACAGCTTTAATTGAGTGCCAAAATCTTGTGCCTTTCAAGAGTAAGATTATACATAAATATTTGCTTTCGCTGTCTTTGTGTTTCTTTTGGCAAAATCACACTTTTTCATGATTAGATTACCCCTGATAAATATGTCAACCTTGCCCTTTTAAAAACATATTTCTCCAAATACTGTGGATTCAGAAAATAATTAGGTTCCTGTTTTGGATCAGTTCTGTTTTAATGTTTTCATTTTCTGATTACAATTATGCTCGGTATAGATAAGATGACAGCGGGGTGGTTTCTCTCCTCCCCTTTCAAAATATGTCTTCAAAAGCAAATAAACTCCCACAGCAGCTGTTAGGATTGGTTGAACTGTATTGACGATCTGTTAAAGTGCAGAAAAAAAGGGCTTATTTTCCCTTTTGTAGAATTTGACAATGATAAAACTGGATTGCCGCAATAATGGCTGTCATGGATCAACACCTAGAAACATTTTACTCTGCTGATGTGGACATGAATGGGATCCAAAGTCATGTCTCCCTCTGGCTGACTGCCAGGACCTTCACAGGGGCTTTAATAAATGGTTTGTACCAGCAGACGGTCCCTGGCCTGTGTGTGCGTTTCGGCGTGTCTATGTGTGTGTGTGTGTGTGTGCATGTTTTATTGTGTGTGTTTATATGCCATAGGGATTTTAATAAGGACTAAGTGCACAAGGAACCCTCCAGAGAGGAAGAAAGACCAATAACCTACAGTAGTGCATGGTGCTACTAAAAGGGTTGACGGAACACTGAAGAGGAGGAAGCAAAGGTGTGCTTGCTATTTATTTGCAGCACTGGGGGTGCACATGCATTATTCAGTGTGACATTCATTCATAATTAACTTTTTTTAATGGATAAATAAATAGACAAAAGTGTAGGAGGGCAATTTTTTTTTTTTCTACATGGCACATACAGAAGCAGCTTCAAGTCATATTTAATGACAATACTGAAATATGCATTTAATGAGGGGAAAACCATAGCCAATGCAAAGCTAATGAATGGAGTAGTGTGAGCACGACGAGAAGGGTGGGTTCGCGATGCCGCTCAGCTGGAGGGAGATGGAGAAATTAGTTCAGTAGGTGGGCTGCCTCAGGCGTGGAGGTTGGTGGTTGGGCGACTTGCGTAAGCACAGGCACCACAGCCTGTGGGCAGCAGCTCGGAGACCTTGGGTGGAAGGAAAGAGTGGACATTTGTTAGGATCTACTGGTCGGAGAGGACATACGAAGCACAGCGTTTAAAATCCTGTGGTGTGCAGCCAGCCAGAAGTCTTCCAGCGAATGCGTTTTCAAAATATAGACATGTCTCGCAGAAGCAGTGTGCGAGGCTTCATCTTTAGGACGATATGTTCTTATTATTTCATGGCTGACAGCGTATGTTATTCTTCATTTTCATCAACGTCATCTCGAATCAGAGAGCGGTTCTCTGAAGGTGTCTCCAGTTGCCAGTTGTTCTATTGTTTTCCATCATACAAATGCAAGACAAAACAATTCTCCAGCATTGCCTATTCGTCTCCGGGTTTATTCGCTGTAACGTAATATGAGACAATGTCGATGTCACCGAAAATGAGTCTGATGCACACTGCTTTTCACTCAATTTCCAAAGTGAACAACCTGTCACAGCATGCTATGGATTGATTCTCTGTTAAAAGGCTTTGAATATAATTAACGCTACTGTTAGCTACTCAGCAACCCAAGTGGATCTTGCCATCACACTGTGAGTTGCATCTCAAATTTGTCTCCCCGAACACTATTAACACTATTTAACTTGGGGGCATTCATTTAATTTGCTATAATTGCTTTAGAGCCCCTCTCTCTATGCTCAGCCTGTTGTCTATATCAGCTTGGAGGGGGTGTCGGTCTGTCTGCATGCATATCACTACACTGTTTTCCTTCACAAAACTAGAAACATCAAGTCACAGTAAATACCGTGTTCATGTTAATGATTTAGCTGCTATTACAGAAAAAATATTACAATAAACGTCCCTGCATTTGCTCTGACATTGACCATAAATTGTGTGCTTTAGAAATGTCAAGTATTGAAGTAATTACTTGTTATATTTCAGTGATGTTGACACATATTCTAACCAAGAGATAGACATTAAACCAATGCACTATATCTTTGTCTTTCAGTAAAAGAAGAACAATATTGTATCCCTATTAAATACCCCATGATGTAAATGTCCAATAAACAACATTATAAAGCAACAGAGGAGCAGCAGTTACGCTCCTATCAGTGAAAACTGTTAACATGTTGGGGATGAGAAGATGGCGGGGGTGCCGGGCAGGTGTTGGGACTCCTTAGGGAGCTGGAGGTCACATTACCATACAAAAGCCACACTGCTGGGTAACCTTTCCAGGCGCTGCTCCCTAGCCAGGGGGCCTGCGGTCACACACTGGCACTGCCACAAGTGCCTCGCCACCAACCCACACACATGCACAGACACACACGCACAGATCTCTGGTATTCAGCCTCTGAATACCCCCTGCATTCTGCATGACAGAAACATTGCTTGTATAGTGACATGAAATATTTGCACTCTGGGAACATAAATCACAGGGGACAGCTCTAAAGCAAAACAAATACTATGATATGGTCCATTGGCATCATAATGCACACTAAAGAGAAAGGCATTCATGTGGAATTTAGATCCAAAGCCTAACATTTTATCTTCGCCAGCAGTCTTTCACACAAATCAGCTCCTTTTTTCCTCCCCAAATCCCTACAATAGCGAGGCTGTTGTCATTTAAGCTCCACTCTATTTACAACTCGGATATGCCTTAGATGTGTGCGAGACACACCAGTGAGGAATGGGAGCGGTGTACTGGATACGGATAGCACAAGGGAGAGACGGGATATAGACACACCGACTTTGCCTGGAAGCATGCAGAGCGTCTCCTGGTAGACGGGAAGAGTAACTGGGGCGAGAGCGAGAGAATGGAGGGAGGTGTCCGGCGGGCAGCTGTGGAGTTAATGTCGATGAAAGGGTGGGTGTTGGGCTGAGAATACGGGTGGCCATATTGATGGACAGCAGCATCAACGGGGATTTATATAGCTATTAGAAGTGATGCAAGTTGAATGTTGACGTCTGCTTTTAACTTTTTCTTTTTTTGGAGGACGAGGAGGAGGAGGAAAGAGGGGAGAATACCCATTGGTTGGTGGAGAAAGGGACGCACAGAGAAGCTGGGCGTCTATTCCATCGTGGCTGATTTTGAGTGACAGGTCATAGGGATGGAAAGATATGTGTTGTGTTCCACATGTGTGCGAGAGCGCTTGTGTCTGTGTGTTACTCCACAGGTAACACATGCGCACCATGTAATTATACTCATTACACGGCGGGCTGTGGATCTGCATGATATGCTGGTAGACACCAGAAAAATATCTGGATTGTTGACAGCATAGTGGCACAGTAGCTGTGACAGTCAACTGCATTGTTTATGCTGCAATTACCAAGACTGAATTCAATCAGTCAGGCCAATACACTTTTTTATTGCAATTATGCAAAAGACCTTACAGCTCACTGTGTGGTGAGACGTGATGTGCAGTAGCTTATATTGATTACTTTATTTGTAAAATTAAGTCTTTAAGAAGTCCCTGTCACTCAGCTCTCACTGCATCCTGTATCACATGGAAGCACTGCACCCTCATGAAAATAATAACTCTTAATATAATTGATGTAATATGCCACACGCAACAATAAGGTATAACATCTAATCACGTTAAGTAGTCATTGCCAAGCTGTAATTAAACTGTTTGAGACAAGTGATTACCAACCTTGATAGAGAATGTGAATATATAATAGGGGTGTTATGAAAATACTAATAACCCATAGCACTAATTGCAAACCTTTTGTTTTTCACAAATATTGATTGCCTTGTATCTGTGTTATCGCATTGACCACGACGTGCTGGGAAAAGCTCGCGAATATGGCAAGATGAAGCCCTCCTTCACTTTGTTATGCTCCGATACACATTGTAATGTTAACAGCGGGGCCCTGCAGTCTGACTGGGCTAATGGCGTGCCATCCCATCAGGCCACGCGCCCAACCAGAACATGCAGAGAGATTGTTCGCATCAAGCCTGTCGGCAAATTAGCCAACGCGCATTAAGCTGTGGCATTATGCTAAAGCTGTCTAAATACTACTATATGCTTAGTGACCAGTGAATGAGTTCTGAAGTCCACCCCTCCTTTTCCTCCCTCGAGCCTGTTTGGATGAGTGTCTGTCCTCTCAAAAACTGGAGTCGTAGAATTAGCTATTAGAGACTCTGCTAGAAAAACGAGTTAAAACAAAAGGGTAAGCGTGTGGCTATAACCTCAAACATTAGGTTTCTCTTTTTTTTAATGAGATTGCATTTGAGTCCCTTGGTTAATTATGTCCCGTTAGTAAGCTGTTATTTAGGTGAAAAAGCTCGAAATTTCATAATATAGTTGCCAGAATAAAAATATTAATATTTATGGAGTGGCAGCTGGAACATTTAATGGCAATCAATATATCACAGCAGGGGAGGTATTTTTCACAGCGTGATCTGTGATCTGACAGACATTTTCCTTTCACTCTCCTAATTAATTTCGTCAGACACCTACGGAGACTCGCGACACCGTCGTTCTGCCCGCTGACCACCGCTCGCTCTTTTGTCTAAACTGGCCAGGCTTTTCCCTCTGACACGCCGCTGTACACCTGTAGGTTGTCATTTCCTCCCACCTTAATGAAGGTGTTTGTTCGGCTGATGGACACGCGGCCTCCACCTCTCACCTCTGCTGCATGCACTTCACCATAGGGTTATGGGCGGGTTGATGAGGGTGGGTGTACATCTTATGAAATTGTTCATTTCCCGAAATACTTCTCCCTGCCCTCGCGCTCACTCTGGTGTCGAGGATCTGGCGCAGTGGGTTAGGTAAGGTTAGGTTAGTTGAATTTGCAGCTCACAGTCTGGCTGTCTTTCATGCTCCTGTGAAGGCACACAGTGTGTAGGAGATGGATAAATGCAGTGGAGCTTTTAAGTGGGTAAAC
Source organism: Hippoglossus hippoglossus (assembly GCF_009819705.1). Taxonomy (NCBI): domain Eukaryota; kingdom Metazoa; phylum Chordata; class Actinopteri; order Pleuronectiformes; family Pleuronectidae; genus Hippoglossus; species Hippoglossus hippoglossus. The sequence continues at coordinate 16,200,332 of NC_047164.1, read as the reverse complement.
TTTCCAACTTTAAAATACGAGGAGGATGTTTTAAGGCCACAATTCTGACTCTGATGCTGGTTGTCATTTTTTTGTAGCTTTAGACATCATGCCCCTTGAGGAAAGTGTTTTGTTTTGACGTAGTAGGTATGCAGCTACATTTGTTGCGTCTATATTAGTTAAGCTGGTTTCAGGACTGAACTTGTCTGATGGGGCTGAATGTGATTACCCAGTCCAGACAATCTCCGAAGTGTTTCCCCCTGCAAAAGCTCCAGATAATGTCGGAACAAGCCCATGTGAGAAAACAGCAGTCTGTTGTCCAGATGATTCACCGCGACCGAGTGGGCGTGTTGGTGACATTGCGATGGACCCATAATGAAAACATAACAAAAAAACGAATACCTCAGGTTGAAAAAAGACGGTGCCGAGATTTGACTTGACGTGCTGTAAACAGAAAACACGTCATCGCAGCAGTGGGATCGATACGTTAGGTCCTGTCTTCTGCATATTTAAAACAGTTTTAGTTAGACAACAGTCACATGTCTTGTATTGTATTTGATCAAGTAAAGGCAAAACGATCAACAAGTGATACAGGGGAAGTGAATGAAACAGTTCAGCCACAGAGTTCTCACTCATCACTAGCTCAAGCATTTTCAGTTGGCTGCTCATTCCTCGGCTCCAAAAAAGTCTGACTCAGCGTTGACCCTGTTTTACACCTTCTACTATGGGACCCAGCTAATTTCATTCCCATGTAGTTTGATGGATCAAACAGCCTATAGGCACACGAGGTTCAGTCAGAATAATAATTGAATCACACCCTAAACACAAAGTTTGCCTTATTGATTGTTCCTTCCTGTTGTTTTGACACCGTGTTTGCATAATAGAGTTAAGGAATAAACAGATTTGTAATGTTTTTGTAATGTTATTGGTGTGCAGTCATGTCCCAAGACAATATAAGAGTAGTTTTGTATCACAAAATATAATAATGTAAAAATATAGTTTTTCTTGGTGAGATGGTTCGAATGTGTGTATTTACACAGATTTGAGTTGGGAGTTTGGAAATCCCTCGGCACAGTAAAGCACACATTGTATCGAAGGGAACGTAAGTGAATACAACGCCTTTAGCAAAAAGTCTTATTGAATTAACTTGAAAATAATTGTGGCAAACTCAAGACAGAACTTAGTAAACCCCTAAACAGTGATATGGGGGGGGGGGGGGGTTTTGCTCTTCCTCACTGAGTTTTCTTGCTCCCTCCGCATCTTATCTCGTCTTCTGAAACTGTGTCTTAATGACAATTCAGAAAGTGGAAACTTTAAGCTGGGAACACTTAGATGTGTTTTAATAGCCTTACTGTCTTGTATGCATCATTTAGCTTCACTTCTAAATCCTCAGTTCGTTGTTTAGAGGAGCCCATGCATCCTATGGAAATGTGATTGGCCCTCCTAATGGATAGTAAGTAGTAGTGTTAGTTAAGGGTAGTAATGTGTCGATGTAGTTCTGTAGAGGTTTACAAGTAGATGGGTGGTATATAGGTTTTCTAAGGTTTACAAAGAGAGAACAGCCACATTATGGGCATACCATATCCATCCATCCTTCCAATCATGTGTGTATGTGTGTGTGTGTGTGGGGCTATTCAGAGCCAATCCCAGCTGACATTAGGTGAGAGGTGGGGTACACCCTGGACAGGTCATCTGCCTATCGCAGACGTACAAAAACAACCTTTCAGACTCACATTTACATGTATGAACAATCAGTCTCCAATTAAGCTAAGTTGCATGTCTTTCGACTCTAGGGTGAGAAAACAAAGGGAGAACAACAGGTCAGCTGGCAGGTTTGAACCCAGGTCCTTCTTGTTGTAAGGCGACTACTAAACTGCCATGATTACAATTTCATTAATTTGTTCTGCGTATAAACATTTGAAAGAAGGTTCTTTTATTTCCCTAAAGGGGTTGTGTAGACTTCTTTCTCCAAAAAGCCACTAATATATGTTATTCGTCCAGGGATGCCCAAAATCCAGTTTTATGTCCAGGAAGAGGAGGTTCCAGTTGTGGTCTATGTTCTCGCCAATGGGGCACATCGACGTGTGGGCAGCTCGACTGATTGCCAAGACAGCCAGCAGAGCGGAGGAGGATCAGACATAGAGAGAGGTTCTACTAGATTACACAAGGCTTGTCTGAGCTCAGGATTTCCTCGCCTTTTGATGTAGGACCTGGCTTGTGGAATAGCAGATCAAAGCTTCACTCACAGCGTCTCACGTAGCATCATTTACACATCTGTGAAATCCACAATCATACAGAAGACTATGAAACCTCTCCTGCATTCATTAATGTAGAACTTTGACCAGAGACAAAGGTTAGGCGGAGGACAGAAATGGTCATTGAGCAGCGCTCACAACCGAGTATCAGAGCATTCAGAGACACTCATTAATTCTATTTCTGCTTTGAGTATTGGTTATTTGCTTTCTTCTTTTCACTCGGGAAAGCTCTCAATTCATTAGCCGATCCACTATGAATGTATTATTCAATGCTAGATTGGCATTGGCAAGCGAAGTGTGTTTACCATAGCTCATGAAATATGTATCTGTGCAATGGTTGTGTGTGTGTAAGCAGCTACCTGATGTAGTCATGATGAGGGAGATATATTGTGTGGCAATCACAGCCAGTCGGTCAAGGACAATCCCTTATAGCTGTTTTGGTGGCGTTGATTGTTGTGCTGATGGTCTTACATTAAAGCTGTGGTGTGTAGTGTAGATAACAGATTCACCCCAGGCGGTGTTTCGGTATCAGGGTTTACCTTTTTCCTCCACTTTCACACCAGATGTTGAAAGATAAGCATTTGTTTTTTTAAAGGTAGAAGCTACATAACAGTCTAATTACGGGGTGGAAAGGGAAAATGTAATACTTCACACACACTAACACTAACACACAACAGACAGCAGCCAAATGAGCAGATTGCTTAAAGTAATAGTGAGGTCAGGAGTTCCATAAAGAGCTGTTTGTTAGATGTCACCTGGAGTAATTATAACAGAGCTGGCATCACTGAAACTATATTGAGGGGCCTAATGGTGTCTATGGAGAAAGAGCGGGATAGCGGCCATTGTATTTATTTATTTATTTATTTTGCTCAGATGAAGTGGCTGGCCACCAAAGATGAATGATTGCTTTCTCTGCGAACTCCTGGGCTCATGGGTTGATTTAATTGAGTTGAATTAAACCTAAGCCAGGTAGAAATGGAGACAGAGAGAAAATCTATGGCGTCGATCTATAAAAGCCTTTAGGGCTTCGATTTGGATTACGTAGATTATTTTCCTGTCTGGTCACAGTCACACTTCATCCCTGTCCCTGTGAGTCTGTATTCCTTAGTTACATATTGTTTGGGGAAATCGTTGATAGTTGGTGGCTTTGGTCGGTTGGCATGCGATCACAACTTATACTGCAAGCACATAATGGAGAGAAACCATCAAGTCATTTCAAGTTTATAGGCGTTTTTATTACACATTTAATAAAGATTGATTTTTTGCTGGTTTATATGTGGGTAAGACTTAAAAATGAGAAGGACTGGCACTGGAAATACATGTTATTTGCTGGCAGACTGGTGAAGACACTCCTGTGGAGCTACTTCTGTCATACAGCGCATTCCACTATAAATATAGCCTGCTCACTGTAAAGTCATTTCATTGACGTAGTTACCGAATATGGTAAATGCATCACTTCCTGTATATGCTGAGAAGAAGCGGGGATGCAACAAACTCTGGGATGCGCTCTTCAGGGCACAGCATATTTGATGATGAGACCAAACTGATTACAGCTAAGTGTTATCATGAAAACAATACATAATTCAGCTTTAATGAGAAAGTCACGCCATTGTTGAGCTTGTTTCAGTTGAGTTTGATTAGCTGAGCCAATAAAGCTGAATACCTGCCTGTAAAACCAGTCAGCTTTATGCCAGTGATGAATGTAAAGTTGTTTGTTCGCGTCGTATGTGTTCCAAGTACCTCTGCAAATCATCCAATAGCGTTAAATGGAAATAAAAAAGAAGAGGCAGTAATTCAGCGATCAGCAGATGATTGGGGGCATACGTTGCCGCCTGCCAACAGACATGAGGCCGAGCTGCCAAATCACCCTTAAAAGGAAGCCTGAGCAAAGGGGCTTATCTCAATGTGTTGGTCTTTTCTCTGCTCCAGCACGTTTTCGCCATATGTACACAGAGGCAGGGGCACGATCTCATACGTCTTTCTTTGTCTGTATTTGTCTTGCTGTCTTTATTGTGCTCTCTGTGCTCCGTGCGATCTCTCTCTCTCTCTCTCTCTCTCTCTCTCTCTCTCTCTCTCTCTCTCTCATTCCTCTCTCTCCTCTCCCTGTCTCATCGCCGCCTCACCCCTTTGCTCCCCTGTACCCCACTTTTCTATTGTGCATCCATAACAGCGTTGTCATCTCCTAGGAAATCACCTCTTGTTCCTTGACAATTCCGAGATGACACGTTGACTCTTGATATGTTATGATTAGCTAACATTGTTTGAGCTTTCCTTTGAGTAAAGCTGCTTAGGGGCAGCAGATAAAGCCACGCCATATATTTATCTGCTACATTTCAATCCCTCTTTGTAGTGTGACAGCACAGATGATACGAGGGGAAGAAGGCAAGGTGATTCTATCGTGCTATATTAATTTTAGGTTAAACCTCTGATATTGTTTGCTGGATGGGATGGAAAGCTGTGCTGCGAACTGGGCAGAGGCACTCCCTGCCCAACCTCTTGATCAAACAATATATTACATGACTAATGTCGAATTTCGCCGTGTGCCGGGATTATTTTTTGCTTTGGTATTAAATCAGAGTCTTTGTGTTTTCTATTAAACAATGAAAAGAACACTGCTTGGATCGCTGGAGGTGTCACAGGGAGGGTTTTGAATGGATCTGGCTCCTAGTTGTGCTTGCATCAGCTTGAAGCTCCACAGCATTAACATAAGCAGAATACAGGAGATTGTTTGAAATGATATCAAACTCTAGAGAAACCAATGTTGATCTTGGCTGATTCTATCTGCTCTTTGTGCCCACGGTGTGTTATTGCCTGCTCAACACAACGTTGTCTTTGACCTTCCCAGCTGCTTGATGCAAAGTTGGACAGTAACATATTCTTAATCTAAAATAACTAGAGATAAATAAGGCTATCCTTGAATTTACAACTCGTAGTGAACTTTTTAACTACCATTTTGCATGCATAGATATACATGGAGAGTTCTTTTTCATGCCATCCTTAGTGGTCTTCAGACGTGTCTAGACGCATTTTGGAAAGTCAAGCCATTGTGGAAGGGCCTAAAACCTGTATTGTCTCAAATGACCGGCTGAGGGCGACTCCACTGGTTGCAAAAATAAGTCAGTTTCTAAAGAAGTCTATGATGAAATTACCATAAACCTTGATTTGTAACATTTGTAAACATAAGGGGTTTAAGGTCCAAATGGCTTGTTTCAACTCTTCTTAAATACAGATGCATGGTATGTATTGACAGCTAGTACCATTCAACAGGTGCAGGTTGCAGCTGTAAGTGGGCGTGCAGTGTCCTCAAGCTCTCAGTCAGGTTCACTCCCTGCTCCTGCAGGAAAAATGTTGTCTCAAAGTTTCAAAACAACCAAAATTAGGCCTGTGTTAAAACAAAGCAAGGAGCTGATGTTCTTTACAATAACGGTACAGTGGGAATTTGGCAGATCAACATTGCTTTGATGCTTCCACTATGTTTTATTGAAGACTACCCCATAAAAACAGAGACAAATTCAAAACCTCCCTGCACACCCTGTTCGACTAATGCAGCACCTGTCACCTAGATGGAAACAAGTTTTCTGGAGTAACAGCATATATGGTTCAAAAATAGCATCCCTTAGTCATCCCAGCACTATCGGTGTGTAAATACTGCACGTATAAGGGTCTGTCAGACTCAGCACATTTTTTGGCACCTCTCTGTTTCCTCTTCACGCTGCATCTTTTGATGATCCTTCAAAAAAAATTGAGCGGCTTGCGTGTTAGGAGTTGTGTATAAGTGTGGGAACGAGATGAATGAGGAGGCAGTCGGTGCTGTGTTCATAAAAAGTGCTCTTCAAGCATTTAAGGAAGGTCTTTTTTTCCTCTTGTTTTTTAGTGTTTGGATCATTTCAAATGCAGGTCATTGCTCTGTTTGTTTCTCAAAGGTCAGGTTCCATTATCATTAGTGGACATCTCGGCCGGAAGCTTGAATTGTGACTTATACCATTAAAGTGGAGAACATCCAGATACACCTGTCTCTCCAAGGCTAATATTAAAGTGGTGACAGTGGTCTGAATCAGAGAGAGATCGCCTGCTAGCTGGAATTGGATGGATTCACGAGAGCAGCTAATGAGCCACTTGGCTTTTAGCTTTTAGTCAAAGTACACTCCGACACAAGTAGACCAGAGGGTAATGAAAATAGCATGCGATAATGAAAGAGGGATAGACTGAGGGGCAGATCTCACTGACACAATGCTTCTTTGGAATTGTGGACACGTTATCACTGATGTCATCTAAAAATATAATCTCAGTTGGAACTGGCTTAGTTATATGAAAAGTTTGGACCTGTTTCCTGTTATGTATGTGTTAACACAAGAGTGCAGTGGTTACAACATGGTGGACTCGAGCAAGAGCTCAACACAGTGGATGAGCTGTAGTTTCACTAATAACTTCATACAGTAAAAGGAGATGAATACATTAATTAATACAAGTGTGATGAGCCTCAGTGTGATAACAGGAAGTGTAAGTGTCTCAAAATCAGCTAATGCTAATATGTCGTACTTAAGTAAACACAAGTCTAAATAAAATGTAATGAAAATAGCCTGTATGGCAACACCTTGGCAATGGCAAGACAGAGGTTTCTCTTTGTTATCTGGAAATAGAACCTGAATTAAATAAGAACTGGAATCGCAATTCTTATTTTGAATGCTAGGCTAATTCCATAATAAGTATTGAAATTATGACTTACACTGAGCGAGTGTAATAGGAGCTGAGTTAGCCTAGGAGCTAGCTGTTTGCTCAAATATATCCTCATGTTTAGCAATGATTTGGAGCTAATGGCTAACGGCTAACGGCTAACTGCTAACTGTTGTTGTCCGACCGACTGTTGAGTGGGAACTTCAGGTTTAGAGCAAGGAGCAGGGTGTTTCAGAATAAAAGCATCAGTGGTTCTGACTTGATTAATTTATTTATAACAATACTGTCTTTAACTGTGTTTCACTTTAATATAATACTATTTTGGTTGACTTTATTATGATTGTCTTGTATTTAACCTAATTTTGTTTATTTAACTGAATCACAGCTGTTTTTTTTATTGAACTGGTAGGATATATCCACTACTGGCCTCCTCAGCAGTGATCCTAATGACACATCTATATTAGAATGGCATTAAGATAAAGTAATAGTATAAGTTTATAGTAAAAACTCAAAAAGAACTCAAAAAGATCTAATTGTATTTAAAGTGCATACAATGTGACTCGTGGTAGCCTCTAGAGTATTCAAAAAAAATATAGCTATTGAATCAGTACAGTTCAAGCTGGAGACATATTGCCCCCGCCCTAACATTAATAAACATTAGAACTCATAAAATATAGATGATTCCCAGAGTTACTACTGTGCCTGTATGGTTAATGTGATTGAAGTGTTTGTAAATGCATGCAAAAACATGACGAACCCTTCCTTTTTGACTCCATTTGACTGCATTTTTAAGTGTCTTTAGTTTGCATGCATGTGCACACACTTGTGTATTTGTTTGTGTGTTTTCCTGTTTTACGTGTGTGCATGCTCCCAGAGGGGAAACAGGCTGTGTGGGGTGTTATCTGCTTCTGCAGAGGGTGACAGCTAATCACCAACCCTGACAAACACTGGGGGAGAAGGGGAGGGAAGAGAGAGGGAGACAAACGAGAGCGGGAGAGCGACAGGAAGCGGGAGCGAGAGAGGGGAGACGGTGCTGGGCAGGGGGATTGGCATTTGAATTCCACTGAGTAACCGCAGCGTGCTCCGGATCCTGTCATCACAACCTCTGTATGAGTTTGGACCTGAGCTGGACAACCGCGTAGCCTCCCATCTGACCCACTGACAACTAATAAACCCTCCATCAGTATAGGTACACACCGAGATGGGAGGCTGCTGAGGAAACATTGCGACAATTCTTGATGAGTAAATCTTTGCATTTGCAGAGTCTGTCAGCAGCAGCTTTGATCTCTTACCTGCTGCTTGTAAATTCCCAGCCGCATGGAGAATATCTGCAGAAGGTTTCACTTGCTGTCTTTACTGCAAGAGAAGACACCCTTCAAGTGGTACCTTGTCAGGTGTGAAGACATCAGCACTTACAGTATCCGCTAACTGTGCCATTAATCGTACCCAGAGTCTATGCTAAATGCATTTGTAGACGGTATTGCCTTGCAGATGGGCTGATGCATGCTGAGTTAGTGTGAGATTCTGGTGTTGCCTGTTGACACAGAGATCAGAGGGCTGTGAGAGATGGAGAGACGCTGTCGTGAGATGGCGGCAGGGAGGCTGCACAGGGAGAGAGAAAAACAAGACAAACAAGACACGGCTCCACTCTGATTTTCATGAAAAAGTTCTGCATTGATGCATTCTCCTTAGCTGCTGTCATTTATAAGCACAGGTACCTAGTAAACACGTTACAGCATGCAGGACAATATTACAGTGTAGAAACCGGGAGGGGAACCTGTGGCAATTATATTCAGTCTGCAAGACTTCGTAAATATAAGCAACTGAGAAATACAAAAATTTATCATGGCAGCCTTTTTTTCTTTGATAAAAGAAAATAACTTCAAACAGTTAAGATGTTCTTCAGAGTGGTTTCCTCTATCTGTATGCCTGTAGGTCAGGGTCACGGTAAAGGAAACACACATCTGTTCCATTGCTGTCAAGCATAATGATGATTTCCAACATTTGGACCAATATTTTAGTATAAATAAAAGACAAGCCAATGTGTGTTGTTTGCAGGGAAGTAATCACAGTAGCCGTTTTCAGACATGACCTGCGGGTAATGTCCGGAGAATTGGATACAGAGTTAACCCACAGTTTGCCTTTCACACATGCACAACGCAGCGGGAGGTGGAGCAGCCGGGTGCAGCGGACAGAGGCAGGAAGTGGAGTATTAATTCCGCTGCGTGGGTCACGTGATATTTGTTTTGTTTTTTCATGTATGTGTCTGTTGCGTGTTAGAAGCATCATCAACTACTCTCTTTCAGTGAATCCAGCGGGGGATCTCCCGCTGTGTTCACACATGGAATTCTCCTGACTTTCTACCGACTTTATACTAGGAGGCCAGTCGGAGAGTCCGCAGATAATGTGGAGCCTCTCACTTGGACTTATGCATTCATACATCCGGAGAAAATAGAGAGGACCTGCAGAGTTAAGTGCATGTCTGAAAGCATCTCGTGATTAAAAAGGCTATTCTCGAGCATTGATACAGCTCGAAATATGGTAAACTGGATGACTTGCAAGGACAAATGTGCTTGGATATAGTTAAAGCTCCTCAGCAGAGTTTGGGTGTCAGACAGTGTTGTGCGGCAAGAACAAGTTTGAGAAGTTTTATGGTGAGCAAGCTAGTAGCTAAGAAGCTATGATTGCATTCAGAAGGAGAATTTGTGAAGGTGCCTTGTTGCTGCTGCGGAGCTGCTAGAACCCGACAAAGTCAAATTGTTACAAAAGTGTCAGTTTTGTCTCAAAGAACCACCAAAAAGAAGATTATTTATGTGGCACAAAATATAGATGAAACAGACGAACATGGCAAAACAATGTCAGGTTTTCTCTTTGGCCTACAATAAAACAATAGACGTAACAAATACTGGCTAATTAGACATTTTTGTTTGTGGGATTACTGCTAATTCCAACACTAGTTTGCAATTGCAAGCAGTCTTTGCAAGCCATGCATGGCACGACCAAAGTTTCTATTTTTTATTGAAATTAAAAAATATATTTTTGAGCAAGTTGTTTTGTATGTTCGACATCACTACCATCTGACATCAGATGCCTCACCAAAAAGAAGCAGTGCGAGCCATCACATTAGAGAGGTTAGTGTGATATATGTGTTCAATACTTAAATATGGCCCACAAAGGATGTTATAAAATTTTAATGACTCTTAATAGGAAAAAAAATTCCCCTCCTCCAGCGTAGAGATTTACAAATCAAATGCGATTGCCAGTGTGCTATGTGCTGTGGGAATTTTGAACATTTGTTTGGGTCACTTTAATGGACATTAATGATGGCTCAGTTTGATTACCAATAGCAGGACTGAAATACCAACCTTTTTACTCGTGATCCATCGGTTTCTGGCCTCCCTGCTGGAGCCAGTGTGGGTGGCATTACTCCGACCAACTGGCGGCTGTCTGCGTGGCTGTGATGGGTGTCATGCTGGGGGCCTCCATACAGGGAGACCCTCATCTGCTCACAGGATCACACCTCTCACCACTTTGCTCTTTCTATCTGACCCTGTCACCAGGCAGAGACTGACAGATACGGGCTGAGAGAGAAACCACGCACGAGCCAGAGAGAGTGGGTGGCATATTCTTTTAGATACAGACATACCTGAAATCCTTGCTAAATAAGATCAGAGATAGCTGTCAGATGCTTTTACTGAGCACACTGCATGAGAGCACGCAAATGGCACTATCAGTGAAGAAGTCAGAGGTCCAGCTACTCGAGAATTGAGGTTGTCATTCATGTCTTAAAGCATGCAAGTGTGAACAGTCTGTTTAACAGGCATAGCTTACTATCAAATCTCATACTGTACAGATCAGATTCCCGTTTAGCCATAAGTTATGATATGTGTAGATATTTCATGTTAATGCACACAGGTTACTTTTACCCCAGTTTTTTTTTTCTTGCCGGGGGTTCTCAGGGAGCAGTGGGTGGAAATGGAGAACATTGTATCTATGTATCTTATCCACAGATGGCTTGTGGTGGTCTGGTGGGGGCGACTGCAGAGCATCTGTGTTTGAGCGTGTGCACGTCTACATCTGTGTGCCTGTGTTGTTTTGGGTGCTAATGACAGTTGGCATTTGGCCACTATCAGTGGATTGTTAATTAGTATTGAGAGGTTTGGGGGAAAAACACATTCCCCTCTATCTCTCAGACAGATGTGTGTTTGATCCGCTTACCCAGCTCTCACACACACGCACACACGCACACGCACACACACACACACACACACACACACACACACATTCACTCACACACCGTCCATCCAGAGCAGAAATCTGACATATGGAAATGTCTACAAGCGAGTGCCTCTTGGCATACTGATATTGACAGAACTAGATTTAACCACAGAAGAAACAAAAGTCATGGATCATAGTGAAATTTGTTTTGGGGCTGCCAAATGTGAAAGAAATCAAATACACGATACTCAAAGCAAATGAGCAATGACTTTGAAATATTTCCTATTCATTCCTCCAACATAAAATGTAAAAAAAAAAAGACACATTTGTTTTATTGATTAATCTGCCTATTCAATTTTTTATTAGTTAATTAATAGTTTGGGCTACAAAACATTTTAACCATAGCTTGAAAAAAATCATCTTTTCTTTCAAAATACAGTACAGTTGGTATTTTTCCTAAATTACAATTTCTTACGGTTAAAGGTGAGGTCACCGAATGTCTTGTTTTGTTCGACCGACAGTGGGAAACCTAAAGATATTCAATTTACTGTGATGTCAAGACAAGGAGCTGTAACCATCAAATGATTCATACTTTTGCCCGAAAGCCGACTTAAACAATTAATCATTTCATTTTCTTCAGACCAGATGATCGATTATTCGACTAATTGCTGCAGCTCAATTTTCATGTTTCATCATTACTCATTTGTATAAGTTTCATTGGATGTTTTACTGTCAGATCCTTATTCGCAAAAATAGGAATACAATATTAAGAATGTGTATATTCATTTAATAAAAAAGGAGAAAAACAAACAGACATTAAAAAGAGAGTGAATGCCTGCACTCATAAGGACCATTATTCCCCAAACACCTTCATCAGAGTAAAGGACTGTATCGGCGGAAGAAGAGCGGTAATGAGAAGAGTTACTGTTTATTTTTCCTAAAGCCAACCTTTAACAAATCTCTACAAACTCACTGAGACTGGAGTTAAAACACGATTATAGCTCTCACTAATGTCAGCACCTTTGTCTGTTCAGTTAATTGTGGCATAGTTGTCGTGACGGAATTGCTCTGTGACCTTTAGTATTTTTATTTCTTCTGCTCTTCTTATATTTGCTAAGTGATGGTATTCTGGCTGATTAGCGTACCCTCACCCACCCACACGCGCGCGCGCACACACACACACGCACACACACACACACACACACACACACACACACACACTATTACAAAACACAATGTATTCACTCCCAGTACCCCTCTCCCATTGTTCTGCTTTATAACACTGGGAAAGGAGCATCAGTCAAGTATATTAGCTGGATCCTATTACTGTCACCAGATTGCCTCTCTGAGCCATCTTAAAGAGCCCCCAGACAAAACTTCCTGTCATGTTAATCCAAGCTTTAATAAATAGAGGGATGTGTAACCGTATTCAAATGGGGGCTCCCGTATTTGTGCTGACAAAGAGAGACGGGCTATCATGAAATGACAGATGAAAGTGTTTTGCATGAAAAGGAGCCCAAAAAAAGAAAAGTTTTTTATCTGTGCTCATTCTGTGGAGAAATGTCAAATTATTGAAATGGCCTTTTTAAAAAAGCTTAAGCCTAATCTAAGTAAAACAGTGCAGGTATTAGGGATGGTGGCCATTGTGAGTGAAATGAATGTTATTCAGCTCAAGCTAGCAGCTCATTTTATCCCTCTTGTTCACCTATTGATACCAAAGTACATAATGCACACCTTGTCTCCAAAGGGAGATTTATGTTCATCGGACCTGTGAACATTAGAGCATACTGTCATTGAGCGCGTTCACTGATTCATGAATACAGAAAGTCTGTTATTAAATTTTATTTTCTAGATGGTTATTCAGAGGCATTACTAGCTGTGTCATTTAGTTAAAGCTCAGACAGCCGCGGAGGTGCAGCAGGGGCCCTTTGCATTCCTGAGTGTTCTCATCACCAACAAAGGAGCTGATATCGACCTCTCCAATTCAGGGCCATCTCTTAGATTCACATGTGGAAAAGAGCAAAGAAACTATTTCTCCGAGAATGACTCGCTCTCTTTCAGACTCGGTTCATGTGCGGCAGGTCGCTCCTTGACTCTGAAGAGGAGAGCTGGTATTTCACGGCCGTGAACGCGTCTGTGTATTTTACTGTGCAGCACAGAGACTTCTCATTTCAATAATACGCTGATTGAATCTGAACATGTTTGTTCATTCCTGCCATTGTATGACTGACATGTTCCGTGTTTGCTGAAGCTGCACTTGTTTCCCTGGTGTCTCAGTAAATGCAGCATTAGTAGCAGGTGTCAGTTATAATGGAGATAATTTCAAAAATCAAATCACCAAAACATTTTAAACAATGTCTAATGAAACTGAAATTAAGATCCTAAGAATTATAGTGTAATACTGCATATTTGCAAAACTAAAAAGAATATTTATAGATGTTGTAATGGAAATATTAGTAATTAATGATATTAGAATGAATAATTCATTAAGCCCATTAGTTTAGGTAGTAATTATACATGTAGTAATAGTATTGTGGTTTTAGTGTACTTAATACTTGTTTCATTTTTATTAGGATTTGCAAAAAAAAATGAATTCCAATTTATATAAGTAGTAGTATAAGTGTTTAGTACAGCTAGCATTAATAATTTTCGATATCTATTAGTATTAGTAGTACTACATATAGTAGTAATGTGATTTTTTTATCATTTCTCTCAGTATAAAGCATTAATACGTGTGTTTCATTCATTAGTCTTCCTTTGACCGCGCACATGCAGACAATTAAATGAAGACTAGAAGATGGATAGAGGGGTGGATGTGTGAGCCTGTGAGAAAACTGAAAACCTTCTAAGACAGTTTTTCACTGAACCGCTGAGCTGTGACACTGACTCACCCACAAATCTCATTTTCAGTTTGTTGATTTTGACCAGAGTTAAAAACTGTAAAACTAATAAATAGTGATTTTGCCTCACCCTTAGCGAACACGTATAGATAATCAACTTAACAATTTATGCTATGTAGACACAGTTGATTTTTAATGGGGCTGATTTACGCCTCAAATTGATAGGGATGAGTATCCAGGCCTGTTATTGAAAAAGGTTTAAATGTCGGTAGCACCTTAATGTGTCAGTCCGCAGAAATGACCCTTTTCACTTTTACTGCTTTAGCAATGGAAACCGAGAAGTATCTCCAAAACCGTAAAAATAGTTTTTGACTGTGAGAATATTTAAATTCCAAAGAATCACATTGTTAAAAAAAAGAAATTAGTAGAGGTTAATAAACGTATTCTATATTAAAAGGGCAATCTCTCTAATAGAAGTCTTTTGTACCTGACCCCACAATAACTATTCTAGTGTAATCCCTTTGATCCTCTGCAACCTCTTCACATGTTCAACCCATACGCCCATTAAAACAAACCTCTTTCCAGCCTTCCCTCGCACTGAGTGTGTGTGTGTGTGTGTGTGTGTGTGTGTGTGTGTGTGTGTGTGTGTGTGTGTGTGTGTGTGTGTGTCTACTAGAAGAGAAATCTGATTGGCTTTTCCAGGAGGGAGGACATCATTTTAAATAAGTCCTCAATGTTAAACTGTTTGCTCTAGGGCTTAGGGATTGCTCACCTCTCCAAATACTATTTTAGCTTGAAAGCACAATATTTCCCAGCCTGCGCTTTCACATGGGAGAATGAGGGAGGGCCCTGGTGCTGCAGTTTCATGGAGGTAGCTTGCAGGCATACTCCATTCTGACAGAATGAGGAGGCATTCTGCAAGAGTGTGGCGGAGAGGAAAGGGGCCCTATTAATAAAATGACTCCATAATGGGTAGTTCCCTGCAGCTTGGCAAAGGAAGACAGGCAGATTGATGGACGAGGCCAAGGCCTACTTCCTCAAGCATACTGAGCTCAACTGTGTGGACATGCCTCTGTGAGGCCAAACGCAAGGCCAGACATAACAACATACTGAAGTCCCATTCATAAAGGAAGGAAGAACCTTACAGATGAGTTCCTGTTTTGCGTAAAAAGGGTCAAAGTGGCAGTTTTAAATGAGCAATATATCACCCCTAAGCCGAGCTGCAAAGCTACCTGGAGCTGGATATTCATGCTATATGAAAAGGGCCAGGCTTCTTTTCAAATTATACAATATACACAGTAATACGCATCGCTGATTTGAAGGATGGAACACGACAGCATCCACCTTAATTGTCATCTTACCTCAAAGTAAGAGCGCTCCAAGGTAAACAAGACTCCCTGGTTGACAGTATTACATTTGTATAATGCATAATTGGCAAAGACTACAGCCGACGTAAAATAGTATTTAACAGAAATATGGTTTGTTTACAAGAAAATCCAATTTTTGAGGCCGGCTTGGCCAGCAATAGATGTGCTAATAAAATATTGTTTTGCCACAACAGTGTTACGGTCTGCCCTAACAATACAGCAGTGTCCTGAAGGCATCACTCCATCATCCTTTCATTACATTTCTTTGTAACACTACATTGATTAGAGTGGCCTCAGCATGACTGCCGTTTTAATTGTGTATTTGCTGATCTGAAAGCTGCACAGAGCGCTGTGGTAGGATCTGTCCTAACCATTTCAACAATGCTCTGAGGCATTCTTTGACACACAAAGTTCAGTGTTAGAATATACATCAGTTTGTATCACCATAGCGACCTCCTTGGATGCTGAGCAGGGGACCTCATAAATATGTAATTCTGACAGATATGAGGAATTGTCTTCCTCGAGTGTTCCTCTCAAGCCATTTTGTTAATGTCAACATGAAGGAAAGTTACTGGAATAAGTGTTGACATTCAGCCCATGGTGTATATCATTAATAATTACATACACAATAATTTCTGTCGGATGACTGCCGAAAAACACTTGAATCACATATTTCTGTTGCTATCATTTTTTGGGTAATTGGGTATAAAAAATAGATGAATGGTGAACATGAACCCTCTAAGCTTATTCCCTGTGTTGCCATACAGTGGGCTTCATTCATGGCGCATATCTACAAACGTGTACACATTTAATATTAACACTGGTTAAATGTGTCACTCTAAAGAACACACTGTCTAGTACGCGTATTTCCATCGCAAACATCCAGCATGCTGTAAAGCAAGAGCAGTTTGACCAATCACAGCACTGAATTTGTTCCCCTCACCTTCACCCAGCTATGACAAATAAAATATTCACAAGCTGTGATGCTAGACAAATGTTGACAGCTCTTTCTGAGCCATAGTAGCTAAGATCTGCAAATATACAGCAAAACTTGCATTGCTCATCCTTACTGCAGCTGGCTGAGGATTGTTCTTTGGGGTTGATATCATACACGGTTTAAAAAGATTATGAACAAGGTGTCTTCATTTGCTCCCGTTGTGTCAAAATGAACTATAATATCATGGTTAGAGGTGCTGCCATCTTTTGTTTTGACGCATTTAGAGCCAGAGTTCCACAGATACAAATGCACGGTCAAGTCTCAGCTGTCAATCATGAGGTTTCATCCTGTTTCAAATAGCATCAAATAACTAGTTTAAACCAAACCTAGTAGAACATTTATATTTTGAACATACCAGTGGGATAAGAACTACCTAAAATGACAGAAAATGTTATTAACGTTTATTTTGACTTTTCAATTAAGCCCATGTTCCATCCACTAACATGGATGAAGCAGGCTTTATGACCTATACGGCAGCCAGCCACAAGGGGGCAATCCAGTCGATTTGGCTTCACTTTGAGAGAGCTGTCATGTCATCCATCTTTGAGATTGTGAATTAAGTTAATCATAAGCATCTTAACATTACTTACGTATTGACTAGTTAGCAACCTACATCAACAACATTTACAACAACTTACATTGAAGTTTGCTAAATAATTTATATTTTCAACGTGTTGCAGATGTTTAAACATTACTTCTCAAAGAATTCCTCAAGTTATTTATTGCAGCATGATAGAAATGAGCAGAGGAGATAAAGGCTCCCCCTGCAGAGAAAAAAGGCAAGTGCTCCGCAGAAATTCCTAGAAAGTTTACAAGCGATAGTGACGTCCCTGCCATGCATTCTAAACAGTCTGTGATAATGATGATATCTCCCCAGAATGAAAATAACAAGTGCTCATGTTGGGATAAGACATTGTAGAAATGTGTTAAGTCCTGTAGCTTTGACTGGTTCATACTTAGAGAATATTTTCATGGTGAGCATGTCTGTATAGTGTGTACAATATAGGATATACCACATGTCTCTTATTAATTAAAAAGTCGTACTGCCGGGGTTGTCTTTGTGTCTCCCCTTGTTTTCTATTTTCCAGAAATATAATGGAAAACTTTACATAGCTTTTTCTAATTAGTATGCAAATTGACATGAATGGGAAAATAATAGTCATAAACCAGATGAAGAGTCTGGGATAACTAGAAGAAACTATAAAACAGAGATATTGACTAAGAAAAATAAAGAGAATCGGGGTAGACGGAGAAGACAGCAGATAAGCTCCTCTTCACCCTACATCACTCTGCCATTTTCTCTCTGTGTGTGTGTGTGTGTGTGTGTGTGTGTGTGTGTGTGTGTGTGTGTGTGTGTGTGTGTGTGTGTGTGTGTGTGTTTGCACTCTAGCCATGCATTTTTATCAGTTCTGCTGAGGGGTGCCACTCATCTATTATAATAAGGAATATTCCTTTTGGGAAAGAAAGCTTGTGTTCCAGATTAAACACAGCTGGCTTGGCCTCTGCTGTGGAAGTGAAAAAAAAAAAAGACTAGCTCATCCATCCAGGCTCACGCTTAAGAACAGTGTCCCTTTTGCCCCCTTGTGTAATTGCAAGAGCTTATAGGGAGCTAAAATTTTGCCCCCTGCTCCTTGTTAAACCAACACTTGTAAAAGCGCTCAAGCGTGGATGCAGCACATTGCAGCTCAACGTTCCCAGACAATGATATAGATTTCCTCTACAAAAGAACAATTGAAAGGGTTGTCACAAATTTGTCCATTGTCACTGGGTCGCTATCATTTCTCTGTTAATTGCCATCATTGTAATAGAATATTAGATGCTCCGCACTGCAAAGGGAGTGTTGATGAAGGGGCAGTGCCAGCTGAGCTTTCTCCTTGACCGTGACCCTCATCTGTCATAATGGTAATGATAATAATAATGTGATAATTCATTGATCTCTGTAGGGATTTTTATTTTTTCTCTTTACCTCTTCCAAAGCGAGGCTATGGGGCAAGTTCTCTCTAGAAGACAGATAATCAGTGTCATGCTCAGAGACATAAGGGGGCTTAACACTGGACACTCTCTCTACCCAACATGCATTTGTTTTTTTGCTAGGTTTATCTGGATAGTAATAGTTCATATCACCTGTATTTTAACAAATAAAGATATCTCAGAATCATATAGTGAACAATATTGAGCATATTTGATTTATTGTGAATACAGGTAGATTGCATATAAAGAGACGGTTACCTGATCATTAGGAGTTTCAAGGGCTTTAAATGTGACTAAGGTGCTTTTGCCATTTCCAAATACTTGATCATTAATCCTAAAAGACAGTTTCTCATACGCTGCCAAAACTCCAAGCTGAGAGAAGCACTCATGTTTCTGCCCCTAATTAGGTTTATTTATTATCATTTATGGCCAAATAGCACTTGCAAACGTTTGAATACATTTTTCCAATGTGGGATTCCCCAAGTAGTTTGGTAAATACGTGCCGGCTGTTTTCTGTACATCAGTCCATCTACACATTTGGCAGCAATCCCCAGGACCCAGCTGCTGGCTGAATCCCAGACGTTTCACACCTCTCTGATTATTTCCTTTACATATCCTACTGAAGTCATATTCTGAAAGGGGAAGTCTAATGAGTCTCCTGACTAAACAAAGTAATGAACGAGATGTTAATCGGTATGAGCAATCCTGCTCCTCGATTTTTAGTTTAACAGAATTGAATTGTCTCATCTTGACGAGTGCGGTCCTCTCACCGCACCATGATGGAAGTTAATGTTATCCTGTAGCTATGCTCATTGTGATGTTGTAATTTTAGTTGGACAAAGCTTTTTTCACCGTGCGCCAACTGAATATCTCACATCCCGACATAATTTTCACGGGTCGTTGTGCATAATTGTAATTTGGTCAAGAATAATTTACGCCAACATCGTGTAGTTGGAATAAAAAATACGATTTTTTTTTACCCCAGGATTTCTTAAAGTTGAATTTGCCACACATAGACTAAAGCAGTCTGTAAGCTTTTCAAAATAATCTGCTCTTCTTGACATCATCTGATGAAGCCATGCAAATAGCACAGACCGGCGCGCTGGCAGGGTGAACACAAATCCCAGTAATCTCTGATACCAAAACTGACACCACAATCGCCCGACAATGTTTTTCTTTCCACTTAGGTAAAAGTGAGGTTCATAGCAAATGTAATGGATGAAGGCAATGAGGGCGAGACAAAAATGTCTGTGCACTAAATACAAAAGCCACGTTGGGTCAGAAACAAGCCCCAAAGGCTCGAACAAAAAGAGGATGGGCACAACCAGTCCCAGGTCACGCTATCTGTGGTTCATGTCTCCGTCCCTTTGGCATCAGATATGATGTATATCAGTGTCACCCCCAAATTGCAGGAAAGCTGCTCTGATAGCCTTAAGCCGTGGGCTGAATGTAAATATGCATTTGACACCTATCTAAATCGCTGTCATAATTCATTTCTAGAGCTCTTAAATCTCCCCCTGTCACCCGGCACCTCTGCTGTTTTTCTGTCCAGAAACAGAGCACATTAGCCTTTATTGATGCCTGTGTCCTTTGATACATAATTCATCATTTCACCACAACAGTCTTTTTTGAATTATTATGCATTTTTCCGAGGTTGCTCAAACATATGGGGTTATACAGACACAAGAGGTTGCAGATGTTGCCGGTGTGGAGTTAAGTCTCATGGCATATGACAGGAACAGGATTGGTCCCTTTTTTCTCCATGTTGTTACACCAGAGTTATGTAGAGCGTCACTGACGCGTCGCTTTCAAGTTGACCGACATCATGTCGTTCTGTCCTTCAAATCGATCTGTGTTACCCGTAAGCCTCACACCTTCTGTTGGTTCACATCAACTTCTCACTCAGGTATTGTTCAGCTTGTGGCACAAGCACATTGGAGGTAAAATATGCAAATATTATTGCAGTGTCACATGGTTCATCTGAGTTATCTGACACCATCTGCCAATCAGCTGGTATTTCTTTCTAACGTATTTATGTTACGGATGAAAAAACAACCTTATGTACTCAATGAACCATTCATTGGGGTGTGCCAGTACATAAACCACTTAAATCAATTAATTTATTATCTTTAAACAAGTTTTGTATATTTTATTCCACTGCAGCTCAGCCACTTGTGTCTATTATCCTCAGTGATCTTTGCAGTACAGGAAAGTTACTGACAAACACTGACTTTCACAAAAACAAAAACAAAACATACCGGACAAGTATGGTGGTCTTTCTTCTAAAGAATAGAAGAGTAGGTCAAGTGCACAATCTAAACTTCTTACATCTGTAGAAGCCAAACTCTGTTGGCATTGCAGCACCAGGTCCCAGCTCGCCTGCTACCCCTACCTCTGTCGACTGAATGAATAAAACCTTACAAATTAAAATGAAATAACTTCCAAGAAATAACATGGACAGTCTGAACTGGAAAGGCGCCCAGTAGAGCCCATACCTCCGCCAACAGTCCTCTTAAATTCAATCAAGCCAAACCCATTTGTATGTGTGCCTGATTTCTTTTCATCACGATCTTTATTTCTTGAGAAGGTCACAAATTGCCCAATGCCCAATCTCACAATGTTAAAGAAACACAAAAAAATATCCAGAACAAAGTTGGTAGGTTATTTCTTTGCCCACACTCCGTCCATCCACCAACTTTCAATAAAATCGGTTCTGTAGTTTTTGCGTAATCTTGTGTAACATCCTTAGCTGAGATAAATATAATACAATATGTCTAAAACTGACTCATTCAGCTCTTCGACTCTAAATGATTCATCAAATCAAAAACATTCACTGCCTCCCAATACTGTAACGTTTATATTGATATCCCACTAATACATCTACTGCCACTGTCTGTTTAGCATTCTTTTTCTTTTACCTTGTATTGATTTTTTTCTTAATTCTAACTAATACCTGCTGAATCAAGGGATTTACAGAATGGGATCAAAACACAAAAGGGAAACCAGTATCATATCACTACCTTCTGAATTGTGATTAAGAGTTAAATTGCTCGAAAGCCAACAATTGACATACCCAGCATATCCCGTCAGGCCTTTTTAAGAGCAGGTTATTTGGTTCAGATGTATTTGCTGCAGGTCTAGTTAAAGAGCTGCCCGGCCCTCTGCCCCCAACTGTCTTCCTCCAGCAGCCTTCGCTTTTTAAGTGGCCGTGGACTGTTCCAGTGCATACACCACGGTGAAATAGACTTTTGCTCTTTTCTTCATTGTCACAAAAGGCCGGGCACTTCGCTGGAGTTCCCATTCCCCTTTTACATAGTGATAAGACAGCCATTATCCTTTGAACCTTTCTTTTCACCGAGCCAGGAGAAAAGGAAGAGTGAAAGAGGAGGAGGAGGAGGACAGAGAAAGATTTCTTCCCTGAGGTGAGCCTGGCCTCACCTCTGTGTGGTGGGCTTTTTTGTGCACGGTGAAGAGGTCCTTAACCTTCTATCAGATGGAGGCACACAGTTGTGTTCTGCTTGAATAACTACATTGAAAAGCCCTGAAGCACGGGAGATGGTTCTATAGACTCCGCAAGAGGCAAAGAGTGAGAGAGACGGACTGGGCGAGAGAGAGGGAGAGAGAGAGACAGAATGGGCCAGAGAGAGAGGGGCGATACTGTATTGTATGACCTGCTGAAGTGTGACCCTCACATGATGTGCACCTCTGTTAAAGTGCCCATCTGTGCTTCACTGTGAATTTGTGTTCTTTGTTGTACGGGTCTCATCGACAGGGTGGACGTCCGCTCTTAATGTCACAACAACAGTTCACACATTTACATTGTGTAATACACTCCAATTAATACACCTCTCTTCATTTTACAAAGTAGCAATATTATTTTTAGCAATCACAACCAGAATGGCTCTCAGTAGAGCGGATACCTACACAAAGTCCCATCACCCCCTTAAATTCAATCGAACCAAACCAAATTGGACACACACATAGATTCCAGTCCACTAAATATGTGATTTTTTTTTTCCCATCACGATCCATACATTATTCCCTGGAAAATCAATCCTGTTGTTGCAATTTTATCACCACCTCCAAATTCTCAAATTTCAACTTGACGAGCAAGCAACAGTCGGGCGGTATTAAGCGGTTGCAACCACGTAGGGGAGAACGGGTTTTTCGCTTGCCTCGACCCTGTGCTCGCAGAACCACAGCCTGAGCAGTAATGCTAACTTGCGAGTTAGCCTTTCCATTCGCAGATACTGTTCTGCCTGCACGCAATTAGGGTTGGGAACCGAAACTCGGTTCCAAATTAGAGCCAAATCCCAAAT
Organism: Hippoglossus hippoglossus; assembly: GCF_009819705.1. Taxonomy (NCBI): domain Eukaryota; kingdom Metazoa; phylum Chordata; class Actinopteri; order Pleuronectiformes; family Pleuronectidae; genus Hippoglossus; species Hippoglossus hippoglossus. The sequence continues at coordinate 16,177,712 of NC_047164.1, read as the reverse complement.
GCCAAGTACTGGGTACCCGTAAAAAAAAAAGAATTTTGGTTCTGCTTATCGGTTCCTAAACTGCAAAGACACCGTATGTATCTGCCAGGACCTGCCTATATGACTACGTCACACACTACGCAACAGCCTGTCCATTTGTTCAGCAAGACCTAGCATGCATGGATAACGTGGCTAAGATTAGCCGCGATAAACAGTCAAAAGTCTGGTTGCACATCGAAGCTCACCAAATACAGCACGGCGTCGATCTGAAAGACTGTACAGCGTTTAATGTCTTGCTGTCTCTGAGCCAGAGTGTGTCATCTTCAGCTAGCGGTAGTAGCACCTCGCTAGCACCTCCAGTAGAGCTAGGGGGAGAACGAGCTGCTACGGCATCAACACACCGTTCCCGCTGGCATTCATGGGAAAGCTGACTAACATGACTTGTACGAATTATGTCAGTAGGTTTCCTATAAAAAAAGACGTACAACAAGCAGCTCAAAACATTATTATCCACAAATGGTTCAACTGCTACTGATTTCCACTGTGTTGTTATGGAATATATGAGAGATTCATATTCATCAGAGATCTTAAAGTTGACAATTATTGATGAAACATTAGCTTACAGCGACAGTTAGAACATTTTCTTTTAATTATCTATAAATACGACTGTGTTGTTGGGTTCATTTAAACACCAGTATTTTCACGGCAAAAAGTTTAAACATTGCATCTATTTCAGTTACTACTAATTTACACAGTTGTGTTAAAGACATTGAGGTTGATACAAAGCCTCCTTGGCAGAGGTTTCAAATGAAGTGATTATGTTTAGCTACCTAACAAAACAAACTCATTACGTATTAGTACAGAAATCCTAACAGTGTTGTGATCTGGCAGGTGCTTGTGAGTATTACTGAATTTTGATGAGCTTCAACTTAACACCACATCTCATATTAATCTATAGACAAAATGGTTACTTACACCATAACAGTTGTCATCACAGTTTGTGTTGGAAGGTGGCGCCACCACTTCGTCAAGTCTTGAAGAAAACAAGAAAAAATCTCTGCCGGTGATTCGATACACACTTCGTGCTGATTTGTGCGCTACAGACTGTTGTATCAATATTATTGATATTAGATGACAGAAGTCAAATGCAATACGTTTCTGCCTCCCGTGTAAATGCTCACGAGCTGTTGACCATTCTTGTCGAACTAAATGTTTACCATAGTTGGTAAACACACCATCCCATCTTTTCTCTCCAGTGAAGCTTTTCACGCTGTCAAATGTGGAGACGTTATAAATTGTTCCTTGTGTTCTCAGCAAGTGGAGAAAAAAAAGAAATGATTTGAATGAAAGTTTTCTCTATTTCATTTAATTCTAGGACAGTATAATTATCTGGCTAGGTACTGAATGTGACAATGGAGGAACCTTCCATCCAAAAGTGTCTCCGTGTTCTTCACCCTCCTGCAATAAAATCACAACCCCCTGCACGACAAATTCCAGTTATTCTACTTCTTGCCACTTTAATGCGATTTTCATTAGATTCCGGGGCATGAGATAGGGGTTAGGTTACGGGACATTATAAATGTCTTTTTTATAAAACTGTTGCTGCAGGTGGTATTGCTTGGCAGCTGTTTATTTGTTCACCACTTTTATATGTGTTTCCACCGTGCAGGCATCAGATTGCACTCTGTGACAAAGCAAACTTGTCTGCTGCATCAAAATGTAGGAGTTTAGGAAAATTAACAACTTATTAGTAAATTGCAAGCTGCAGTATATAGGGCTGATGAATTTATTCTCACACTTGATAGTTCATTCCTGTCTTGTCTTCAAAAGATTGCTGTTAGACCTCACATAGACCTCCTGCCTTACTCTGAGAAGACGTGAGTAAGTGAGGCTTTAGTTTAATTGTTTATTCAAGACAATTGATGGAGCAAATCCGACTAGTTAAACACAACATATTTTTGCGCTGCTCCCTCACACGTGACGCTCTCTACTCACTATTACACACATTCGGAGCAAACTCTTTGTAATAAGGTGGTGTTATAATTAACCTCCATCCACCGGTAGGCCCTGATTCCCCACCCACTTCAGGAGCTTAGTTCTGTGTACTGAGTGACAATACTCTCTGTGAGCACAAGTGAGAGTTTCCCAGTCTTTAAAACCGTCTGTTTTCTTACCATTCAAGTCAAGTCACTATCACATTTTTAAACTTGTAACCTTAAAACGTTAACCTTTAAGTTGATGAATGCTCTAACTCAACAAATGTCTGGATCCTTAGTTATTTGAGAAATAAGCTGAGCCTCGTCAGACAACCAGTGTCTGCACTATAGAGCATATTTTTAACGCTAAACTGCTTCACCTGATTCAGTGTTTTCCCTGGTTTTGATCACCTAAACCTATATTGTCTTGCTGGAGGGGGACTTTGGCAGATTATTTGACTTCTAATAACCTCCTGAACCACAAACACTGTAGGAATCCATCCATCCATCCATTATATATACTGCTCAACCTTTTGAGGGTCTCACGGGAGCTGTAGCCAATCTTTGATGACAGTGGGTGGGAGGCAGGGTGCAACCTGGAGAGGTTGACAGTATATTGCAGGAAGCCGCATTACCTGGAGGAAACCCATGCAAACACAGTGAGAACAAGCAAAAGAAAGATCCTGGTCAAACCGGGATTCAACGTCTTGCTGTGGGGCGACAGTGCTAAATGCCGTATCACCTTTCACCATGAGCTGTTTATATAAATGCTGTAGTTAGGAAAAAAAGTAAATGAAATGCAGTTTTGTACCATTGTTACTTAAAGTGTATGGCAGACAGCTCACACTGTTGGGGAGCCCCTCCCTCCTGCTTCCCAGCTACTATTTTAATCCAGCTGGACATTCTTGTTCACCAGTGGAAATCCCAGTTAAATCCATATACTGTGTATGCAAGTTACTTCAACTCCAGATGAATGTTGCTGGCTATATTTGGCAATTTTTTTAAAGTATTTTTGGGGAAGTGCAAAGAAAGTGTGCTGCATGTGGCCTGTAAGGCATGCAATGAGTAACTGGGCCCTACAAGCTGTGCCAACGTCTTGTGTGCCAAATGTGTGGCAGGAGGGTGGCATGAACAGTGTGCCAGTACTAGTCTGCCTGGCTGCCAGGCACTTCTCTTTATCCAATCAGACAGTTCAGCTTGAGTGAGACCCCTATTCTTGTCTCTTCCTATCGCCTCCTGAAGCTTTGTCACCCTCCTATGAAAAACTAAGGCGCATGCTTGTGTGCACATCTTTTCCCCCCGCACAGCATCGAGCCTCCTTGGTACGCCGTTACACTTACCTAGAGACCATAACCAGGGAGAAAATGGTGCAGAGTGTTCCCTCTTTGTTTCTGTCTGCTGCTGCTACTCTCGATATTCCTCTGTCCTTTTTTTCGTATTATTCTCCCAAGACAAAATCACAGTTTAAATGAGCATTTCTTCAAAGTTATAGGGAGCAGAGTGAGTCTGGGAGATCTGTTTTTCAGGGATAGGTGAAGAAGAAATGCTGTCTGTCTGTGTGTGGCATTATCGGACATGATGAGGGATGATATTATGGGAGAAGCTGCTGCCGATGCGGCTGCGAGATGAGGAAGGATCCCTTTTTTCTTACGCTCGCTTAGTGGATTGTGTCGATCTGTCACTTTCCCCAAGACCGGACATCAGTGTTCATCACAATAAACATACTGTCGACACAATTCTCCTTTTCCCCCCCTTTGCTTGTCATTAATATTAATTTCCTGCCCTTCTTTGTCACATTTCACTCACATTTAATCCATGCAATGAGATTGCTTAAAGCCCTGTATCATTCAAATTACAAACTACAGAGAATGGTAACCTGGCAATAATCCTGTGGCCGCAGAATGATTACGTAGCGGTGTGAGAAAGAACTACTTGTAAATCAGCAGGAATCTATATTCTAAGAATATTTACAGTGAGATGAGATGTGATTCAATGGGGAGAAAAATCACATGAAGTACCTGAGCTAATGTCACATCTCCTCTTGTGTCTTCCAGGTTGACGACGCCATGCTTATGTTCGATAAGACTACTAACAGACATAGAGGTAAGTCACACGGCTTGTGTTCTCGTGTCTCTCCATTTTTGTCTTTTTCTGAAAGGTGAGAAAATAGTCATTCTACGTCCTTTCCCCATGAGATAACACAGAACAGTTCCATTTCACATGATATTAGGTGTACCATCTGTTCAACAATAGGAGCGTGTCAAAGTAATCAATAAGCTGGTATGGTGTTTAGAATGTTTGAGCGTTAGACGGTGTGTGTGTGTGTGTGTGTGTGTGTGTGTTTGTGTGTGTGTGAGATGATGCTGGTGTGAGTGTTTCAGAGAGGTGCTTAAAGGGTGTAAAGATTGTGTGATGGTGGGTGCTGTGCAGTCAGATAACAGCATCAGATAAGGCCCAGGAGAAGCACGGACTTTATCACTCTCTCTCATCGGCTCCTTATCTTAGATGAGGGGACGTTTCTCTCTCAAGCAGAGGACTTTCCAAAGACAGGTTCCCTCGCTGCACCACAATGCGGCGTTGCGTATTTAAGGCCACAGCGGCGGGCTTGCAGGCCAGACTTAACCGGCCAGACTTAACCGCCAGTAAGCACATATAGGCCCTGTCACTTATCCTGAGCCCCGGTGCCGTGGCTGTTACCGGCTATGAATCCTCACATAGCTGCGTTGAAGGAACTTTTAGGAGACAGGCTGTCCCCGGCTGTGTACGTGTCCATGCATCATTGTGTGCGAGAGCAGTCGACAGGCACTGACAGGTATTTCCACGAGAAAAAGGAGCAGACACTTCTCCGTTTGTCACATTAGTCAGCTCACTTGTAGGCAGAGCTGGCATCGCACCATCTCACTGAACTGGGCTGAGCGCTGTTTTGCCACATGAATGTAAACATTTCTTCTGCACCGAGCGACACATCCACTCCGTGTGTATAAATGTTTAAGTGCAGTTGGCGTGCATCGAAAGCTGTAGTGTCTGTTTTATGTGCAAACTGTCTCTTCCTACTGTATCTGTGACTCTGTGTGTGCTCTGCATGTGTGTATGCTGCGCAGACAAACTCTTTGAGTCTGGTAAACAGTTTCTAAGTGTGGAACATGTGAACTATACTGGAAGTGATCTATGGCTTTGAGGGGATTTTGATCTGTAGTGACAGAACCCAGTGTGAGTGTGTGCTTTGAGACGGAGGCTCTTTCTCTCTTTTTTTTCCCCATCCGTCTCTCTCTCTTTCCCTCTTATTTTTGGCTTGTCTCTCTCCTCTGTCTGCTGCACTGCCAGCCCTCTGTGGAAGGGGATGGGCGCCGCGCTCGGGGAGTGTGTTAGGCGTTTGCCTCTGGGCAGCAAAATGCCCTTCAAATGAAGACAATGATGGAGAAACAGCCTCCGCGGCAATTTTTCTGATGACAGCGGACGTATTTATATTGAGTGTGACACCGAGGCAGGTGGCAGGTGCAGCTCCTCCTGCACTTTCGGCTTCTTCTAACTAGCATTTCAGAATTTGGTCCGATGGTAATTTGAGACGGTAGATACGCATGTGATGCTTTAATCTTAAAAATACAACAGGTCTTCCAGATGAATTGCATCAAATATTACAGTCCCATAAGAACATTTGAATAATTCATCGGAGCCATTGGTGCGATTGTGTAATATTAATGGCTCAGCTGCCCCGTGACCACAAATGAAAGGACACTGAATAGATGATAAGAGAAACCAGTGCCTGGGCCCCGCTTTACCACTCCCCACCGATCTAGTGATGGGCATCTGGCAGCCCACAGTCCAAATCAATTTTCCACCTGTGTTCATTTTTATCTTACAGATTGATTCATGAAAAAATAATCCCCATTTTCTTCCTGCTGCACCGCAATAGAAATAACACATCCTTTATTTAACAATTCAAATGTCACACATCGCAAATTCTTCGAAAACCACGCTGCCTTTTTTTCTTCTTCCATAATTATAAGGCCCCAAAATAACAGTTCACTTTGTGACTCTAATGCTTTGCAAAGTAGCGCAGGGAGACTATCTTGTCGTACAGTGTGTCTTGCAGGTTTTAACAGCAACGCAGACACACTGTAATAAAAGTGTGACGTCGAGCTTACACATGTAGGTGCACTGCAACTTCCTTTTAAATCTTCTCTGCCTCTAAACCTTAAAAGAACAACAGCTGCATGACATTTATAGTGTTTTTTGCCGAGACAAAAATAAGGAAACAGGAAGCAAATGTCCCTGCAATCAGTAAACACATTTATATTTATTTCTCGAGCATTTGTGAGGTTATGAAAATAATTCTTGTGCTGTAATCGAATTAAACACAATGTGGGGACTGCACACTCACAGTATATTAGGGTGATGTGCATAACTGGCTGTTAGATCACAGCAGTTAAAGGTGATCTCTTACAAGGCCTGCTGTGACTCACACGATGACCTCACAATCACCTCACTTTAATGTTATCTCGGCGCCGTTTTTATTTTCCCTATCGAGCTTTTTTATTTTAAATAGAAGCCGGATTGTATAAGGCTCTAATGCTTTGTATTTTCTGGTTGTTTATCGTGTATGAGATTCATGATCACCGCTTGATTGTAAGTGTGTTTTCTTTCGGGCTGTGGTGAATTGGATAGAGGACAAACGTCACACTCGACTAGTAGCAGCATTGTCCTTCAGACGGTCCCCGCGAGGCTGGCGAAACGACAGCCAGAGGAGACACTCTCTACCCTTCTCGTTTTCTCTCTGCGATTTTTCTTTTTTCTTGACTCTATCTCTGCCAGTCACTCAGTCTTATTCTTTCCTCCTTTTCTTTTTACACAGTTGCACTATTTCTGTCCCACACCATTCTCCTGCACCCTGCCCGTCATCGTCATCACTCCGTTTTCTCCCGTCTTTCCCTCTGTCTCTCCTGCTAGAGGACACTCGCTGTAAGCAAAGCTCCTCACAAAGGCGCACGCTGCACACCATCTCCTTGGCATTTAAAGGAGTAGAATACGGCCAATTGTGTTGGAAATTGAACTCTCTAAAGCCTCCCTTCCCACTGCAGCAGTTCATTGTGGGTGAGTTCAGTGTCTTTGGTGAGCAGCTTGGGCTGTCCAGAGGTTGATGCCAGAGGGCGCCCATTGTTCCACGTTCTACTGCAGTGTCCCCATCACTCCGCCTCCTTTCAAAATTCTATTCTTCACCTGATACTCATTCTGTGACGGAGGGGTAAACGGGAATCTGTACATTTCGGAATATTTCGCAGAGTAATTTGTGATTATTCTTGTTATTTCTGGATGGTTTATTCAGCGGTGTGGGAGGTCCAGATTGCAGTATGTGCATGTGTGCGCTCCAAAAACACAGGCTTTGCCCTGGGACGGGGCCGCGAGCACAGCAGCCACGTACCAGTCGTCATTCCCAACACCCTCCACATGACTTCACGTGTCTCCGTCAGATGGCAGGACGAGCTGCACGGGTGGGAAATAAAAGCGTTTGAAATAGCCCTGAGTCAAAATCATTCTGTCATCCACTGCCTACTCCCGTCCTGCAAGCTGACATATGATCCATGATCTAAAATGTGATTTTTACTGTCAAACACAATTGGTAGTGCCAGGGAGCTTGTTGCTGAGGTGATAAAAATGGCATCTCTTAGAGGACTGTGTGATGAAAGAGTGGCACAGTGGCGAGTATCGTTTTCCGCCCAAGAATCAGTGTTTAATTTAATAAGTAAAAAGTACAGTGGATGATTGACGAATTCTTTGTCTTGCTAGCGATACGCATCCTTTAATAAGTGCCTCACAATAATTAGCCCTCCCTCATCACCGCTCTCTTCATGAACACATCTATGTGGCATTATTCCATGCACTTAATCCATGTAGGAGCTTTTCTATAAGACACATTTATAATAAAGAATAGACCTATTCTTCATCTGATTTGATTGTAACACAAGCAGCTTCTCAGCATCATGCCTAATCCACATGAATCAAAAAAGATAAGTGCATGCTATGCAAATTAGCACATTGCAATCCCAATGCTAAATTACTCTCTTACAATCATAAGTAGCTCTTTAATTGGGTCAAAACTGCACAGCACAGTGATTGTTTGATTCATGCTCTGCAAAAGTCCCTGCTCCTAAAAACCCGTGTCAGCCCTCGCAGTGTTCATCAAGGTCTTACTTTTCAACAAGTTTTCAGTTAATTACTGTGATTTAAAAAAGAAATTGAAGGTGGCTTCCATATCTATTTTGGGCCATAGACAGGTTCTCTCTCACCTTTTTAATGACACCATTAAGAAACATGATGCAATCCCGGTGTAACTTTCTTTCATATTGTTTAACATTAGTTTGTAACCAGACAGCCCCCATTAGGGTAGCATCATAATGACTGTGTGACTGATTGTAAGCCAAACTCCTTCTTTATTTGAATGATGCAAGTAATAGTAATGCGCAACAGTGTTGGGGACCGGGGTAAAGAGATGGAGGCTGAATTGTTTAAGTCACCAGGCTGCTGGGTATGAGAGAGCCACTGAGCGAGGCACATACTAGAAGCTGTGTTCCTGGAGAAGAAGGGGGAATCGTGGTTTCGTGCAAGGACGGGGCCAAGGCTGTGTGAATTTGTGTATGGGCCTTTTTTTCTGCGGGCTTAAAGGGCTGGTTTTCTTCTTGGCAGACGAACAGAAGGCTGCATTGTGTGTGTCTGTAATCTCTTTACCTGGATTGGCAGCAAAGCCAGCAAGTGCAGCTCCCAGTGTAGAATTGGCACTGAGGAGTCAATGTCACACTGAGCGAGCTGCTTTCCAAACAACCAAAAAACCGGTTGTGTCTCTGTGAGACGGTGTGTGCGGATGCTCCCTTTTTTTTTTTCTATTTTTTTTTTTTTTTTTCAGTGTATGCCCAAGCCTACAAATATACCACACTTTCCAAAAGACTAACAATATCACATTGCATAGTTGTTGTGGTGTTTTTTGTGTGTATGTGTGTTTGTCACAATTTGAAAACTATGCTTTAGAGAGCAAAAGTCTTTACCCCAAGATGCACAAGCTCATACTGTAACAAAGGCTTGAGTGGTATTAGGTGTCATTATACACCAACTATTTGACATAAATTTGCCTCTCCCGCCTCACTGGGCGAGAAGAAAAAAATAATTGGCCTCATTATCTTTCATCTCTTTGGCATATTACATTCATTATTTTATACAAAGACTGCCAGTATGAGTCCTGTAACCTGGGAAGCAGAGCTGCACCTCCACAGGTTTAACTGTTGCTCCCTGAAAAGCTGCGGCGTTTGACGTCACCACAATGCCTCATCAGCCACCGGTGCTAGGGATTGAACATGGCCGACTGAGCAGAGGATGTCTGTCTGCAAAGTGATTGCTGGCTCATTGACTGAGAAGGAGAGGAGGGGAAACGGGAACAAGTACAGTTAGAGAAGAAATGGGAAGGGAAAGAGAGGAGAATGGAAAAGAAGGTGGACCGAGCACAAGAAAAGCAGGAAAACTAGAATGAAGGCATGGTGAGGAGGGAGAGAGAAGGAAATAAAGAAAAAGGAGAGTGGCTCAGTAGGAAGCTTCCCCCTGCTGGTTCCTCTGGCTGGAAGCTGCTGCCGATGGCTTCAAAAGAGCGCCAGGCAGTCTAGGCCTCCGCTTTTAGCAATTAGAGATCACTCCAGCGGATGCCTCCTGGCCAGCCTGCAAATCCCTCAAAAATACCCTCTGATTACTACTGTAGGACACAGGCTGTTTACCAAATGGATCTAGCACTGCTGAGAGTGAGGTTTGATAATGCCTTCTTTTGTTCGGGCAAGAGTGAGAGCAGGGTCATTTGAGTTTTAAAGATGGCTTGTCTTCAGACATGAATTTCCACCAGGGGAAGGTAATATAACCAATCCTTTAAATTCTCGTCCAAATAGATGTGCGAGCAAATGGCCGGTGCCGTTTTTACACGAGAATAAAAACGAAACTTGAATACATTGTCTTGGCACAGGCCTGTTTTACCAGAGGACCAGATCTTCTTCGGTGGTTAACATGCCAATGTCAATGCCAATCCCTCCTCAAACAACCCTGAGTCCCTGTATGTTCCACGGGAGCTGTCGCGTGCACAGATCGCAGCTCCTCTGTGCTCTGTCACTACTGTAAAGCAGTGCAGATGCAGAATAAAACAAGCAACCGCTGTGCCCGGCTTAACTGATTGACACGGCATTCGCACCAAGTGGAATCAGATATTCCTGCACGTTTCCTTGCATTGCTTCAGCCTTCCAAGCTGACAGATCCCTCGCTGTATCCTCTCACCTTGACAGACCGGATCTTGGCGATTAGTGTGAATGTCATTTAAATGGCAGAGCTAATCATACACTCTGGGTCTGCCTCCACCTGAGGGCCCCTCACCTTGGCCTAATGACAGTGACAAAGGAAATGGTGTGTTTAGCCACTCTGCTCGAGCTCATCAGCTCCTCGGTGAGCCAACCCGTGCCTCAGTGGTGGGGGGGGGGGGGGGGGCGGCATAGCAAGAAAGCAGAGAGCCTGGCCTTTTGCCCTGCTTCCTCCTCTTCAGGGTGTTTGCTGTGGTCCACATCTTGACATTAGCGACCCAACAGACTCGTCTCAAAATCAATACCGGCATTACAGTAGTGGCTGTGCACAGTCTTGCTAGTATTCTGCAATAGGCCAGATGAGACACATTTGACAGGTGGATGATTAAACGGTGCTGAAGCCTCCTCTCCTTGTCACCTGTCTGTGTTCTCCTGCCCATTTGTCGACGTCTGCCCCTCTACCAATGTCGCCGTATAGTCAATGTGTGTTTCTCGGGTTGGCGTATGCCTCATGGACCGGATGAGTTTGGTTTTGAATTAGAGTCTGCTGTGCCGGCCCTGTATGTCCACGGCAAGGGGAAGGAGGATGAAGGCAGGAGATTGTGGAAGAAAGCCTGGGGTTTTAATCTCTTCCCCATGTTTATCTCACCACCAGGAGACAAACCGTGTGCCATTAAAAACATCAGCTGCTCCCGCTGCTTGGCTGCACGGCCGCACCTCTGAAGACATTTGAAGGACAAAATTAAAGGGACAAAAAAATGTGGAGATGTGTGGAGGCACATTTGTCAAAAAAAGGCAGGGTTCTAATTTTGTATGCATTGGAAACCCAAATTTAGTATTATTCTTTCTCAGATACACAGCGGAGGTGACAGTTTTCTTGTCCACACTGCACATTTGCGTTACAAATCCTATGTCTTAAAAGCAAACTTATTTGAACAAAAGAAAAAAAGCTAACATCTTTGGCCTCAGCTGCCATGGGGAATCAGTCTCTTCAGGAAATGAAAATGCCAGCTTGGAATTGTCATCATATTGAGAGTTAGCCAACCTCTGACCTTGTAATACCCCCATAGCTTCTCTATTTGTGACCTGCTGGATGCTCATAGAAAGTGAAACCATCGGGGAGGCCCTACTGCTCACATCATCATCCTCTGAACACCTAATAGTGGATTTGCCAAGGTTAAACCTCCTGTAAGACTGCAGCCACTGTGACCTGGTATACTCATCCACACGGACACACTCACAGACACAAAATATAAAGACGTGCACACGCATTGTTTGTGAGAGACACACATGGATCCTTTTTTGGAAATTGCATTCTACACGGCCAAGCTCAGTTTAATCTTGATAATAAATAGATATATAATATATAAATGCCAAAGTCAAGACGTGGAGAAAAACAAAAAAAAGGTGCAGCAGTGTGTCCATATAACTGCAATGTTCCATCTAATGTGCATGAGACTGTAACAGAGACAGACAGGGGAAGTGGTAGCTTTCCTCCGCATTGTCCCCTGTATTTACAGCCTGATTGGTGCCTACCCAGGCGTCTTACAGCTGAGCGCAGCACATGAGGGAATTAGCTCAGTGTCTGCTGTGCGGTGTTGGTAAAATTCGTTGCTTCTTGTCTTTGCCACGTTTTTTAAACACGGTGATCACACACGGGTGTGTTTGTGATAGTCATCACACCCACGGATGCACTGCACAAACATCTGCACTCCCCACTGTCATCCTCTTTTGAATAGCACATCATTTTCTTGAAAGATTTAAGGTTTTATAGACTACTGTTTTTTATAGATTGTAAAAGTTTTTTAGATGCAATTTTTATTGGATATTACTCATCAGGTAAACAATAAAATAAGTCATTGTTCTTTAAAGTCTATGTCGTAAAAGAGTTAGCTCATAGTTTATGGATGTATTTACTCTAAGTTTTACTGTATCACAAATTTTCATGTCACAATTGCAGTGAGTAAAATTATAATGTTATCATTATTAACACCTTATTGTTAAAACACTCACACAGTCTATCTTCTATATTGCATTTGAGTACATGCAATCGACCCCATGATCAACATACATAAATACAAATGAATAAAAAGGCAGTGACAGTAATCGCAATGAGCTCAATGGCTGACTTACATGCAGATGAGTCTAGTATAGCAACAACTCTCACATGTAATTGTGTGCAATGGACGAATAGTCTGTTGACACACAAACAGCAACACAACAATGTGTTATTAGTTGTAACACTGAAAGCTTTGGTTTACATTGCTGACAATCTGTTATCAAGCTAGATATAATTAAATGTATATTTTGTGCAAAAATGTATCTCATCTTGCATTCATTACAAAGTTGTGGAGTTGTTAGACTTTCTTTTTAGAAAGTGTGAGCAGACTGCAGTTAGGCAGCAGTAACATGGGTGCTAATATTAACGTTAATGCATGTCGAAGATTTAGCAAGCTAGCAGGCAGGTAAACAAGGAACACTATGAGGCGTATAAAACTCTGTACGACTAATAAATCCACAACAAATAAATAATTTACATGACCTCCATGATCTTTTAAAACATCAGCAAATAAAAAGGTTCTGAAAATCACAAGAGGGCAGCATTCCTATGGACTTAAATGATGTAAAAATTACAGAAATCTGTCTGTATGTGGAACGCATATCTCAAGAAACGTGCATCTTATCGACTTAGCACTTGACAATATGTATTGTTAAAGGCCCAAGGAAGTGCAGTGTAGAATTCAGGGTGCATTGGGTTAAACAGGTGACCAGCACTCTTTTATCGTCGATCACAACAACAACAACGTGTCCATGAGCTTCAGGTCTTTAGTAGCTGCGACTCAATTACTGCAAGTCACTTTTACAGTTCAGAACGAAAAACTGCAACCAGCTTTACCACAGGCCTGGAAAAAAAGTCCATTCAAGACAGGCAGGTTTAGAATGGACACAAGTAATCAAAAGTTGATATGTTTATACTCTATGGAATAATACTGTTTTAGCACATCAAATTTACAGCACATCTACATTTTTAAGTTTTAAGCCTGGACCTATGAGTCAACTGTTTCTGATACTGATAAGGAGAAATCTCATCTATTATTTTTCAGTACTGTGTGTAATGATGGAGAGTTTATACATAGGTATCGGAGATTAACTTACATTACACTGATTATATTTAAAACAAGAAACTGTAGTTTCACTGAAATAAAAGAAAAATCCCCTGCTCCTCTTTAGGAAAACACCGTAGTGGGACATTTTTGTTGAATGGTTTGTCTTTGATTTTTAATATGATCGCATCCTACTCCTTGTACATTTTCTTTTCTTGAGGAATAGCTTCAAAACATAACTGTAGCATAAGCTATCAAGTCCCGAAAGAGGACTCAGTCTCAGTGCAGCTGCTTTGAAGTGAGCGTTTCTTTTTTTGTCCCTGTGTGGGTCTCAGTGTAATGGTGGTCAGAATACACCAGCCCACACGGCTGAAAATCACAATCAGCTGCTGAGCCACAGCAATCACTTCTCCCAGAAAGATTGCGAGCTGAATTAGATTACATCACCTCCAGTCCAGGCATCTAATCTTAGATTAAAGTAAAAAAAGAGCAATCTCTGGTTTCCTTACATTTTCTTTTTTGTTCTTCTTTTTTGCGCTTTGAGGGTCAAACCGAGTATCTTATGTCATCCTTTAACCGATTCATCCCCCGTTCTCAAAGCAAGCCCCCCCCACGCCCTCTCGTACACGCTGTCGTGACGTTTGATCTTCGTTTGACCGACTTTTACCGTGTTGCCCCTACTTGCAGTTGATTGGCCTCCCACATTCCTGCTGGTTTCCCACTTAACCAGTTGTAGGAGGCTCTTTTTGAAGTGGAGGGGCTTTTTATACAGAAGCAGCCAAAACAATCATAGCTCTGCAGGGTACATCCTGGCAATGACTGGTATGTTGCCAGACAAGATAGACTTGTTTGTGTGCTTGTGTGTGTGTGGGTGCGTGTTCGTGTTTTATAAAAAGCAGCTAAAAGAGCAATTTTGTCTGCCGTCATGAACAATGAAGCATCGGTAATAACCGACTCAGGAGGGGCATGGGGTGTCTCTCCCCATATTCACCAGCAGGCTTCACGCCGCTTCATGTATTTGTAAGAACTAAGAACTTGACGCGTCCAAAACTGACGCACAAACACACGTAAACCCTTACATGAGGATTTCGTCTGACAAGACAATGAGGATGTGACTTGTGGTGGTCAGTTGTGTGTGTGTGTGTGTGTGTGTGTGTGTGTGTGTGTGTGTGTGTGTGTGTGTGTGTGTGTGTGTGTGTGTGTGTGTGTGTGTGTGTGTGTGTGTGTGTGTGTGTGTGTGTGTGTGTGTGCAAGTGAGTGAGTATGCCTCCCACTGTAATAAGGGTTGCCTAGCCAAGCGTAAGTGTCAGGGTGGAGATGCCTGGCTCATTAGGTACCATGGCAGGATAATGTATGAACAGAGCTTGTGAATGTTCACACAGGTAGCGAGCGTGAGCAAGAGGGGAAGAGGGAAGCAGCCATTGTTCTTTCTCCTCTCTCTTCTCCGTCTCTCCTCACTGCCTCCTCCTCCTCTTCTTTCCCCGCTGCCAGTTTTCTTCTTTGTGTGTGTGCGCGCCTGGGGATATTTAGGCTCCCTGGTCACATTATGCCCTGTTTTTTGATGCAGAGCTGCCACTCCGCGGGTTTTTTTTTTTACCATTAATTCATAAATTAATTTATTTATTGGTTTATTAAATTTAATTCATTGCATCTTGCATGATGCTTGTTTCGTGGCTCTGTTGCTCGATTGACAGGTTGCCAGTCATGGTAAGATTCCATATCCCATCGGCGTCATGCAGCAGCACGTTGCTAATTGAGTTGAATGCGTAGCTCGTCTCTCCTCAGTGAATCCATCTGTTGCCGTCTTGTCATCAGTTTGTTTGCACTTGACAGGTTCCAAGTCGGTCTTTGTGTGTTTAACGGTGCACTTCTGTGTAGGTGTGTGTGTGTGTGTGTGTGTGTGTCTGCAGATGTGTGTAGTACAGTGCCATATAAAATGGGTGGCTTCCTCTGGGTTCATGGTCTGAATTCTGTGCCTTGCCCCGTTGCGGTGTCCCACAGATAACAAACCCCTCAGCCAGTCACCCTCTTTATATGACTTTGTCTACGACGCACACATTTTTTACACCCGACAAGCAAACACCACATCTCGGTGGATACACACAGGCCAAATGCATAATGGTGTGCGATAAATCTGAATGTGTGAAATTACAGGGGTCGTGGACGACATCTGACATCATTAGGCCTATTTTTTGGGGGCTCACACAGCTTTCCACAGCACATAAAACACACAGCTGTAAGGGATCCTTGACATGGCAGCCCATCAGTAGTGCAGGAAGGGACAAAGCAATGCGTGTGGGATGATGATATGATTAATAAGCCTTGTGTCCAGTTGCTTGGGTTAATCCTCCGTGGAATTGGCAGTGTGACTGCAAAGAGAGAGAGGAAGAGAAAGCACTACTATGTGTTTGTTTGTGTGTGTTCATTCATGTACGCGCCACGTGGTTGCTTAAATGTTTGATTTTGGCTCGTATCTATATTGGGCTCACGCTGAAAGAGAGTGAACTTAAAAGACCGCGCGCGCCTGTGTGATGTGTTCCCTCCATCAGTAGATAGATGACGTCTACAGTGGTTTTTACCGCCGCACCTTCATCACTGTCTTTCATCGCCGCTGCCAGCCCTTCTCTGGTCCCCTCTCTGTTCTGCTCAAAGTTGTGTGTGTGTGTGAGAGAGAAAGATAGAAAGAGAGACATGAAGAGGACGCGGGCGTGTGTCAGGAGGAGAAGGTGTGCGTCGCCGTGTACATTGATGGCACTTCACACGGCCGCGCGTGTCCTGGCTTTGATACAGTACGGGGATGCTGTTAGACGAGGGTGAATAAAGACGGTGCGTTGTTTGAAAGAGGAGGTTCACGTTGCTTCTCTGTCAGCAAGCTTTGGGAGGGGATTCTGTCTCGAGGAGAGCCTTGAATAATTTGCAGGCCCGGAGTGTTTCTCGATACCTCCGGTGGCAGCTTTTCTGTCTGCCTGTGTGTGAGCGATTGTGCCTCCGTGTGTTTGTGTACTTGGAGCATGCGGGAACCAACTCCTTATGCACTACAAATGAGCAGCTGCCTTATCATCAATCCCACCTTTCACGCTTTTGTGAACTTTATTATAAAGTTGCGTACACTCTGAGGTTTACACGCGAGCACGCACACACACACACACACACACACACACACAGAGCCACACGTGCACGTCCCCCCCCCCCCCCCCCCCCCCCCCAAAACTGCCACAGTTGAAGAGCGGTTGCATCAAACGCAGCTGTCTCTCATCTCACTTTATCTCCGTCATCTTTTCCCTCTCGCGCTCTTTCTCGCCTCTGTCACTTCACACATTTGTTGTCTTTTGCTCATTCCCCTGTGCTCCTCTCTCTTTGTTTCCTACCCAGTCTTTTTCTCACCTTTGCCTCTCTCTGCTCTGTCTACCTGCCAGGGAGATTCTCCTCCAAGAGAAAAGAGAAGTGATCTTTTTTTCTTTTTTTTTCTTTTTTATATATATTCATCTTCCATTTCTGGAGAGTTCACTTTTTTTGAAATGCCACCTCGAAGGATCCATATCACAGGTTCTTCTCTGTCCAACAACCTGTAAAGCCCAGTCCCACCCCCGCCTCCACCCCCACCCAATCCATCAAGACATGCAGCAGCCAGCCTCGCCGACTCCTGCCTCATTTCTCATAAATTAGTCTTACCTCTCACACACTTTCTCTTTTGTTTCTTGCTCTTACTCATTCCATTCTCCCCATGCCCTCTCCCGCCTCCCATGTCTCCCTGGTCCTCACATTTCATTTTTCCTTCTACAAATGCCACACAGCAGTCCCTTAAGAAATGTCATTTCTGTCTTCTCCTTTTGTTCTGTAATTTCTCCGTGTCCCTCCTTTTCTCTGGGGAATTCATTTATCGTGCGCTGTTCTCCTGTCCTCAGCTCTCTGATCTCTCTGTCTCAGTCTCCCTCTCTAGGTCCGTCTCTCTGTCTTTGTCTCTGACACTCCTTCGCTCCATTTCTCTCATTTTCCCTCCCTCTCGCTCCACCTGTCTGTCTATTCCTCTCTCTCATACTCGCAGTTATTTCGTCGCAATTCCGAAATGCCATGAATGTTAGGCGAGGTAATCAGGAGAATGCAGTAAATGACTGGCCAAATATGAGCAAACATGACATACAGTGGTGTGTGCGTGCCTGTCTGTTTGTGGCATACTGAGTGTTTTTTTAGTAACAAAGGTCTAAAAAGACAATTATGCTTGTAAATTTCCATACTGGACAGCGTTGTCAATGCACCCATTTACCTATAACCATCGTTTTTGTTATTTTTTTGACTTAAGTAAATATATGTCCATGGTATTTTAACCAGTATGAGGCAGAATATAGGTGTCAAATCTACCATATCCAATTAGAATGAAGTAGTTGACCAACAAAAGGAGGCAGTTTGGGTCCGTTTAGGCAGAAACATATAACTTAGGAGAAATGGTTTTGAAAGAGAGGTTCTGCAACATGACTTTACTTTTTAATGTTTGCACTTTTTATTTATTTGACGACACAAACTATATCTTGAAGTGTCTTAAAATGTCCCTAGAAACACTTTGTGTCCCTTTCACACATTCACACAGTCAGAGATCGTCCGTGTTAGAAATGGTCTCATCTACTGGAAACACTCCGTTTGGTTTAGGCGAGGGTTTGGGCTTGATTAGAGTGTGCTAGAAATATCATCAGCACGCCCACTCGCTCGCTGCAAATTCTCCGGACAATGACTAGCTCCATTCACAAATGGGCTCAATAGGACATTACATGACTTTATGCTTTGGAGCCGGCAGGGCAAAGTCAGTTTAATGTCTGGTTCGAGTGATTCAGACATATGCGTTCACACATCCAGCTCCTCTGGGTAATGTCAGGAGAAGTTCATGGTTCATGTATGAAAACTACTTCTAGTTTAGATACCACTGGTCAAGAATTCAAATATGCGTCTGCATTCCCTTTGCAAGCACAGAAAAAAAAAAAAAAAAGGCATTTTAACTTAGAACTGTCAGTTATCTTTCCCCTCTGGTATTTGTAAGATAATCCTTGTCACAGACAGACGCTCGGATCTGTCTTGGATGCTTTGGAGAAAATTGTTAGGATGTATCACAAAAAATTCAACGCTTCAAATTTGATTCCGATTCTTCTGTGCGGGGTGAACCGTCACATTCTGCACACATTCTCCCTGGTGGTTGGAGAACCAATTTGTTAGGCCTCTGACACCAGACGAGCTGGTTAGATGAGAACACACAGGCCTCGCCCCAGATGTTAAAATGCATTTATCAGAGTCGTGTTGGCAAAATTTACAACGTTAACGGGACCTTTGATCCACTGCGGATTTTTGGTAAATGTTGAAATGTGACCGACTGAGATAACAAACCTGAGCAGGGATTAATTTTTCAAGCTTAATGTATCTGATATGTAAGGTATTTCCAACATTTACGTCTCATAGCCTAATCCTGCTCTGCATGCACTTCCGGCTCTACAACAACAGTATATGCACCGCCATGATGCAATGCCTCGTCTGTGCTGTTTTTTGTCAAACCAGAAGTGACTCTTCCCCAGTGGATCTCAGTAACAAAGATTCCACTAGCGAACAGCTCTCTGGCGTTCAGGCATGCAGGCACTTGTGTTCCATCAAAATGCTAATAATATCATCTGCAATATCCCAGGCAATATTATTGTAGTGCTAATTGGTGAAAAAAATTGTTGACGGGACCACCTGCCCACCCCACTACTCAATTATTTTTAATTGCAATGGCTGTAATAAAAGGGAACAAATTGTGTAATGATCAATGATTCTCCGGCGAGGTGACAGTTCTGCTCTTACTTGCTTTAGCACAGCCGTGTGTGGCTCATTTAGATGGCAGGGAGATACTTGTGTCTGAGTCGAGCTGCACTAAGTGAACGTGGGCCCTCCGGAAAGGAACTTCTCTCCCCTTGGTTTTGAGCTGCATGATTTATTCATCACACCACATGTCTGTGGAAGTGGTCTTGGGGGCAGTTCATATGTACAGATATGTGCTGCGTTGCCCCACGTCTCCTTGTGGTTTCGCTGTTGAGAACGTCGCTTCGTCACACATGTGTGAAAAGGAAAAACGGGAGGCCGAGTGAAAAAAAAAAATGCAAATTGAGAAGTACAGTATAGTAGAGTAGCACACAAAAAAAATAATTGCAGAAGATTTGTCGAACCAAGTGGGAGGGAAAATCCCTTATTTCGAAACAATCCCTGTCTATGGAATTGTCAAATTAACTTTTTTCTGCAGCAGTGGCTAGTAAGAGGGGGTAATTAATAGCTTCTTTTTGAGAGTTCTTTCCTAGTATGTCTCAGCTTTTCTCGCTGCCTTCAAAGTGATGATGCTCGCCGGCTGTTGCCCCGGGGGACTGCTCCATCTTATTAACTTGTCTTGGGAGACAGGGCTGCCATGCAGCTTGCTTTACTGCCTGCAGGCATGGAGAAGGACCACTAAGTCCTGCACTGTCTTCCCTTGCCCCAAACATTTACCCATCACCGCGTTTCTTTGTATTCCGATTTGGGGGGCGGGTGTCGCATATCACTTCAAGAAGGGAATATTTAAACAGTTGAGAGACGATCATTAAATATAATCACTTAGTCTTTGTGCTGGATAATATCTGCAGTCAGAGGCTGTTTGACTACACAAAGGTGTTAATGTGAGGTTAAAGAGGAAAGAGTTAGTTAAGGATAGGAAGGTTGTGAAGAGAGATGCATCTGTCCAACTTTTCCTTTTCCGCTGTCGAATCTAATAACTCAGCTCAGGGCACATGTCGATACTAAGTACAGATCAGACACAAGTAACTTCTTTGTCTCCAAAACATAAATTCTGTAAACTTCACTTTGTGGTCTCGCTACCTCCACCAAGGAGGTAGTCTTTTATTGTGTTTGTCAGTCTGTCTATCTGTTAGCCGGATTACACAAAAATACTGGATCGGTGGAAGGGAAGGAAAGGAGGTAGAAGGATGCAGTATGGGTCAGGAGAGAACTCAGAAAAATGTTGGTGCACATCCAAATAAATGGGAGGATCCAGGATTTCCGTTTCGCTCTCTTTCTGCGTCATTTTCCACAGAATTAATTTAATCCATGGCGGTAGCGGGGGTGTGCGAGCACGAACGTCACTGTCACACGCAACAGATTCTGAGTGATAGGTACACAGACCAGTGAAAAGACAGAGTGAAAGACAACTTCTCGTGTGAGAACCACTGATGTTGTTAATGTTAGAGATCTCTTACGTTTTTGTGCATTTTTTTGACTCACTATAAAAACTGTGCTGGGAAATATTTGAATAAAGTGGGCCGCCAGAGTCTGGAGAATTACAGGGAAACACTGCTTCGACATAGTGAGATCGAGCATAGTCCAGGCAGAGCAATGCTCTCTCAGATCCCCCTTTAAGTTTGTATGTAACTATGAGGCCAGAGTTTCCTGTGATGCTAAACAATTGAGTGAACGTATCAAATAGCGGAAACCTTAAAGTTTATGACGACATTGACAAAGAAACTATATTCAATGTCAAACAGTCATTTCACTGCCAAAACCTGATATGCTTGATAAGGTCAGTATCACTGCAGATACTGATCCCATTTGCGAGTGCCAAATAACAAGCATCAGACCAACTTATGAGGATATATTCAGACTCCGGCAGTCATCCATTGCTGTCTCGCACAAAAAGACTGTTTACTGAGATTTTACTGATGATTTAAATGGACTCATAAACATGCAGCAGGTACTGTGGACCTGCAGGCAAACTGGTAAGAGCCAGGAAGGAAAGAGTGTACGGGTGGAGGAACAGGAGTTGTCCCCAGTGCCTCTGGAGATAAGTGGATATGACATGTTGCTAGATCCCTCTCCCACTCACAAGGGGATACTTCCATTCTGTACTTTTGCTGTTGTAACGGCCATGGTGTTGTATGTACAGAGGATATGATTGGCGCAGACAAGCAGCATGACATGTGAGTAGAGAAGTATCCCAGACACAATTACAAAAGTGTTGCCGTCCTCCAAAACCTAGACGTGAAGAGCACAGCCCAAAATCCCCTAAGTGGCTATTTACTTGTCTTTCTTTCTTCAGCAGACCGAGGTAGTTTTAGAGTGTGGCTTTTTTAATGTTTGTATATGAGCATCTTTCATATTTGTTCCTGAAATAAAGCGCAAAATCATCTGGTAGTGTTCTCATCAGTGAGAGGAAGACAAATTGTCATTTCTCTCCCATGAAATCTGTCTAATATGATATTGTTGTACTGTCTTTGGAAAGACATTGAATTCTTAGTCGGAAAATATAAAAGCTCACCCTCTCAGCCCTGTTTACTCAATGTTGAGCTGAGTTTGTATTTGCTGGGAAAAATCAATCTTAAAAAGATTTACCAAATGTAGACAAATTAGCCGGCATAAATTAGCCAGAGCATACCCATTATGTCTATCCCCCGGTGGAACACAGCAGACACTGCAGTGTCTTTATTGTTTAACTGCACTATCATAAATGTAATCATGTCCTCTATCTCGAAGTCTCTGATGGTTATAAACACTGTCTCTCAACTTTATCATAGTCGAAACCACAGTGAAAGTAAACTGTTATGGAATGATTGTGGATCTTGGTGAATTGAAACAGAGGTATTCCATTTATTTTAGTTAGCTTTACATCAGTGTGAGCTTATGTGAGCTCATTTTTCAAGCCACTTCTTATCCTGCTCATGTTCAGCCCCTGTGTTATTGTCCTGTCTTTCATGCATCAATAGATGGATTATTATACATCCCTATTTGTAATTGGAGGGCAGGTTAGACAAGAGGATAATTAAAATAGTGTGTGTTGCTACTCCATCTATTTTCTGTTACTGTCTTGACGCGTGTGGCTCGGTGTGTCTCCGTGCCCTCTTTTGTCCTCCAAGGTAATGTTGTTGATGGTGGCACTTAACTGAGGACACACACACAAACACACACACACACCAACACTCCCACATACACGTTTATGGAGGAACTTGGTTATCTACCAAAGCAGATATAGCAGTTATGAATAATAATTTATTCAGGGTTAAGCATGACTTGAGTGAAAGAGTAAAGTAATGTGGATAAGCTCATTTTGCTTATTTTATATCACTGCAAAAAATGCAACCAATACCTCACATACCCTCCCATCAGCCTTCTCATCAAACCTACGCCTCAAACACATGAACACTGCCTGACAACTGCTAGAAGCCGACTTTTCCGCGACTCATTCGCTAACTTCTGGCTATCGTCTCTGCTTCAGTGGAGTGTGTCTCTCCAGTTAGTGAAGACTCTGTAATCCGCAGTGAGATCAGAGACAGACAGGTATGCAAGCGAATCACTTCATTCAGTCCCAATGAAATGATTACTCATGTTAATTACTGTCACACAGACACCAGCTTGTTTTTCTTTCTTTCTTTTATTCCAGACAAATGTATTTATTGATTGTTTTTCGAGGATTTCAAAGATGTTTCCGTGTTTCAGGAACAAATTACCAAGCCTACCTTTAATCAAAAATGAAAATATTAGTTACAGCCCAAAAGCAACTTGCCTGCAATTTTCTGGGTCTGATTGAACGCTGGCATCTTGGACTCCATGTACCGTGTTACCTGAAATCTGATGAGAGCTACTAGAGATAACCACAGAGGGATTATTCTTTCCTCTGGATAGCTCCCAGTAACGGCGCAGATAATGTTAGAGCTCAGACTAAGGACAATATTGCATGGGCTGACAGGTTGGGTTCCCAGCTGGCAGAGGCTGACCATACTAGGATAGTAGTATTGCCTCCAGCAAGAGGAAAATTGGAATGACTGTGGCAAAGTCATGGATACAACAAGCAGGGCGTGGGCAGGGAGCCATGTGTTTGTTTCCGTGAGTCTGGAGGCCAGTCCTCATTATGGTGGCTGGTAAAATATTACAGTTCAGCTGACGCTGTCTAAGTGAATTGTCCGGAGCAGTTTTGACAGCTAGTGGAAGGCAGGCCTAGATTATGATGGATGATGACAACAGGGGTGGTGCAGAAGGAGCATTGATGTGTTTTGTTGCTCATGCAAGAACTAATACATACACCTAATGTGGGACAGTTTGGTAATGGTGTGCACACACGCACGTACACACACACACATATAGAGATGCCTGATGGGTATGTTAAAATGTTTTTTTCAAAATGATGTTGCAATTTTTCATACCTGCGGAATTCATTCAGGACCCTGTCTTCGCCAGCCGCACAACCCCAAAAGTTCTCATAACTCTGAAAGGACATCTGTCTGCCTATTTTTTTTACATGTGCAAATAAAGAAAATATATATTAATTTCTGTTGTTTACCATTCCATCTCCTTTTATGATAAGACTCTTGTGTTATTGGTTGGGGGAGATGTATCCAAACCCATACAAAGTGGATTTCATTGCTTTCTTGTTTTTCGATAAAACCAGTTTAATTTCATGAACATGAATAGATGTTCTGGAAAGCAAAAATTTAATACGTTTTTTGATAAAAAGTTGATTGCAGTCTTTTGAAACTTCAGTCTCCTTTTTTTTTTCAAAATGAAAATGCCAAAGTATCAACATCAATGCAACAACAACAAAACGCAGTGCTTGTTTTTCTTGGTGGAAACTGAACAGCTGCACAAGACTGCTGACCACCACATGGAGTCAGAATAATGTTAACTCATTGAAAATGTGACTATACATGTCCTCAGGCTTTTGGACCCAACTGCGTGTGGTGTGTTGTGTGTATCCGTGCGTGTATCTGTCGTGTATTGAAGTGTGTTTAGTGTATAGACAGGGAAAATGGCCCTTTATCCGATAGTTGTACCTGCCGAGGATGACTGAGTATTAAAGGACTGAGTGTGAGCCCTCTCTGCTTGATACCTCTCAGTGTTTGACTTGGGATTCTCTGGAGGCTAAAACACAGGATATGGGATATAATACCCGTGTTCGTGAGCAGGCTGCCAGACATTCTACCTCCTTTTCTTTTTTTTCATTGTTTTACCTTATAACTTATTTATTTCCCCTTTTCATCCCTGTTTACAATAAGCCAGGATAATAATATTAGTTGCCAGTGCATAATTGTCTTTCTCCCGCCTGTCTTTGGAGCAGATGGGACAAGGAGAACACTTCATCCCTAGGTTCACTGCTCCTTCGGCTTCTTCTGCCGTGGCCAATCCGTCTCCCAATAGTCGCCTGAGCTTCTGGGCTCTTGCCCGCTCTCCTTCCCTCTTGCCCTCCCTCCAAACGCAGACTCAATCATTCACTCCTTCCCTCTCTCTCATCCACTCTCCTCTTCCCAAGTTGGCCACTAGGGAGGTGTTTGGCTCTGGAGCAAGCATTATTGATAGAGCATCTGTTTAGACATGGTGCAGGATCTGTGGCATGTGGGCGAGCAGCTGGGGGTTCGAGCAGGGGAGACATTATGTCATATTACATATCTCGAGACGTCTCGTTCACTTGTATGCATGCCCGTTTCACAGGCACACACTTCTACAGACACTGAGAAAAACAAACACATGCTACCACCAGCCACACCAAGAGCATTGTAGTTTCCATCTTACTTGAAAATGGGAAAAATAAAAAAAAACAGCGTCTTTAAAATGACGGTTTAAGTAGTTTATGGACTAAATTATGTGCTAGAAGTTGTCTAATGTGACTACTGTGTAGCAGCAGTTACTAAAAACAGTTTTAGAGGCAATTTCAGACCAGGGAGCCAGAGGCGAACACTCTGGCATCGTGGCTTTATTGGGACAGCTAGACAGACAGAGTAGCCCTATCCAGATAATCACCACACATCTCTTCGAGATGGCCAAACTTGTCAAAGCTCACGCTGAACTCTGCCAATAGATTTCTATCCTTGGCAGCTGATAAAACAGAGGATTTTATGGCATTTTATAATGCTCAAAGTATGTATTTTTATGATGAAACATGGTGCAGGAAGTGGCAATATTTTCATTAGTTGTGCACCTTTTTTTCTTATATAAGTGCTATGCTGCTATTTCCCTGCACATAGTCCTAGGTCGTGTACAACCTACATGTGGAAGTGGCTCCATTCAAACAAAATACTGAAAGACTGCTTTGAGGATAAACATTTATTTTGCAATTGACTACACAATTTGTCCATGATAGCAATAAAGTCAAATTAAACAAGTAATACAATCTAATTAAACTAGAAATGCTGTTTTAAAGTGGGACCAGGTTTCTATATGCCTTTAGTCTATGTTGAATGTAGTTATAACATCCCTAGCATTGAACTACATATAGTTAGCATATACATTACATACACGTGTTTATGGCTATAAACAGTGTTGTTTAAGACATTTTGACTTGTCGTGGTATAGGAAATGAATAACATTGATTAATAATGGCTACATTACAATTAGCTGCCCCATGTCCAGGCATTGTACACTCACATAATTTGTAAGTATTACAGCAGGAACAGTCAAAAAAAACCTCAGCAAGTAATAAGTAACATGCAATACTTGAGTGTAAGGAATATTAAAAAGAATATATATAGAAAAATATGAATGCAAATAAACTAGTATGTACAGTGTAAAGACAGGAATAAATATATGCAGCGTGAGGATATTTACAGTGAATGGATTGCACATACACCGTTGATATTGCACAGAGAGATGAATATAGCACAGTGAATATTGCACAGTTTAAACTTAAAGTGTTAAAGTACAGTCCATCATAATTGTGGTGAATGTAGTTTTTACAAGGAGCAGTTATGTCATCTGTTACATATGTGTTTCTCCCGCTGTGTGAAAACCACTCAGGGTTGACATGGGCTTTTAGTTTTTAGCTATTTTGCCTGATGGGCCTCCAGACCAGACCATTAGTGACTGACACCTCACCAACCACCCTGCTCGTTTTTTTTGCATGTGTAACATATGCAGTGAGGTTTCTAATTAGTGCAAGTAGCTTGTGAACCCATGTAATTCCCAGCATGTATCCACATGTCAACTTATCAAAAGTCTAATCAGCAGGAATAACTGAAAAATATTCTGTGCCACTATGCAGGACATTTATGGTTCCTATACATCTCTTGTACTTGTACACATTTCATTTTTCAAATGATTTAAATGATTATCCATATGGGTAGATATACATCTTTGACTGTCAAAGTGAAGCTATGGACGTTTTTACTATTCCAATAAATGTACGTAGTTGGTAAACCTACCAAAATTACCATAGTTCAACTGTTAATGCAGTGACATATAATCTATAATTCACAAATTCCCATTGAAATTAGCTTTTTTCTCTACATGCTCTTACATAGAGAAAGTTATGTTGAATATTTGGTCCGTGGCCACTTGAGGATGAATAATAAATTATATTCCCCCACACAGTCCACTGACCAAAATTATTTTTTAATATATAAACAAGGACACTCCACGATTCCTCAAATTTGGTTGGCTAAGATATGCTACTTTTGCCCACAGTTTATACTGAAGAATTTAAAGACTGGCCCCACATCCCCATGTGACACAAAACATGCTCATGTATCAATACAGTAACTTCTGAAAATTGTATATATTGCAAGAAAAATATATTCCTTGTCGCTGTTAATATTTTATCATTCCACAAAGAAATAAATATTACAAGTATAGACTAACGTTTAGCAGATTTCAGGCTTTGGCCCATGTTTTTTTTATTTTTTTTATTTTTTTCAAGGGAACCACTTCTTGGCTTAAAATTGTTAAATGCGCACACCTGATCTCTGAGTTAAGTGGCAGAGATCAGGTGTGCACACGCATTTCATCAAATTGAAAAGCTGTCATTTCCAGCAAACAGCCTCCAGTGAAAAGGTGCAGCTGCGGGTCCAGATGAAGAGTCGGGTGATTTCACCCACTTCTTTGCAGCGTCGCTTGCTTTCTTCATATGCTCTCTTACAAGTGTGTGTTTAAAGGTATTTTTTATAAGTGCATGATGTGTGTGGCTGCACAGTGGTAAATGTTGAAACTAGTCCTATCAGGTCCAGTAGTTTGTCCTCTCTATATGCAATTATGTCCTTGTGTCTTAAATTGTACTTCATCCTTTTTTCCACAATTTTGAATTTGCACAAAAATCACGATTGGAAATTATTTTCAAAAGACCACATTTTTTCGGTCAATCAAAAGAAAAATGCAATAACAGCTAATTGAACTGCTTTGTTTTTGTTGTTTTGTTTTTGCATAAATCATGGTAGGACAAGATATGCATCCGCCGCTTCTCATTTGAATTTCACTCAGTATTTATACAACATTTAATTTAGGTGGGAATCAACAGTAAAAAGCCACGATGCGCCAGAGTTACCAAGCAGTGACTGGCCCTCCTTTTAATTGTGTATCATAAATGTTCAAACGGTGGCTGATTTAGCTCTGCTGCAGCGAAAACAGGCTATTATTAGAGGAGACAGGCCTTTATTTGTAATTTCCCCTGCTTTATAAGTGTGTTTTCCACAACATTTTTCAAAGAGGCCTCCCCCTTTGTCTGATCTGCTCTCTCTGCTTTTTTAGATTGCGGTTGTATTCAACTGTTCCTCCATTTCTAACCGGCGGTTCAGGGTGCATAATCCCTTACTTCCTCTGGAAGGCTTTTGCTGTGAAGGAAGGAAGTGTTATTTGAGTTTGTCATAGTTTTTTTTTTTTTCTACATGAGCTCAACATCAAGAGAGAACAGCTTATTAAAATCCTCAAAGTCAATTAGTGAATCTGAACAGTATTTCTGAGACGCAGTATGCAAGTGTCATTGTAGTGCCGTTGAAATGTGTAGAGTGACAGTCAGTAACGTATACAAGGAGTTTTCTATCTTTTTTATTTCTTCCTCTGGACTCAATTTGTTTGTACAGGCCACACCACAGGCTTTCTTAAACTATTTGATTCATCAGAGTTTATTTGAGTATGATGGTAATCTTTTGTGCCCTCTTAGGAGCATTTGCATAGCGGCAGTTGACATCACGCTCCAATTTGCATTTTCTTTTTCTCTAATTTCTGTCAAGTTGTCTGATGGAAGTCTTAGATGGAAATGACCAGTTGTCTGGGCCACGTCTCTGGCAATGGCAGCCCAGTTTGCAAGCTGTCCTGCCCGCAGATGCTCTTCTTGGTCAGCTGCGGGCCTACTGCCAGGGACAGAACTGTCCTCCATGCTCCTTGTTGTGTCTGACCTTTAAGATGATTAAGCTTAGGGAGAGTGACCCCTGGCAGGGTTTGTTCAAAGGGCTGCCTCTTGGTAATGGGGGGTCCAGAGCCTGGCAGCATGCTGGGGGATTGATCAGCCCCTTACTCAAAGGCCAAATACAGAAAGCCTAGCCAGAGGAGAAGGCCATGCAGGACGTGGCGCCATCCTCTGCTTTGAAGCCCTCTCCAATACCTCAGCTGCTTCACTGCATGAATAAACATCTGTTAAAGCCGCTCTTCTGTCCTCTCCTTCTTCTGTCCTCTTTTCTCCTGGATGAGCTAACATTGGTGCTTTTGCAAATGGAAAGTTATGAGCGGAGGTCATAAAAATCATTTCTCTCTTCTTCTTTTTTTGTCACCTTTTCACTCTTCCCCCTTCTCGCTCTTCTTTCTTTCTTTTTCTGCTCGCTTGCTCTCTCCCTGCTCCTCGCGTGAATACTTCCTGCGCTCTAGCCTTGTTGCACGGGATTAAATCCACTCATTTAGAGCTTGCATTGCCTCCACAGATGTTAGCTTTCAGATTGAAATGAGCTCCCTTTCTGCAAAGAGGCTGAGTTAAAAGGAAAATTCAGAGAGGGGAAGAGGGAAACTAAACAGAGAGTCAGAGTCTTTTCAGTCCCATAAGTGCAGCCAGAGTGTGACTTAAAGGTACCGTCTGTAAGAATGTGAAGCAGTTCTCATGTATTAATCACATTTTTATTGTCAAGCTGAAAATAGAATGTAACATTACTTGAAAAATGAGACCCCCTCTGACGTTCTCAGATGCCTTTACTAGCCTGTGGATGGATTTCAATGTAACAGACTCAGGATACAAGTTGTAGATGTGACATTCATGCCTGCTGACGAGTGCCTTGCCTCTCCCGCTCCCCTACAGCAACACGTGTCACATATAATACTCCATCTAGTTCACTAACCGTCGGTGTTATCATCCAGCAAATATTCCAACGCTGACAACGCTAAGCCTGTTGACGAATGCTAAACAAAAAGCTTATGATAAAGCTGGCTGGCGAGCTGACACCAAAACGTCATTTAGTCAATGTATCATGCACTGAGAATAGAGTAGTTTAATATCACTATATTGCAATGTGCCTGCAATATAGCTAGCTGATAACAATATTACATTGTATACATCCTATAAAAAATTAAAATGTAACTCTATAGTCTTGCATATATAGCTGTAAAAACAATAGGGTGGTAATGTTCTATAGAGACAATGATGTGTTTCAGTTTTAAAAAGCATCCAGGTACTTGAACAAACTTGAATTAAAAACAGGTCTGGCAGAACGACTTTAGGTTTAAACAATAGACATAAAGCTCTCAGTCCTAGTTGTAAGAAAGTAATAGAGCGTCTTCTCTTTTAATGGCACTAGATTAGAGTGACCAAGGACGACACCATTTTCTCATGGTTAAACATTATTTCCAATTAAGCAATACTTCACTTTCTGTGAGTGTGTTTAAAAAGTTTGTACATACTAATGAAACAGTGATAGAATCCAACTTTTGTCAGTGGTTTGTTAAAAAAAGTGTAACCCCATCCCAAGCTGCAGCTGAGGCTGTATAGTGTTTTGTGCAGCGGCACAGCTGAAGATTGAAGGGGCTGGAGTCTGGGTGGTAAACCTCACCCGGGGGCTGAGTAGTTCTCCTCAGTTGCAGTTAGTCCCTTTAAATATAGCACACCTCCAACAGCCGTGAGAGAGTCGATTTATCATGATTTCTTTCAGTTGGCCTTTTGCATCTATGCTTTTACGACACAATGACCTTTCTTTACCCTTCCTCAGGTGTTCCTTTCGAAGAGTGGACATAAAAGACAAACACAAAGCTTCAAATAGCTTCAACATAGACATAAATAAGCAGCAGTTAATGCTGTCCATGGAGCTTCCTCATCTATACTAATCACTGCCCAAAGGCATTGATGAAAGGATATTCTGAATTTACGAAGATGATGTGCTGCGTTCAGTTTATCCTTTGATTATATACCCAATTATAGTGCAAGTAAGCAATTAAGCCAAGCCTGGATGTTGTGAGCAGACTCTGTCTGTAATTGAACTATGCTGCTGTACTATGAGCATCCAACAGCTCTAACACTGCGCTCATGTGTGAGAGACATTTGATGAAGAGGGGCGTTGGTGAATCAGCGAAGCCTGTCTTGATTACACAGGTCAATAGTATCAGAATGACATCATTGTGCACCGCTTGATGAGCCCATGATGTCATGATTTGAGCGCCCATGTGTGTGTTTCTGAGTGTGCACATGGCACTGTGAGAACACTACTCTTCCTCGCTGTAGCTCCATAACAGCATCTGTAAAGTAAACACAAGTGGCAGTTCCGCCTCTAAGCATTTGGCTCACTCAATGAAAGCAATCTCTCCTAAATGGTAATGGACCTCTGCAAAGTGGCATCATCAGTGTTCTTCATTTTAGATGAACTGCTACTGTGTCACACCTTTAAATATACCCCGCGCTTAAATATTAATGACAATGTGGCCATACAGGCAACGAGAGGCCTAATTCATTTAAATCAATTTTCCTCTGCAGCCTCCTTGTGTGTAATTCAGTGCTTTAAAGCTCTGTTGTTTGCAGAAGATTATTTTGATTTAATGTTTTTAGTCCCTGAGTGAATTACCCTGCGGAGGCTCCGGTGGGAGGCTCTGGCATCGACAACATCTTGCCTTTTCTACTCCATTCACACCAAAAACTGTTCGGCATGTACAAACTTCTGAGTGATCTTCTTTCCCATCTCTCGGCATTCACCTGCTATACATTGTTCCCCGGCTCTGATTTTCATCAGGAATGAGAAATGCTAATTAACTTTAATGAAATTGATATCTATATCAATAGGTCAGAAAACACAAAAGGTGCATATCTGTTTAATTCATTCCAAGTCCCACTTTGCTTCACACCTCAAAAGAAATTCATCACGGTGACTCAAAGCCTTTTGGAAAGACTCCAGCCCACACCTCCCCTCCGCCTCCTCCCTGCATTGGTTGTTACTATATGTGGAAGAAATTGAGACATCTGTTAAGCTCAGCCTATTGCTTCGCACAAAAGAGTCTGATATTCCTGAATGAAGAATCCCCCCGTGGTTTGATACCTTTGGATCTCATTACACCCATACTCCATTTGTACTAAAGAAATTCTATCAGTGTGAGCAATTACAGACGGGTGTCAAATTATAGTGAAAACCAACATGAAGTGTCTTATGGAAGATGTTGGGCCACCACAGCTTCAATCATAATCTACCGGAGAGAACATTATACTGTACTTCCAAAACATATTTCATCATTTGGGGTTCTGATGATAATAATAATAATAATAATAATAGCTTGAATTTATATAGCGCCTTTCAAAAGAGCCAAGGACGCTTTACATATGTCCATTGGGGCAAAAGAGAAAATAAAAGAAAGTAATTTGCACCAAACAGAATAGAAATAAACAGCACTAATGGCAGGGTGGAGCACTAACTGAGGCCAAAGGCCTTAGTGAACAGGTGGTGTTTGAGGAGTTTTTTTGAAACTGTCCAGGGATGTAGCGTTTCGGATATCGGCGAGGAGAGAGTTCCAGGTGGTGTGTTCTAACACATCGGTCCAAAATCTCCCATAGGTGTTGGGTTTAGATGCAGTGACTGTGGACGCCATCGCATATGATTCACATCCATTTTCATACTCATCAAAGCAATCAGTGACACCTCGTTCCCCGTGGATGGGGGTCACTCTCATCCTGGAAAAGATCACTCTCATCCAGATGAAAATGTTTTACTGCAGGATCAAGGTGATCACTCAGAACAACTTAGTATTGATTAGCAGTGACCCCGGTAAGAGGACCCAAACCACGCCAGCCTAACAGCGTAACAGAGCCACTGGATCCACTTACTGTAGGGGTCAAGCATTCTCTAGGTGTACACCAGGAGAATTGTACCCTTCTCTTGATGCACACCGCACATGCACTCACTCATTTGTCAAGAATATAGTGAAGGATGACTCATCTGACTGTCAGTTTTTTTTTTTTGCCACATCTCTATAGACCAGTGCCAATGGTTTCTTGCACCACTGAAGCCTCAAATGTGCATTCATCTTTGTAATGAGAGGTTTATGCACTGCAACCCCTCTATAATAACGCTCTCTGTGTAATTGTCAACGGACAGTTCTCGCTGACGCAGTCTGATCACGTCCTGCATTGACTTTCTCAGTCACCTGAGGCAGAGTCCTTTTTTCTTTACATATCATACTAATGCATGAGCTTCATGGTCACCGAAAGCGTGCTGTCGACCACAAAAACCAACCCTATTTACTGACGTTGTTCCCAGAGATGTAAATGCAGATGTCACTTTCGTCACTATTACGATTGAATCACCAAATGCCCGTTATGAATCTTAAACTGCTTTCAGACATAAACTGAACTCTGGATAATCTCATGAAATTACCTAGAGGCAAATGTCAGAGTCCGTTGCTTTGGACATTCTCTGGAGTTTCTCCTGCTCCGTAGTAAAACTCATTCACCACAAGCAAGTGGGCACGTCGATGAGGAAAACACGTGACAGACAAGGAAAAAAATAAGAGTATGTTATCTCAAGATGATAAAAAGGTGCCTTACACATTGACGACATAAAGAAGTGAAATTGAAATTACAAATATATTCAAGAGTTTTTAGTGACACAAGCCAATTGACATTTTCCGGAGTTCATGTCTGGAAATGGCTTTTGTGACTAAAGCTCCACGCAGCCACCTGTGGCCCAGAAATGAATCCTCTTTCAAAGTCACATAGACATTTTCCTCTCGCCATCTTGAAACCAGAATCAACTGGGCCTGCTCTGCATTTTTATACATGATTAGATGTTAATTGATTAATTATACCATGCACTGCACCTGCATGAAAGCATCTGCATCGCTCATTTATTCAGGTTTTCCCTTTATTTTGTCACCGCTGTGTACAAACACGTTAGTTTTTTCCAAATTTTAAAAGTCATATTCTAACCACTTCTCTTGGTGGATTGCTATCTTACCCTCAGCAGTGTTTACCTAACCTTGCTTGTATTTTTCTCTGGCCTCTGTAGCTGCAGCTACTTACACAGTGTATTTCAGCATATGAGATGTACTGGGGTAGAAGTCCACACAAATACAATATGTCTTCAGGCGAGTACAGTGGAACCATTCAGAGATGGAGGGATAACACTGGCTAAAGCGGAGGAGCTCTGTCATTCTCTCAGTGCTTATGTCTGTTTTGACCTCACTTGGTTATTGTCTGGGTTTTTCTCTATGTGTGTGGGAATGTGCATCTGTGCTATGGATATTAGCCTGCAGAATTGGATTACTCCAGAAGACAGCACATCAATTTTTCCATCACCTTATCATGGATAGAGGTCTCATCATTGATTATGTTGGGTCTGCACTAACTTTTTTTTTTTTTTTTCATATTGTCTGAGAATGTTGACCTTCCAGCATGTACTGTAGACTTGATATCTGAATGGTTCCATCTGGTTCCCACCAGCTAAGAACTCATGGCATGAGTCAGATTCCTAGACTGTTTATAAATATGTAGGATGTGACTCTACTTCCTCCCGTTGTACAAAAATCAAGTTAAAATATGCTGGATATGAGGGTTTTCCTTTTTTATAAAATCTGAAATTATTGACGACAAAATTAACACTTGAACAAACATAAGTGTGATAAGAACATCCTGTAATGGGTACTTGGCATCTCAATGTGTTCTATGTACCATCCAAGAATATGGAGGAGGCGGGGTTTATGACATACTGCAGTCAGCCACCAGAGGGCGAACAGCACAATGTGGCTTCACTTTTCAGGAGCTGTCATGTCATCCATCTTTATAAACAGTCTATGGTCAGACCCTGTCCAAATTGTATTAAGAATACAACATGTAACTGTGACCACAAGGGGTCTCTCAACCAAAACAATAGCAATAGACCTAGTTACACGACGTCTTGGAGCAATGTAGGATCATGGGAGTTGGCGTCTCCACCACCATTGCTGTTGAAAGTCTACTCAGGTAAATGTATTTAAGTTGTATTCACGTTACATAGCAAACAACATAATCGTGATTTATTATGAGTGGTAAATACAAACAGTGGAAGGAAAAAATCAGCCAACTGGCTAGCATTGTGTTTTTCTTTCTTTCTTTTCGGGTAAAGTGCATTTGACATTATTAAGCAGTGATCAAAATGAAACGTCCTGTTACCTTGAATAAAATTTTGTATTTCTCTGGATGTTAGGAAACATTTTTGGATAATGTAAATATAAAAGTAAACAAAGTTTATTACATGGGTCCAGTCAATTTTAGACATTTTAATGAGAAATTGTTACGTGTTATATCTTTAAACGCGACTGATCCCACTTTGTTGCTTTATTCAACCACTTCTGCTTTTTATTGGTGGCGTATCAAAGGGCTGACAATGTGGCCTGATTGGGATTCTCTAGTTTCAAACAGATGAACAGCACAGATGTGTTGGATGGAGATATCCTAGTCAGCATCCACTCGTAGTGCCAAGAGAAGGATGGTTTGGTAGTTGTTATAAATGGAGAGCGAAAGGGAAATGAGCACACGCAGAACAGCTATTTCTTTCCCAAATGGACTGCGCTTGTTGCGAACCAGCTCAAGTATTCTCATGACCTAATTGTCACAGACTGCAAAAATAGTTACCGTATTTGTCCTGGTAAAGTGTCACTACTGGGCCCCCGCATTACCAACATGTGTTTCTAGAGTCCCACTCACAACTCAGAAAGTGAATTGCAGGGTCCATTAGTTGACATTTCTGGGCTACATGGATTGCATGAACATGTTTTCACAGGTGTAAAAACCACACTGGTCTCTATATTTCTGGCCTAATCACCGATGCAAAGTGCAAGGACAATGACGTTGCATCCAGGTGCATTGTGTTCATAAAGGGGCAGTGCACTGTGTGCGAAAAGCTGGTGGAATATGAATCAGAGTATATTGTGATTTATCATTAAGATGTTACTCAGTAAACTCCTCACTATTCATCATTTAGTTGTATATTCAAAGTTGCTTCTCCACCTGAAGAAATGTGTTTGTGCTGAAGATACATATTATGTATCAGCACTTATGGCCCAAACTTTTATCTACTCTTACCATTATGCCATTATTATTTCACTTATGCCACTTTATTTATCTGTTAGCTGAAGTAACTGTCTTATTTCTCAGTTTCACATAAGGCTTGTATTTATTGAAGGATCAGTATTTTACCCGTCTGGTCCTACTTATTTTTTACATAATGACCAGTGTAAGCTGTCCCCCACCAGTTATTGATTGAGATACGCAGAACGCCCAGCATGAAGCACACAGAGCTCAGGTGTGAGGTTCATTTATTCACATGAGGCAGCGCCAAGCGAGTTGTTGGTGTTTTGGTGTATATTAGACAATGTGCTGAGAATAGGCTTCTCAAAACCCGGTCATTTGCCTTGATATCTTGATGTAAAAATGTAAATTAAATGTAAATCAATGATTTCAATTGAACCGCAGCAGATGTGTCTAAATCTGCATCAAAAAGAAAAATATTCAATAAAATTAAAGCAGGAATGTCTGTAAATCAGTCTGCATTTAGTTTTATAAATGAATAGGCGTGAATCTCAAAGTATCTGTTATCTATAGCTGCTATTATATATAATCCTTCTCCTTCAGTACTTTAAATTGCAGCAGCAATCATCTGAAGGCAGGAGGACAGATATGAGGAACTGTAGCCTCTGATTTGAGGAGTGCTTTGCCCAAGTGAACACAGTGACTATAGCCGATAGTATTTATTTATCAGGGCACCCTTCGAGCTATATATTCCCCTTTACCCAGGGCTTTGGCACTTTTGCGTTTGAATATGACCCATGACCTATTTAGCAAAATATTTGAATCTTAATTTAAATCCTCTTCAAGGAATACATGTTATTGTGTTTTTGTTATTGGAGGCTCCTCTACCTGGACAAGCCACAATTTAAATTACTACTTACACAACAATACATGGTATACTAATTTAAAGAAAACATTATGTTTATATTCAGGTTCATTATTTTAATTTGGGTTATTACTAAAGTTGACATGCTCTAATGTTCAGGAAAATGTATTTCAGCCTCTGTCTGAAATGCTTGGTTTGGGCTCCTGTCTCTTTAAGACCTTTCTACCAGTAAAGCCCGGTTTACTCAGATTGGCCAACCACTTCTGTCACATGTAGGAAATGTTGGCCTCGGTCTCTCCTTACCTGGTTTTATAAGGTGATGTGCTAAGCTAGCCGCTAAATGTGCTCTAAGCAAATGTGGGCCATCATAATGTCCCTGGAGTTACCACAAAGTTTGGGCTTTCTAGTTTTGCGGACCCTTCACATACACACCAGAGAGAAGAGAAACTGAAAAAGCATGTCTTCTTTAAAAGTCAGTAATAGGCCGTTCTTTGGAGTAGCCTTGTTTTGGTAATTGCGTACGTTTTCCTTTTGACTTTATTAGTTTTATTTAGCTAAAGTTTTGAATGGAGAATATTTACTTGTAATGGCATTTATAATGCAATGCATTATTCTAACCATGACCCTACCCTATTCCCTAATTGTATTATTGTACTTTTCTAATGAATATATTTATGTATTTATTTATAGAAAATACTGGCTATCCATACAAAGTATTTATCTTTCACTCCAGCAAAAGATTGAAATACTTTACGACCTCTGCCACGACTTCATCATTGCACAGTAGAACAGGCACAGGCAGAAGAATAATCAGAAACAAAATACTACACATGGGTGATTACAGCATGATGGTGATGCTGAGGAGAATCCTGTAATTTGGCCTGTATATATTGGTTTCTCACCTGATTGCACCATAAGCTCCTCAGTCTTGATGTGAAGTCCTCAAGTGGTGTAGTCTTGTTCATTTCAGGACTATTCTCCGCAATCACTTGATACAAATAGAAACTTGTGAACATGCTCTCCTCTCTGGCAACCCACCCTTGGTTAAAAGCCACTGCTGTCACATTCACTCCTTTTCAGTGAACTCTTTATCTATACTTTACTTTACGAGTCTTAAATTTCCTAATTTATATTCTTCAGATTTTTGTTTCCTTATATTTCTTTGTCTTGCTCATCGCGTGCCCTTGTTTTTAGCTTTTTATGGCTTATAGCTTTTAGCCTGGGTGCCAGTGAGCTAAAGGGTAGTTAGTCACCTTCTCTGTGGGTAATTGCCTCCATTCAGCTGTTGCTGGAACAGCCTTTGTGATCATATAGGAGGAGAGACATTCACACTTATGGTTATATTGTTTAGCAGTAATGAGGGGCTTTTCTTGAGTTAGAGTGCTCCAAAGTATACTGGACAGGTGGAGAGAGCTGCAGTCATTGCACAAGTGCACGCTCTGTGTTCTTAATGAGAGGCCTATTACCACTGACCACAGTAGAGCAGTGCACGTGCTGACAACCCAGATTTGTGTTGGCCAACATGTGCTGAAGTTACGGTTCGGATGATGCTGGAGAAGCTTTAAATAAATGTGTGTGATTAGAGCATTAATAAAATCAATGATAGTACGAGGGTGGGTTACGCTCTTCATATGTACTACAAATGCTTCACGTTTGTGTGTGTGTGTGTGTGTGTGTGTGTGTGTGTGTGTGTGTGTGTGTGTGTGTGTGTGTGTGTGTGTGTGTGTGTGTGTGTGTGTGTGTGTGTGTGTGTGTGTGTGTGTGTGTGTGTGTGTGTGTGGCGAGCCGGGGTGTCTCTTTAAGTAGGACAGTAGAAATTGATGGCCAACTCTGAAAGCTGACCTACATAGAGGCACAGACAAACTAGCTCCCTCAGCATGCATGCTGAGCCCAGTTGCTCAACAGAAAATGCAGAGGAAGCAGACATGTTGTATGATACTGTAAACATTTCATAAACACACAGTACATCCATCTCTCTTAGTTGGGCAGTTGCAAGTAGCACAATATAGTACCACACTACATATGCATCCCATGTTGAGAGGTACATTTACCCTGATCGAGCATTTTGCTTATTTAAGGGAAAAGCTGTTGTTTTTTTTTGTTGTTCTTTCAATTTGGGGTTTTTGTTCCATTATCTGTTTTACAACTTTGCAAAGTTTTCCTATTTCCTGCCTTCAGTTTGCATTCATCTTTAACTGTAGTTAATAATTTGGAAACAAAATTGATTGACCAGAATTTCAGTAATGACTTGTGCTTCTGAACTGATAAGTACAAACTCACCGTGGCACCATGAAATGATAAAGGCCAAGCATGAATAAAACAACAAATCACATTGAAATCCACTTACCTTAATTTACATTCATGTTCCTAATTGTTCTCTGGCCTGATGCTGTTTATTTTATTCTGTTATTAAAAATTCCCTTTGTGACATTTCTCAATGATCAATAATGAGATGTCCTTTCGATTGCTGTCTAAACTAATAGGTTTTAGCATTTAAAAGCCTGAGAGCCTGAGAACACCTCCATTTTTCCAATTGTCACTGAAATATTAATAATGTAATGTTGGATTAAAAATAAATCTTGAATCCTAAATTTGAGACTCATTCAGTTGTAGAACAGTGGAAATAAAACATGGTTTGAAAGGTTTGTCCCAACAAGTTCCCACAGGTGTGTTGCAGTTGCAGTTTGCTTTTTACCCTCCGTTCAATTCATCCTAAATCAGTTCCATGGGGTTTAGGTCTGCAGACTGTGCTGCTCTTCCATCTTGTGAAGACTCCGTCTGCTTTTTTTCTTCTCATGTTTTGGGTCATTATCTTGCTATAGGGTGAACCCCTCAACGACCAGTCTATCTTCCTCAGTTACTCCTCTTTTTCTCACCAGTCTGGTAGAAATATAATACACAGCTTCCTGCAATACACTATTCAGAATAATTCATCAGAAAGTGGAAAATAATAGTGGCCTAAAAAGTACAATATTTTGTTTTATATTTTAAAATGCAGTAGTTGTATAACGTAATTTAGCCCCTTAAATGTGTATACAGTAATTGACTATATTCCATTCCATCATTGTTTACCCCACACCAGGTCAAATAACAACAATAACAATGATACAAAAATAATACAAACGTATTGTTCTATATGATTTCATTTCATTTGTCTCTTAGTTTATATATATAGTGTTGTATATGGGTGACTGAAGTTCATCGACCTTTTTAATAACTTCTGAGAGCTTCCTGAAAATTATAGTTTACCCACCCTTTTATTTTACCACTAGCGCGTCCATGTATCCAT
Organism: Hippoglossus hippoglossus; assembly: GCF_009819705.1. Lineage (NCBI taxonomy): Eukaryota > Metazoa > Chordata > Actinopteri > Pleuronectiformes > Pleuronectidae > Hippoglossus > Hippoglossus hippoglossus. Next base: position 16,137,992 of record NC_047164.1, on the reverse strand, counting down.
TCCCATTGAAGACAATTCCAAAGACTAATGGGTGTTAGTAGGTTTTTTTGACCAGTGAAAACGGTGCTCAAGAAAACCAGTTACTTCTATCTATCCCTGAAAAAAAGCCTGTATTCAACCAAATTATTTACTGTGGTTTTTGGTGACCCAAACCTATTTGTACCATGAGCAGCAACACAAACCTTCATTTTGTATTATTCAGTAAAGTTAAACTGCTGACATTTCATTAACTATTTAAAACATTCAACAGCAGTGTACGTGGTACTTGTAGTTTTACCAAACTACCTGGTGCTTGCTCATACAGTCACGCACGGTGTCTTGTTGTATTTCACATCATTTTTCTAGTTTTTCCATCATCATTTTGCAGACAGGGCCTCAGAGCCTGAGTGAAATATATTCGTTTCAACAAACTAAGCCTGTGCACTTCCCTCAGATAATGTTTTTTTATATCGACAACATCTGTTGAGCTCTCCAGCTGCAAGACTACATCATAGTGTTTAAACACTCCACACTGGGGCAGGTGACTCATTTAATTAACATTTACAGGGATTCAGTAAATGACTATGAGTAATTTATTTATGAGCTAGTGCCTAAAATACATGGGGGGGGGGGGGGGGGCATCATAAACATTATTGAATATTAACCTATATTTACCTGGAGAAAGCCACACAGTTTTTTTCTGTTACTTGTTTTTAAGCAATGAGCCAGATAAATACATTTGTTTATATCTATTTATTTTGTCGAACATGACCAAGTCCATATAAATGTAAGGTCGAGATAAAAAAAAAAAGTTCGATTCTGGTTCTAATCTATTTAATGGATCCCAGTTGTATTTCCTTGAAGCAGTCCACCGTTGTGATGACAAGTATTTCATGATTTATGATTATTAGTGTCATTCAGAACCTCAAAAACTAACCAGATCTCTCAGCACCAGACATTACAAGGACGACAAATGGAACCGTTTTGGTTGTGAAGTTATATCTCAAGCCACAAAACATCTCAAGTGTTATCTTTGGAGTGTTGTCTTGTAAATGTTAAACGGGCTGCATTTATATAGCACTTTTCCAGTCTTAATGACCACTTAAAGCACTTTACACTGCGAGTGACATTCACACACACACATTCATACAGCGCTTCTATTGCACATCATTCGCAATGCAATTTGGGCAATTTACACAAGGCAATTTAGGGTTCAGTGCCTGTTCCGTGCATGCGGACTAGAACTACTGACCTTCTGGTTACTGGATGACCCACTGTACCTCATGGTGCATGCTCCTGGCTAAATGTACTCTACACGTCAGGGGTGAATTTCACATCGTCCGTCTTCACTTTTCCCCCTCAGTTTCAAGTGCATGGAAGCCGTCACATTTACATATGTTTGTTTTGGTTGTTTATCAGCTGTTTTCTTTTTTTTCTAGATTTGTGATTACAGAGTCTGAGCATGCCTGTGGGACCTAGTCTAGTCTATGTCTCTGTCTGTCTGCCTCTCCACCGCTTCCGCTGTGTTTGTCTGTGACTAAATTAACCACGAATAAACAAATGCTGTGTTTTTTTGTTTACTTCTGAATGACTCAGTGTCAGATGTAGTTATCAAAGGGAAGGCTCATTTGCAGAACTAGTGCAGTGCCTGTTCTAAACCTTCCTGTTTGGATTGGGCTGCTTGAACTCGTTTGGCCTATGGTGATGCTGGTTTGCAGCTCTCTTTCTGAAACTGTAGAAGTCACCTGCAGTAAATGGCCATGGTGACTAAAGAGCTGTTCACCTGTTTATTTAAAGTTTGGTGAAGCCAGCAGAACCCGAACTGGAGAATCAATTGTTACAGAGAACTGGTCGCCATTAATATTGAATGTATCACGTGTCCAAATCGCTTTAAATTGGAAACTGCACTTCCTCTTAATGATACACATTCCAAGTGTGACGATAATACGATGAACGGATCTCAAGATATCTTAGCCACATACAGACTAACAGGGATTTCTGGAATTAGATCGATGTTAAACAACATGTTTGATTCATTGATTAAATATGTACTTTAAAAATACAGTATTTTCTTTTGCAGTGATGTATAATAATAGTAGTAGTTTGTTATATAGTCAGATCTGGATCCAGAGTTGGACAAACCAGCACTGAGCACAGAGATGAAAAGCACAGACTACAGGAGAGAGAAAACCCACATTAATGATATTCAGTAATGTGATGTAAATGCATGGGGACAGAGAGAGATTTCCCCCTGCTTTTAACTGTCACATTACAATCCTTATTTTTAAATATTAATTCCGACTATTCTGTGTAATGTTGACAGGGCATTTTTTAAGAAATTTGAGCCGTTTCCTTGTATTAATTTACTCTGCCTCTGTTGTCTTTTGTGGGCCATATGTGCTCCGTTCGGGTAGAAAGTTCCCGGTGTTAACTGTATTCAACAGGGGATTAACGCCCAGGGCTCTGGATCTCGAGTAATAGCAGGCGGAAACACTGATCAAAGGCCTCTAACTGCGCTGTGGGTGTGCGGACTGCCTCTGTCTGCTTCTCTGCATTACAAGATGATGGGGCCTGGAGGCTGGAGTGCACAGGCAAGACATGCAGTGCGGGAACTTTCTGTAGACTTACGCCTGAGTGGACAGACAAAGGCTTGATCATGCATAATTAGAGGAGGATAACCAATTCAGCGGGGGGGAAGGAGAGGAGGAACAGTTGTTGCTCCAGATGAGATGCACCTATGAACGCGCATGTGCTCGTGTGTGTGTGTGCAGCGAGTGCATGTGTGTGTGTGTGTCTTCTGTGTTTGTGTTAGTGTTTGTGCAGCGCGTGGTAGGGGGGCTCCATTCCCTTCATGCTGTGTGCCAGAGGACACGACTGACACTTCCCCCAGGTCGCCTCACTTCCTTGCCCTGTTTTGACAGGTCTGGTATACAGCAGCAGGCTCCAGTGTTAATCAGGAGCGGTACAGTCCTTCTTGTCGAGGCAGCAGATATATACGGTTATGGTTCTGTATGTCCAAGAGGCTGCAGCAACTCTAATGACCCATGCATCAACAATGAAACTCTGTAATGTCTTTGCATAGAATCAGCTTAGTATATCAGTGATATTAAATATTATATCTATATTGATCCGACCGAGGTGAATCATGTGCTGTGGCATCCACCGGATGTCAACTGAACGCCTCCAGTCAGTTTTTTGGATTGACGTGTTTGACAGCACTCCATACCGCCATCATGAGGGACTATATTTTGGAAGAATGTTGCGTTCCACCCTCCAGTAGAGTTTAACAGACTTGAAGTGTCTGTGTCAAGGGTTACTGAAGCTGAAGCTGCCCTGGAGGCTCCTGGTGGCCCAACACCTCACTCAGGCATTTTATGTTGGTTTGTCCAACTGTGTGTGTGTGTGTGTGTGCGTGTGCGTGTGCGTGCTTACTGAAAAAAAGCATGTTTTTGAAAATACCTGTGTTGTGCATCTGGAAGCCGTTTCAAATGGGTTAAAAAAAACATAGGAGACACTTTTAAACACTTTTTTACAATGGCCATTAACGTGTCATAGTTTCATTTTAAGTTTTATACAAACTGCAAAGCTGCAACTCCACTTTTTCAAGTAAAAGTCGGCTCAGCTGCATCGTTCTGCAAGTTCTCTCATTATCAGCTTCTGGCAGAATCAGCTTTTTTCCACTGGAGTGACAGAAGCAAATAAGCTGGAATGAGTATGAAATAAAGAGCGAGGGAGATGAAGCCGGGAAAAGGCCGTGAAACTGGGCCCCCCCGCTGATTCTGTGGAGCGACGAGATGAGGCCGAGCCCAGTTCTTGCTAATAGGTGTGAGCAAGTGCAGCCACGAAGCCTCGGCCACTCGCCACACAACACCTATTATCAGCCGTCCTATCAGACATCCTCGTGTTTCCATTTACAGGGTATTGTTCAAGCAGTGGGAAGCTTCTTCGGCGCGAGCAGGTTGACACCTCTCTCCTCGTGTCTGTCAGTGCTGACAGTATTTAATAGTCTAGCAGGGCCTGGATACGTGAGGATAATCTCGCTCTGCGGACCGGAGAATGGGAGACAGAAATGCTACTGTTGCCTCTATTTTGTGGCCTGTAATTGTCTGTAAGGTCTGTAAAATAGGATGGTAGAGGAAATGACTGAAGTGGTGGGGCCAGAGGTTCACTCAGCCCACGGGGGTCCGGCCAAGTAGGCGTGTGCTGAGCCAAGGAATCTGAAATATAGGGCGGGTTGTTGTGAGATTTTTCTTTTATGTATGTGTTCATACACATTCCTGGAGTAGTTTACACTACAGCAAACTGTCTTTCTGTTCATTTAAACAGATCCACTCATGGGTGGAAGGGCCCTGCTGGTGGTATCTGTGGTGGTGCGGCTTGGCCCTGACCCCAGTGGATATAATTGTGCACTGGAAAATGTCCTGTCAGTTGATGGAGGAGCTGCCTGTAGCAGCAGGAAGGAGTGTGGCGACAGGGGCCATGTGTGTTAACCTCTTTCCTTGTCACTTTTTCTGTCTTTTTCCCCACCCCCCCTCTCTCCTTTCATCTCCCCCTTTTCCTCCATCCCTGTGCGCCCTCGTTCCCCCCCAGACTCCACTCCCTCTACCTATACTCCACTGTGACAAATTACTCCTGGCGGTTGATTTGTTGGTTGTCAAAAGTGCTCCCTGCGCTGGCATGAAGGTGGGGTGGGCGGGAGGAAAGGGTGCATCCCACCCCCCACCCCCCCTCCTGTTCCTGCCCGTCGTCATCACCGGTCCCTTGTCTACCCCAACCTCGCACATGTGCGACGAGCTCCCGCCACAACTCGCCATTGAGACGTCTCAATGGGAACTGATATTCTGTCTCATAAGATCTCATTAGATTAGCTGTTGTCCGTGTTTAATTAGCTCACACATTAGGTTTCCAGCCCTTCCTTTGACAAGACGGTTTTGGTACGTTCAAGCTGGTGTCGGTAGCAGATGAGTGGCTTGAGTGTTATTCATGTCGGAGGAGGAGGAGGAGGAGGAGGAGGAGGGGCAGAAATGGAAAATGAGAGTGCGAGATAAAGACTGTATGACAGAACTGTAAATGTCAGTGTTTGTGATAGGTTGCCTAGGATGCAGCATAAACCACCGCTGACAAAGAAACCTGTATTTTTCAGAATTATCTGATGAATTGATTAAATAAGCTATTTCCAAGACTAATGTAATATCATACACATGTAGAAGATATATGTATATCTTCTACATGTGTATATGAAAATGTGTTTTGTTTTTTTTTAAACCTGCAAATATTTACCATACAACATGCTCACAGTAGGTATACGTTAGGTTATACATAATATGTGATGTTATACGTTACATCAGTATCATACGATCGGTATGGTAGATATATATTAACTAACAGGTTGGGAATTGGTTTATCTAGGAAATTAAATAAATGACAAATATATTTTTGTAATCACATTGATTAACGCTGCCATGATCAAATCACGTGATGCGTCTTTCTTTTTGGGACCAATACATCATGTCATTGTGTAAAAATGAATTCTCCGGTCATACAGGCGATGTTGTGCTGACAAGAAAGATACCAAACATTGACATGCTAAACATTTTTTTATGCGGTACGTAAATGCAAAAACAAAAACCCAGGGTTGAAAAAAAGAATCATTGATTTGCCACAGAACCAGCAATGGCCCAGTACAAACAGACAGTTGACGAATATCTTTCCTTTGTGTATCCTACAGAATATGTTGTGTGATGTGACACTGGGCTTTGAAAAGCTTCTTTGACCTTGAAATTGTGTCCTGTGAAGCAGATGATGACTCTCAACTCTTGGAGTTTATCTCAACCTGTATGAATGGGGAAAAAAAGGACAATATTCACTTTAAGTAAATATTTGAATGACGTATATTAGGGTATTAGTGTTTTTACACATTCGGCATGTTAGTGTTCTTACTGGATCATCTGTCGTTCCTAGAGAATAAACTGACGCTGCTCTCTGGAGTGTGTGTCAGTCACATGGCGTGTTGTTCACAGTGCCCCACTGTTTAAGCTCAATCTGATGTGATTTTATTTCATCATCGGCTGTTTGCCGTTTTGAAAGGAAACTCATCTCCTTTCAGTCCCACTTGCTGCTTTATTCACTAACTGTTTCTCTTTTGTGCCGTTTCCTCTTTTGCAAACGTAATAGAATATCAGTTTTCCTTTCAGCCCCTGCTATACGCCGCAGCTAGATTGCTTTGTGCATCACCATCAAAACACAGAGGAGAGCATTGCAATCCACTTGTGTTCAAAAGTCTGAAACCATCTTGTCTCTGTGTCTTTGTATCAAAAGAGGGGTTAAGCTTTTATCCTATAAATATGGCATGAAAATCCCACTGTCAATGACACATTCATTCTAAGGCCTGCATTAACATAAAAACCAGAGCTTGTTATACAGTGAGATTTCAATAAAAAGAACACAAAATGCATTTAATGAAATTCAGATGCCGGGCCCCAGCTCCCTGAATCTCATTAAATGAGCTTTGTGCTGTTTTTCCATCTTCTCTTTGTAGAAGAGGTCCTCGAGTGCCCTTAATAATGTGGCAGATTTCATCATATTCTTGATTTAAAGGGGACAATGTCTGTCTTGTTCACTTGTTCTTTTCCATGCCCAAGCCAATCTCCACAGATGTACCCACATAGTTTCTGCATCTGGCTCGTAATAATATAATGTTCCATCTTGTGGTGCATTTTCTTTTAGTTACTGAAGTTTTGTTAAGGTTCTCCACTAACTCATATTCTCTCCCTCCTTTTCCTCCCTCCCCCCACCCTTCTCTGTTTCTCTCTGCATAGGATTTGGTTTCATAACTTTTGAGAGTGAAGACATCGTAGAGAAAGTCTGTGAAATTCATTTTCATGAAATCAATAACAAAATGGTAAGTCCACTCATTTTTTTTTTTCAATTCCAGGTGGTTGTTGAAGGATTAATATTTGATTTCTCCTTTCCTCTAGCATTAATAGGGGATCCTGTGTGTGTGTGTGTTTTCGTGTTCATATGGACAGGCTAACACACACATTGACACTCACACACACACACACACACACACACACACACACACACACACACACACACACACACACACACACACACACTCACTGGATCTGTGGGTCTCAGGGATGGGAAGGCAGTGGTGTGCACTGCCCACAAACCGTGAAATTGTGTGGCTGAATTCTGCCTGTCAGGCTGAGGGACGGGAGAGTGGAGCCCGTTCCTCTCTTTCTGAATCCTCTAACCCACACACATACACAAACACACACACACACACATGCGCACACACAGGTGGACATGTCCGGGGATGCAACAGGGAAGCTACTGGCAGAGGCAGAGTTCATTAGTCAGGGATTAACACCTTCCACAGAGTCCCAGTGATGCTTGTTTTACTTAGACCACTAATATGGTCATCTCAGAGTGCTACATAGTTCAGAGGCAGTTTTCTAAGTCCTCGTGTCACCTATGATAATTGACAGGAACCGACCTCAGTGTAGCGAGTGTGACATTAGGTCCTCCTTCACCCAGTTCCACCCTGCAGGCCTCTCGAGAGATCCTGCATCATTTGAGCGGTTCTGTGGGTTGTGATTGACTGGAGGGAATACTCGTCTGTCTGCCGTGCAGTGGGGCTCCGTCTCTCAGTGTGTGTCTTCACTCTCTCCCAGCCTTTCCCCCCCGAAACTGACTGACAGGAGCAGTGTAGTAGAACCATGTTCACCAGAGACCGGCCCAGGTCACATATGACCCCGGTATACATCCCTCTGTGTCTCCGCGCTGCATCACAGTCGATGCACAGGACTCCAACCCCAAAAATTCCAGAGTGTGACAGAAATGACTGTATGTGCTTGGAAGATATTCTGTCACAATCAAGTGTCTCAGATCCTCTGACATGAAGGCGTAGCATTGTGTGAGCACACATAATATCACACATCAACATGAATGCATGCACAGGCCGTAGCGTACACACAAAGCAAAACAACAGGCTGTCAACGCTTCATTTCAAAAACCATTCCAAACCTATTTCTGCATTTGTCATGTCACCGAAAAAATCATTAACCAATCATTTGTTTACCAACAAATCTCATATCAAATTTCTGGAGTAAAATTCTAATTGTATGTTGGTATGAACATTTCTATGACGTATTTACTGTTTGCCTTTCCAACTTATATCATGCAGAAAAAAAGGTATCATTTAAGTCCAACTCATAGAACTTCTAGTTAGTTAATAATTCATAGTGTTAATTAGGAATGCAGATTTGCTTAAACAATAGTTCAAGACTGTACTCATCATTATTAATTTAAAAAATACAGGTTCTTTTAATTCAATTAAATTATAGTAGTTGTTGTGACAATACCACATTTTTTAAACAAGGTTGGAACTGACTCAACAATAAAATAAAACCTTAAGATTAAAGGCAAAATAATGTTATCTCTCGACGTTGTATCTCATCGCCAAACAAAAGCTAAAATATCAAACACTGTCAATAATTCTTTGTGACTGTTACACAGTACGTCAATAAAGAACATGAATTAGTTCAGGGTATCTATGCTGGACAGCTTTAGCACCAACACAATAACTAATACATTTTTGTTGTATTGATTGTTTCAGCTGAAAGAGACTTGCATCCCCTTTGTATGCAGAGGGTTGCTTTACTCTTCATCTATTGCAACTGGTTATTCTAGAGAGAGATAATCTACAGACAAAGTGAGAGTGAGAGCAAAAAACTATATTTAAGCCCGACCAATGTGGACTTTTGGGGGCCATAATCTTTTTTTGACACCAATATATTTGCCAATATATGTTAAGAAAAAAATGGACAAAGAAAGGTTTGATGTTTTACAGTCAAACCATGAACATTCTAAGTAACTATAAACAAAAAACACAAACACAACAAATGATATGCTTTAGATAAAGAAAATATATATTTGTATACAATATAAATATAAATGCACACTGAATTGTTTACTATGTCAAATATTTTATTTCAAATCTGCATATATTTGCAAACATAAACCTTGATAACAAAATGACTACGAATGGCTCATATTGGTCGATCATCAGCCAACCGATATCGTTTGGGCTCTCGACGCATCTGACGCACCTTCTAATAGTCAGTGTTTACACCTGACTGGCTTGTGCGTCACAGTCATTATAGTGTTCAGTTAAGCTTTGCTATTAAAGGACTGTGTGAAGTTTGAAGTGAGAATGCGCTGGAAGTGTCAATTCAACACTTGGACTCGTGAACACACAGAGCTGTGATGTGCTGCACCGTTGTGCATTGCGACATGTTGTTCTTCAGGAGGTGAGGCCAGAAAACACAACAGCCACCGTATTCCTCACCTGTGTCTGGTTACTCATGACAGGAAATGACACGTACGGAAACTCATGAGGGAGGCCCAGAAACCTGAACGGGAAACACGAGGATCAGTCAGGGGACATTGCCTCGTGAGAAGACTGAGGCTTTTGTCCCCTTTGTAGGGATCCCTATTTCCAACACCTACTGTACATTAAACTTCACAGAAGGCCGGAAATAAGTGTGTTCCTCAGATCCTCTACAAAGTGCTGACATCTGAGAATATCGCCATAGAGCAAAGAATGAAGAGCGTGATAAGAGCATATTTCAAAGACACTTCAGGTTTTACCTTAGCTGCACGGAGGAGAGCACTGGTTATCCAGTGTCTGAAGCGCCAGCACGCAAAATAAAAAATGCCTCCTGTCTTCAGCCTTATGAAGTACCATACAGAAATAGACCTCATCCATCCTCCCTGCGAGTGTTATCTAAGATGGTTCTTAAATAATTGATGCGGACAGAAATTCCACCCCACATGGGAGGACGGTGGATGTACAGGGCACCCCACCTTCTCCTCGCCCGTCCTCTCAAGGGCTCTGGCAGCCGAGTGGGTCAATGCCCACTCAGATGTGAGTGACGGGACCTCTTAGTGACTTGGTCAATCACCCTGTGTTCATGTGCCACCGAGGCCTCGCTCCCAGGAGCACTCCCTCTCTGTCACTGTGAGTTCTGCCTCATATATAATTAAAAACAGGGTGCTGCTTAGCAAGAAGCTCTCAACCTGCCCTGCCAGGTGCACTGACTTCTACATCGCTCTCACCTCGCCAGACTGGCCTGCTTTTAGAAAAATGCATGGAGTGATAAAAGTATGGATTATCCTCTGCAGGAACCCACAACCATCCTTTAGCCATAGCTCCTTGTATTAAAACCAGTAAGTATGTTGGAGTAAAAATCAATAGGCAGAAGCTGGCTTGACAGTTTTCAAATACTTTGAACAGTTTATCACACATATAATGTCTTTTTCATTTACTAGCAAGACAGCACCTTAATACAGCCGGTGAAAGGTTGCGAACTCCGTTTGCCAGGACAGGAGTCCCTGCATCACTCCTCGGCCTGCTGTCAGGGCCGCACAGCTAATTTAGAGTATCACCTATCAACCGTTGGCTCTGATGAGCGAACAATGTGCCATTAAAATGGACTCACATTGGTTTTAGTGGAGTGCTTCAAGGCAGCGTTCTTCTATGCGTCATTTTTAATACTCAGCAGTAGCAAATGATCACAACAGGAGGGAGGAATTTTCTGTTACTTGTCAATTTCTCACCGACTTCCTGACATGACCAACCAATTACTGCGCCGAGGAGAATGAGCGCCGACTCTCCAACGGTCACTGAGGTAACGGACTAATACAGGAAGGCATTTATACATCCGCCTGTAATATTTAGATACACATTCATTCTGCACATTGTGTTTATAAAAGCAGAATTTTGAAAGTAAAATGTAACCTTCACATTATTAATGATACAGTACTTCCAAATCTAAAACAGGACAGAGAACAGGATTATGATTTGTATTTCCCTTTAACAGTTGGTCCATCTTTCTTTAAAGGGATAATAATAATAATAATAATAATAATAATAATAATAATAATAATAATAATAATAATAATAATAATAATAGTAAAACTGCTCCAGTTCATCTGTTTCATATTAAACATACAGAGAAAGATAAGAGAATAACTTGAAGTTGCTGTAAGCAGAGATGAAACTGCTCTATTGTTGCCTGCTTTGACGTTCATGAACACCTCAAACGGTTTTCTTTCTCCACTGAGGCACTTACGAATTGAATGAAAGTTTACTATGGTCCAAATGGTGAGGTGGAGCATAGTTCCACATAGCATTAGCAACCAGCCCTAAAAAAAGACAAATTGGACATCTGTGGGGACACTAGAGACCCTGGAGACAAATTCTTTCCAAGTAGAAAGTGAGAATCTTTGCTTGTGTCTTATACCCCATCAGTATTTCACTGACAAGGCAATGCGCCTTGCATGACAGCCGTACTGTCGAAGAAATAAAATGCTAAATTACCCTAAAGATAAGCTGTTTTACAAATAAACGGACCCAAGATTAATGTTGTACTGTACCGTCAACCTGTTGTAAAGTAGAACAGAAACAAGTAAACGTGCATCAAAAATTATCATTAAAATAATAATAAATAAATAAATATTGATGTATTATCCCTTGATATAGAATAACGGAATCAAAGAAATGTTAAAAAATTATGGCAATTATGTGAAACTCAACAATACAGATTGGTGTGGTCATGGGTAGCCTGCGGTACAGACCACTGTGGCACCATGCGAGTCACTGCTGCACAGGGAGAGCTGCTCTTCATCTGTTACTCTTTAATGTTTTATATTCTGTGACTTAGTCCAACATTATCCTGCACACTCAATTTCATGTTTACAGGAGGCCTTTATTGATTTTATATTTTTCAGATGATTTTCAGCACTTGGATTAACATAATAGGATCAATCCACCTGCAGCTGCGGGGTTCATGATAGTAGCGGTTTGAGGACTGGGAGCTATTGCTAGAAGCAGTGTGTAGTTTGTGATCAGCTAATCAAAGCAAAGCACTTTTAATCAGACCCACATTCTGAGTTTTGTCAGCGCCTGCTGAACCAGGTCTGCTGCTGCTGCTGCTGCTGCTGGGTGTAAAACCGGCAAACCAGTTGGTTGAGCTGCCACCGCACATTGAAGTTTACTGCCGTCAAACTAGAGGCCATGAACTGTGTGTGTGTGTGTGTTTGTGTGTGTGTCTGTGCACATACGATTGTATCTACTAAACTAGCTATGATTATTTTAGACAGTAACTACATTGTAAATTCATTTTTACACCTCCGCACCGTAGACAGCCATTACCAGAGGCATTATGGTTTCAGGTTGTCCTTTCGTTTACATTTTATTTATACAGCCCCTTTCATACATAACATGCAGCTCAAAGTGCCTTACGATAAAATCAAAGACATGAAATAATATAGATTCATAAGTACACATAAGGCAATAAAACAAAGACTAGGATAAAAACATAAAACTGAATCCTAATAACGCAAGCGCTTATGATGAAAATAAATTCACACAGATTCCTAGTAAGTAAAATTATTGTGTTTTATCCTATTATTTAAAGGTTCAAAAGTCAATTTCATAGTTGCATCATACAGATCTGCATAAAAGCAATATCACGGTATTTACACTTTAACTAATCAACAGAAAGGAAGCTATACCAGTTGGCGTGGGCAAACCATATGGCATTAATTCTACTTTTTCGCTTTACATAATTACACAAAGATATAATGTTGATACAGGTGATTTTTCTCCTACAAAATTCCTATTGTAATTTTTTAAATAGATTATCTTTTCTGATTAAACTTGGAGAGTTTCTTTCCGTTTGGATGTGAACGTTCGGCTCAGTTGAATCCTGTGGTCTCTCCCTAACCCTCACATGACTCTTACGTCTATTATGTACATTAAACAACAGTAGCTTCTCATGACTACATCTCTGTCCATGCTACCAAAAGTGTTGGACATGGGGGGGCCATGTCGCCTCTCCCTCAGCGTCACACACTACACAGCCACAAGCCCTCAGCCATATCTCCCTTGCTCCTCTGTTTGATTTTTTAAATATGCTGTGAGGCTGGGTTCCAGTGGAATCTGAGGGTGTAGTCCCTCTTTAAAGGAGATATCTACAGAGAGAAACTTACATCTCTGGAATGTTGAAAATGTCTTGGAAAATTTCATTTTCTAAGAGAGTGGAAATCTTTTACACTGTTTGAACATTAAGTGCCTAATAAGGGTTTCGGTCCCTCGTGCAGTTCTGCCTCACAAGTTCTGGACTGTAAGTAATTGGATGTTTACCCTTCAATGAAGAGGGAAAGCTTTGAGGGATGAAGGAGGTGGAAATCCACTCGGCACGCCGCGCTCCAGGACGTCCCATGAAAGCTGAATGATGTTCGGATCTGCTGATTGAGGAACGTGATGGAAGCCGTTTGACGTCAACCTGATGATCATGGCCCTCACTTTCGAATGTAGCCCTAAGTGTGTACAGGGACAATATCATCTTTGAATACAGAGGCATGACAAGGCAACAGTGTTGACACCACAGGGTGCACCTGGTCCTTCAAATGACCTCATATCCCATAGCTTTCACATAACCACGCTGAGATATCATCAGACGTAATGACTCCCGCAAGATTGCTGGCCATTGAAGGCATCATTTTGCTTTATTCAAACGTTATTACCATAATAACATGTCTTCTATTACTCAGTGTTTGCCATTCTTTTTATGGACCATGGATACAAGCGGTTCATAGAAGTATTGTGCTGTAAATAGCCACCTCATAAAATACATGACATACAATTTTTGTTTTGACTGGTTCACAGAGGTCACCCCCCCCCAACCCAACCCAAGTCTAGTTTTTGAAATATCAAATACTGACCTTTTAGAGGCTGGAAACCTTTGAAGTTGCACCAATAATAGGGAACAGAGGTTCTCAACATTTTTGTATTCACATAAATAGAAATTGATCTTAATAGTAATGGGTTTTAATGAGGGAACTATTTTGCAAAGAAATCAATTGTAATTTTTTTCCCACAAAAGAATATCTTTTATTCATTTTTAATTTGTACGTTTTAAATTAGCTTCTTTTAATGAACCATTTGTTAAATGGTGGCAAGAAGTCTGTTATTTTTTTTTTTTTAAGTGAGTAATCCCGCGCCACCACCATGCCCGACACCGTGCATTCAGGCCTGTGACATTTCCAAACTATTCAGTCTATGTGTTTTGACTGTTCAGCTGGGAGTGGGAGCTGGAGTAAATGAATCACTGTTTCTTTTCTTCAGTCTGCCAGTCTACTGATGGAATTCATTCACTAGCGAGGCTAATAGTGGCCGTATACACCTCCCACATTACACACACGCACACACACACTGCACCCACAACACTTGTCCCTGAAGGACAGTCATTGCCAGTGCATCCCGCCCACTCCTTCCTGTTATACCTACAAGGTTAATATGTATGGGAGATGTATTGAAAAGGTCATAACTGGAGCGTTTCACTGCCGTGTACCAGAGGGTTTGTACATAAATAAGAAAAACTGCTGTTTGTTTATTCTTCATCAGTGAGCTGTTTTACTACACTGATTAAGAAGCGATGAAGAGCTCCTGCAATTGTTTGTCATTAGGATGAAAAAAGATACATATTTATAACCAGAACAAAACAAATATTTGATATATAATAAATAATATTATATGGTATAAACATTCGCTAATGACATTCAAGTTCTTTACGATAGATTGATTTTCAACCTTTTTTTTTATATATATTTGTTAATTTGTTTTATCCCAAATTTAAGAGCCTAACCAAGGAGAGAATTAGCTTGTGCCATATTCTAGTGACATCTTTTGTTCCACTCTCATAACAATGTTAATCTCCCCCGCTATTAACTTACCCATTCCCATTCTAAATGCCTCTGGGACGACGACAGCTAGTTGCCAGAGACATTATGTGTCAAGGCGACCGTTTCTTCTTACTCCAGGATCACCGGGCTGTAGTTTACATGAATGAGCTTTGATCACTCAGACTAACACAGCAAAGAGCTCCCAGTTGTTCTAATAAATGTGCTCTGGAATTTACTCCTTGAAGCAATCGCAAACAGTATTTCAAATGACATACTAAAAGTTTTATTTAAACTGTTAAGTGTACAGGCTCTACTGCTTGGTCTGCTGTTTTCGACCCAATGACACAAATCTCAAAGATAAGCTATCAGCTGCGGGTTATCGGTGCATCTTGACAAACGTTGAAAGCTCAGCGGCTGAGATAACCATACCTTGTTAACACTGTGTTGCAGACGTTCACTTCAACAAAAACATGCCCTGCAAACTTGTATATGTGTGTACGAGGCGCAATAGAGCTGAAAAACATGAGATGCTCAGACACCCAAAAGCAGTGAGCAAAAAACAACTACAGAAATATTTTAGTGCATGAAAATAAGCTGTGTAACATATGGCTTTTGCAAAAAAAAAAAAAAAAGGCACATCATAAACACAGTGAGCATGATTCATTGCTGCACTTTATCTTTCTTGGCTTGGAGAAAAATATCGCCATGGTATCATGATATGGAAATTTTGCCACAGGAAGCCCATTTATTGAAATCTTCATGCAGGCTGGCGAGTGCTCTCCTTGTAGCTTGTTCCTTTCAACTGTTTCCATGTTCTTTAAATGAAGGCCATTCATTCAGAAGTGCCTCCTCAACCATTGTGGGGGGGGGGGACTTGGCAGCGCGGGTCTTCAGGTGACTCACAGGAACATCTCGGTCTGGGTTCCTGGCTGCATCAGTGTTTCCCCCACACAAGTAGATTAAATCTGTATCGGGGGCAGCGGGGTGGGGACGGAGGCGTGGGGGTAAACGCCCATGTGAGAGCACGCTGTTCGCTTCCATGTGCAACAGTGCTCGAGTGATAGGTGCACAGAGGATGAAAGAAAGAAGAGATTTCCCTCGCACCTACAGCCAAAACTGTGATGAGGTCTGCCTGTGAGGACAGCAAAAAACTTCCTGGAGGCTTTGACGGTCCACCGGCGGTGGCAGGGTTTCTCCCGGTGCTTCAGGTGAAGATAGGAAGGGAGAGACATTGAGGGAAAGAGCAGGAGAGTGAGCGAGTAAGCAGAGTGAGAGGGTGAGGAATGGAGAGCAAGGCAAAGGATGCTGCACACATGAAACAATACTGTGCTTCCTTCGATGCATTTAAAGTCCTTGAGTAGTAGAAGTATTAGTCGTAGCACAAGCCATAGTTCAGACTGATACCTTCAGTTAAAATAAGTGGCTGTAAATTTAGTGTTTTTCCGCACTTCATGTTGCAGAAGTTTCAATCTGCAAAATTTGCTCACGACCACTGCACTTTTCCAGTGTTTCATTGTCAGACTGAGATTGTGTTGCTGTCCTCTCCTTTTCTTGTTCTCTGACTTAGTTCCCTCTGAAAAGCTCCTTCCTGCTTCCCTCACACAGTCCTGTGTGTTTGAAGCAGGTGAACACCCACACAGTCACACCACTGCAGATCCTGGCTCCTGGCTGGTTTTTAAACCATGACAAGGAGCCCTCTCTCTGAATATCAAAGACCCACATCTGAGAGCATGTAGACATGACTCACACCCTGGTCTGTCTTATTCCCAGCAGGCCACCTGAGCGTCCAACTCACTGTATGTGGCAGGGGCTACTGGAGGACGCTCATCAGACACTGTCGTGTCTGTGGTTTGGGCAGACCTGGGTTTGTATTTGTCACCCAGCTATGCCAACCTGAAAATCCCAGCAGTGTGCTTAGATTTCTAACAGACCCATTTTTTCCCCCACCCGGTTGCTACTTCCATGCCGGGGGGGGGTCATTCTTTGACAATAAGAGCGCCTGTGCTCTCCTCAGTACAATGTCAAACTGTGCCAGGCTAGCAAGGAGGGCAGAGTAGCTGTGACAGCTACAAAGTGGCTGAGGGAACTGTGTACTTTAGTTGGTCTGGTTCAAATGAAAGAGCTGCTAACAGCAACAAATCACAGCTGTGCAACGCAGCAACTTTCCCTCTGTGATGGAAACCTTTTTCATTAGTCTTCCCTTTTCACATTCCTGCCCCTCTGCTGGATATAGAGAACTTGTTACGCTTTTTATTTAGCACAGCATCTTATTACACATGTGAAGATTTCACTTTGGCAACTGGCAGTAGCATGTTGTGTCTGCCTTTGTGTTCGTATGGATGTGTGCAAAAAATGAATCGTGTGTGCATAGCAATGTGCACCTCTGGCCTGTCAGAGTTGCAGGCCTATTTGTATGGGTGCCGGCCTGTATACCTTGGTTGTGGTGCACACAGCACTGGCACAGTAGCCCGTCTTGTGCAGCGGGATGACATGTGAATCCCAGCAGCCGAGAAAACCCTGCTTAAGTGGAGGCAGTAGGGAGAAGCAGACGAGAGCCAGGAGGCAAACAGACAAACAGATGGACAGGCTGATGCCAAGCAGGCAGTGGAGCAAATAGATTGTGCAGCATGGTGAACAGACTCAGCCTACCAAAGAACAACCAACAGACGCAAGACCATGCCACCCTTGTCAGCCGCTCGGGCTTCTCTATAATTCATCGAGATAGGATAGATACGTTGTAAATAGGACTCTCATCTTCCTCCTTCTCCTGATCTGCCCCTGTCACATCCCCCATTTGATATGTGTTATGTAGGAGGAGGAGATGTCAGCCTTGCGAGATGGGAAATGAACAAACACGTATGTGTGAGAACTGGAGTGAGAGAAAGAAATGCAGGAGAGAGATGAGTGCTGCAGGTGGAATTGGATGGTGGGACACTGGGGACTTGAGCCCAGCAGACGCACACAAATACACAATACGCTTTGAAAAAGAAAAAAAAAAAGAGAAGCACAGTTACAAAAGACATTATTTCCCAGTGTTAGATTTTAAACACGCTGCCCTGGCAAGACTGAACAAATTTTGTCAAGAGAAATCCATGCTTTTGAGATTAGACGTTGTTTTGATTAAACAAAATCAGCTTTTTTCAAAGTGACTGGACACACTGACACACTCTGGGACTTTGGTAATGGCATTGGTGAACAGAGCTCCTCTTATGTTGATGTCTCAGAAACTCTCGGAAAGTATTTAGCTTGTATTTCCCCCGAGGCATTGGGCACATGCTCACTGGAGCAATAACCTTTGCTTTAATGCAGGAGGAGCATGATTGTAAGTTTTCCTTAGAGACTTTCCTCTAAAATGTGAGGTGCTCCGATTGACTCAGTCTTGTTTTTCCTCTATGGAAAACATCTAGCTGTGCAAGTCAAATAGAAAACCACCTTAAAGAGCTGAGACAGCCCTGTCAGAACTGTCTGGTTGTGTACCTACACAGTCTAATGGTTTGTCTGTGTGTGTGTGTTTGTGTTTGTACATGTGCATATGTGTGTGTCTGTCTGTCTACATAGGTAGAATGTAAGAAGGCCCAGCCCAAGGAGGTGATGTTCCCACCAGGTACACGAGGGCGAGCCAGGGGTCTGCCCTACACCATGGATGCCTTCATGCTGGGGATGGGCATGCTGAGTGAGTCAAACACACATCCACGCACACAATAACACACACTCATGCAAGTAGACAAACAAGTGATATATGCATCAGTTTCAAACTGTGAATAAAAACTGTCTTTTCAGGCATTAAATTCTGTTTAACCCAAAACCTGAGGTGCTGAATAAAAACCCACTTAAGCATTGTTTGAAAACCTGAGGGTTTTCTGAATTTCTGACACAATAGAAAATGTTTAAAAATGATTTGATAGCTTAGACATGGCTGTAATTGTAAGTCATTGCCATTTCCATGAACTGTTTGGACATTTTTTTTTAAATGGCCTGTATCCCCACTTGTTCCTCCACCTCCTCAAGCATGTCTCTTACCATTGTCGGGGTCTGAATCTTTATCATAGTTGTTTCATCAATGAAACACTGCTGTACTCTGTTTTATTACCGCCAGCCTCACTTAGATTTTCAGCCATCTTTGGAAAACGCTACTTATAAAACGTATTTATGCAGGTTAAGATTGCTGAAAAAATACACTTCCCACAATGCATTTTGCCTTTCCTATGACTATTTCAGCAAATCATGATGTATTTCATCACTGTCCTGAAAAACAATGACAAAATCATACACATCTCATTCGGTCTCGAGGGTTGATACACGTTTTTTGCATCAATTCTAAATGGTTAAAATAAATGACAATTTTTTTTTACAGTTGGAAAATGAAAACTGTAAAAAAAACTGCGCCTTTAGTTTTTTTTTCCTTTCGGGTGTGGGGGGTCAGCAGAGTGGACGCCGCGCACGCCATCCAGTCATCAGTTTCCACCTGCTAAAAAAGTCAACTTATGCAAACTCCCGTCTAGATAACCCCATTAGGTGGGCGCTGCCCCTAATTAGGCTGCTTCAAGGTGTGCCACCAGTGGCCACTGTGGTCTATTTCTGGTCGAGTCTGGTACAGGCAGCCCCTGGGCATATAGGAGCAGACCAGCACATTAGCAGGCTAAATGAAGAGGAAAATTGGTGTAATGTCATATTAAGGATTCATCACTGTGCCCCCCTTAATGGGTAATGAAGGGGACACACATGTCAGGGAGAGATCTCATCTACAGGGACCTCAGCTGCTGGCCCACCCCTCTTCATTACCATCCAGCCCCTGCCTGTGGCCCTTTTATTTAACACTACTGCACACTCTCACTCCCTGCCTCCCTACCCATCTATCTAGCTCTCTAGCTCTCTATCTATCTATCTATCTATCTATCTATCTATCTATCTATCTATCTATCTGTCTGTCTGTCTATCTATCTATCTATCTATCTATCTATCTATCTATCTTTCTATCTTTCTATCCATCCATCTATCCATCTACCCACATTTCCTGTGTATGTAATTTATATGTACGACCAAACCAATTGGATTTCCCCCTCCACATAAAAGATTAATATTTTCTTTCAAAAGCAAAAGAGACACACAGCTGATTGTCACAGACGTGCTTTGCTGTGCAGCCTGCCCCCCCCTCCTCCTCCTCCTCCTCCTCTTCCTCCTCCTCCTCCTCTAGTAGCAGGTGCAGGCAGAGCCACACTCATGCATTTTTATCTCTACCAGGTAACGTAATGTTTGAAGCGCCTGCGAACGTTGATGGCTGGGCATGTTGCTTGGTTTTCTTTTTAAATAATGGATAGGAGCCAGTGGATTTGACCATCTATTGAGCTGAGCACCTCGTTTTTTTAAACAAGGAAAATTAAGTGGACAGTAAACTAATCATCTACAATCTGGAGAGGAAACGGTGTGAAAATACCTAAAATAATCCCAGTATTATTGTGGTATTTTTAAAACGTGCTGAAAATGTTCAAAAGTTGAGTAGTATATTTATTATAGCACCATATTATTAATATTAACAATCTAAATATTAAATATACAACATTAAGATTGAAGAAAGAAGGCTTTAGCTTCCTAAAGAAGTAATTTCAGATATCATGATAATGCTGAAGACAGCAAATTAATTAGCTGCGTTTGCCAATGTTTAATTCCCCCTGACAGCAAAGTAGACAGACTCAGGACTTAAGTTCAATGATTCACTGAACTTTAGACAAATACAAATAATGATGCCGCATAGTTACACTGGAAAATCCAACAGAGGAAGGAAATGAACTGTTTTAAACAGCAGTAATTTCTGTTCCATTGTCTGCTAAGAAGCCAAAGAAGAAAACTATTTTCAGTGCACTCCTTTCATTTCAGCTCAGTGTGTGTCTCCACCGTGTTGTCATTCACAGTCGAGTTTCTCTCTGTCCTGGTGTGTGTGGGGAAGATTGGCACACACACACACACACATAGAGCCATAGTGGAGGAGAGACAGTTAGACAACTCTTTACATTAAATGCAGACATCGACCGCAAACGTCTGAGAGGTAGCACAAAAATGTTTGTTAAACACACGCAATTGGCAACAATGGATGCTAACAGTCGCTATTATTATACAATACAGCTAAAACAAACTTCTGGCTTTGTCCGCTGAGACAACTGAAATAAATCTTTAGCTCTGCCTGCCGCTCCTTCCAAGACGTTTTTACAACATACAACAAGTGCACGTTGCTTGCTGCGCCTGGAGACTCACTCATTTTGGTTGATGCTGGACAGTATTTACCAAGTAACCATGGTAATTGCGGGAATTATAGATTAAAACGGTACAACTAACCATCAGAAAAATGGTAACCGTTTCATCCCATGTATAATCTAACTGTAGATATATTTATCCATCTATTTGTCTGTCTCTACATGCAGTATAACATGGTCACCTATAACATTGACACAGGTTTTAATGCTGTGGCTTATTGGTGTATACCCGTGGCCTGTTTTGAGAGAGGTCATTCCAAACCGTCAGCACAGTGATTTAAAACCGTTTTAGTTGTCGCCATTATTTTCAATCGCTTCATAGCTTGATTAAATCAAATATTGAAACCATTTACCTGTTTTAATACGGTTATACATCTATCCATATATCTATATCCAGAAGCACAAACTGCCCGGGTTATTGCGGGCTTGACCTTTCCACGGGACCGATTATACAGCTGTTTGCGGCAAAAGGGTTGATAAGGCTGCCCGAGCGCCTCTGTCAGCTCTATCTCAAGTCGCTCCCGGTTCCATCTCATCTGTTAGAAGTATTTAACAAGCACAGTGAACTTTTCAGAACTTATTACAGTCTAATGTGTCTGCGAGGAGGAGAGCACTCTTCCCCTCCATTGGGAGATGGCAGGCAGGAAAGCAGTGATGTGCTCATGTGAGAATATTAACAGCCAACTTGTTTGGAGACACTCTTATCTAAATGAAATTGGAACAAGGACGGCGAAACATTCCTTTATATAATTTGCATTTGGAAAAAGGGACCCTAGGCTCATTATTTAAGAAAGTGTAAGCTCCTTTTGTGCCAAATCTCATTAAAGCCATCCCTAGCTCCTTTGTTTACTGCCTCTAATCGAGGCATTTATCTTTATTGTGTTGTGCCCGATGTATGTTTGCTGAAATTAATACACATTTGAGCTGGGGCGAGGTATGGGTGTACCAGATGGATAATTGATTTTAAAGTGAATCAGAACTGTTGAGCCATAAAATAGATACATTAGCATGAATATTAATAAGGCAAATAGGAGCACTAAGAGGCCGCCACCAGGCCAGACACAACGGTAGGCTTCATTTAGCGGTATGGTACAAAAGATAGCAGCGTCGCTCCCCCTTTCTTTTTTCTTTCCTCCCACTCTCTTGTTTCAAAGTATTCATCGATGCGCACATAAGAAGCATTTTATGAGATAGAATCTTAACTTAACATGTATCTTAATCCACTTTCCCAACTCTTTTGTATTCCCCTCAGTAGCTCTCTCCCCTCACACACTTAATATACACATGTGGTTGCAAATTCTTCATTTATAGTCATCTTGTAAAAACCCATTCTAATGCAGTACATCAGACTACAGGAAAGTGGGTTTTTTCGCTGCTCCAGAAAATGTTGAAATAAGGCAGTGCAAGGAGCTGCCCCATCTAAGACAACAATTTCGGTTTGGAATTTATTCTGTTTGACAGTAAGACAGTATCAAACACATAATATCCAATAGTTTGTGGTCCGTGATAGCTTTTCATTGTATCACATCACAGTTCCTCTCAGACAAACAAACAGCGAGGGGGTTTGTGAAAGCCATCCATCTGTAGCTTCCTGGTGATGACTTCTCATCAGCACCTAATGAGGGTTTTTCTTTTTTTATTTCTTTTTTTTCCTCTGGTGTAGCCTCAGTCCTGCTTCATCCCACAGCAGACCTCCCCCCCCCCCTCTCCGCCTATCTGAGTTGCATTTCTTTTTTGTCTGCGCGAGAGTGGAGAGGGTCTGGGAGAGGCATTTTCCCATTGGGTCAGGAATAAATTGAACTTTTTCATGGACAGCAAACACTGATTAGATATTTATGACCAAGGTCAACCTTTCTGATTCCAGCTGGCACAGGCTCTGAGGCATACAGAACAGAGCATCTACACACATGCTCTCGTTTACACACACACACACACACACACACACACCCACACACAGACACGCACAAAGCCTACATATGCTCACGCACAACCTCACACAAATATGCATGCATGCAAAGTATGTTTTGACACCTTCATTCTGTAGACCCAAGCATAAATGTGCATATAAACCATCTGTGGTGTAAATATCGTTCTCTGTACTTGCTCCAGAGCTGCAATGTGATACAGTGTATGCATTGCACTGTTAACTTTTCCCGTCCTTTATAGTATTAGTCCTCAGCGTCCATTTCGCAGCCCCCAAAATTTACAATGTAGACATTCAGAGGGTAATTTATCAGGCCGGTACGTGGCTAACGAGAGCCGAGGACACTGAGGCCTGAAAGATGTTCCAGAGGTCAGTCTCTGAGGTGTCGCTTACACACAATGAAGAAAGTGTTATCAAGGTTGGCTGCTGTGATTCATTCCTGGCCTAAAGGACTTCCTCTTATTAGGTAATTTAGCACAGATTTATGGTTGAAGGTGATAATAGCTTGAGGAAAACAGATAAAGAGTGAGACATATACCATAATTAGAGGGTTAATTATGTTTATATTACCCTCTTATGGTGCTCAAATTCTCACTGACTCACACACAGGCTCTGCCACCCACCCGCCCACCCACCCTGTACTCAGATTTCTTGTTTTGTCTGCGTTCCACTTGCTATCCGCCTGCTCCCTCACACCCCGTTTCTCAATATGTTGCCCACAGCTGCTTCTGTCTGAAAACTGTCCAGCTAATTAACTGGTGGGTCTGTGGTTGTAATAAGAATCATGACAGCAGATGAACAATACATCTGCTACTCTTAAATTTTTCTAATGACACTGGGTCCTCTTTGGGCCTCGTTGCAACTCTGCCACCATCCAGGGACTGTACAGCTTCGAAACAAGTCTGTAGGCTCTTAATTTGACTTTGGTTTAGTGCATACTGTGGGGAAAGTTTCAGATTTACAAGAGGAAAAAACCAAATTCTTTGATATTATTATGGCATAAATGTGCAAAAAGAAAATCTGCCACAGTTGTCAAAACACTGTGACAATACAATTGTACAATCCAATACAAATTTAATTCTAATAAATTCAAGAAATTGTGTTTGCTTTTGTCAAGTACAACAGAGTATTGGTGCCATATTGAAGCAGCAAAGAGAACTTGTGCGGTGTTCCACTCAATCTGGATCCCAAATCTCGATTAGCAACTAATCTCGTATTTTTTTGGAGAAACTAAGAAACCCCTTTAAATATCACATGTAACCAACGATAGCCCTGCAGTCGACTACTACTTAACATGTCCTCCTTCACAAAAAATGATTTGATCATTTTTAATAACTAAAAGTATAACCTAACAAGATGTTAATTTTAACACAGGCAACAGGCTAACAACAAGTACTCTAAAATTATGGCTTTATTTTTGTAAAATTATGATTTTATTCTTGAAGTCCCTTTAGGTGGTCCTAATACTCCATTATATTCAAGGAACCACCTACAGTGGATGACCTATTAGCAAGTATTTTTTGATTTTAGTCCAGAATCAGTCATGTGCTAAAGGGTAAACCTAAATGCAGAACACAGGTACAAGTGATAAAGTGAAGATTTATTGGGGGGGGGCTCTGGCAGGCAGAGGCTGAGGACAAAGCAGGGATGTTGGTTAGAGGGACGGGGCCAAACGAGGCTGAGCTGTGAACGTGTTTGGATGACTGGCCAGCGGGGGGGGAGAATGAGCCGGGGAGCAGACTGATGAGGCGGGGGGGGGGGGGGGGGGGGGGGGGGGGGGGGGGTCAGTGAGGCTGGGGAACGGAGATGAGCTTGTTTATGGGGAGATGGGTTGTGTGGCGAGCCTGGCAGGCAAGAGTCGAGCAGGTAAACAGGCAGACAGGAGGTTATCCTGCACCTCAAGCTTATACAGCTTCCACAGAGAAAAGTGCCTGTGGATGTAACCAACATCTATGCATCTGCTCTTTGCCTTGTAGATACTGATGCACTAAATCTCATCAGGATTTTGTTCAATTTGTGAGTTAAGTTTTTGCCTCTATTAAAATCAACAATCACATTTTTGGCTGATTCTTAGAATATTACTGCCCTTTTTTCCCCATACAATAGCCCCAAGACACACTCATAGTTTACATTGACTACATTTGCAATCCTATGTAAGTTTAATGATTTACTGGAAAAAGTCTTACCTTCATAGTGTAAAAGTAGTTTTTACCAAATAATCCTGGGTTCTATTTTATTACATATGACCCACATAGATAATTACTCATTAAAATGATGATATATATAATAAAGGTTATGTATGGCATATAGAACATTTTTACAAGAAAAACAAGAAAAAGTAAAGCAAAGGTACAATAACCAAAGTTTTCACAAATTGATTCACAAATGTATTTTGCTGCTTCTAATTT
This sequence comes from Hippoglossus hippoglossus, assembly GCF_009819705.1. Lineage (NCBI taxonomy): Eukaryota > Metazoa > Chordata > Actinopteri > Pleuronectiformes > Pleuronectidae > Hippoglossus > Hippoglossus hippoglossus. The sequence goes on along the minus strand of NC_047164.1, from coordinate 16,112,676 downwards.
GCTTGCATCAGTAATTTATGTAAACACAACATTAAAACAAGCCCATATTCTATAAGCCCGTCCATTCTCTCTTTTAATACACCACTCATTTATATGATCTTGTAATGTCAAATATTACTGATTGCTCCTTTTCAAGAGAAGAATAGTTACATGAAGCAGATAAATACAAAAAAGCTGTTGAAATTTGTATTGTATGTATGTAAAAGAGAGAAAACTGGGTTTACCACGATACACACTAAATATTTGTACATTATAAAAATGGACAACATGTAAAAATGACTCAATAAAACAGTGAAATACTATTTTCTCGTGATGCTACTGTCCTCACATAGACTGAGGTTGTTTCTGTTTGGTGATTTAAACACATTTAGCGTTTGCTTATGATTCCCAAGGAGTATTTGTTGCCTCGGTAACAGTTGAGATAACTACTACAGATAATGAGTTAATTACTGGTCAAACCTTGTTTCAGCCAGTAAAGAAAACACAGCAAACCCCATGTGAGCGCTGTGCTGGAGGTGCAAATGTAGAACAGCTATCACCTCCTCGCCCGTGGCCTCTTTTTTTAACAAATTGCATCTAGCCATATTAACAGATGAACCTTTCTGCCATGCTGAAGATTCACAGAACATAAACAGACGGCCGCGTCATTTCAAGGCACCCACTATAAAGTGTTATTACACTGAGCTGTAAAAATGCCTCAGAGCTTATGGTTGAGTACAAAAATGGAAATGAATTAGACGGCTACAGAACCAAGAGCAGCGCTGTTTGTTCAGGGGCTTACTGCTCTGCTCTTCAAGTATTTGCCAGTCCTTGATAGCCAACCACGGTGAAGAAGTAACCCAAGAATGCATGAAGAGGGAACTGTCAGTTAGGGTGGTGCTCCTGTTGACGTACCTCAAATGTGTTTAAATATAATGACACAGCTTATTGATCCATGTTGGGGTAAATTGCTTAGTTTAAAGCAAGATTATGTATAATATGAGCAGCTACGCACAATTTAAATCACTACTCAGGGAAGAAGATCATTTCACCATCTAGGCCCCAATTGTTTTTATAGCTTTGGCCGTCACTCTTATGGATTATAAAAAAACATTTCACTCACTAAATTGATTACTAATATCGCACGAAGCAGCTGCACCTTTAAAACAAGGTCCTGCAGCACGAGCAACAAGAGCAGCCTGATGAAGATTAGAGGTTAATCTAATTGAGTGGAATTGTTTGTTGTTTGTTGTCGAACCGCACACACGGCAAATGATCTTCAGTTGACAATCTATCAACCCTTCAGTTATAACTACCCGCCGCCTCTCTATTAGCCGTGAAACATAAAAATAAATTGCCTCTTGCTTATTGCAGCTTTTCAAAAAGGCGTTACACATAATGTGCCCAAGACTTTGTATGGAAAGTGTGATAGTTCATTTCTAAGTTCAGGCTTATGTACGTTTAATTTGGATTATTACCTCTGTCAAGGAGGATATGTTTTTGGTTTATATGTGTTTGTTAGCAAAATTATACAAAATCAGCGGAACAGATATCCAACCAATGGCCGAAGACATTATGTTTTGGCGTTGTCTATCCATCTGTCCCATTCCCGTGAACGCAATATCTCAAGAATGCCTTGAGGGAATTTCCTTAAATTTTGTACAAACATTCACTTAGACTCAAGGATGACCTGAATATAATTTGATGGTCAAGGACACTGTGGCCTCACAAAGTTAGTTGTTTTTTCTTGAACATGATATCTTAAGATCAGTTTGAGGAAATGTTTAATTTGGTACAAACGATTTTGGTGCCTGGAGGTCAAAGGTCAAGTGACCTCATGTTACTGTGAATGTGTCATGTTAGGACTGCCTGTAGGGAATTTCATTACATCTGGCACAATTCACTTGGACTCAATGATGAATTGATTGGATTTCAGTGGTCCAAGGTCAAGGTCACAGTGGCTTCAATAAACATGTCTTAGGCCTCTTGAATGTGAAATCTCAAGACTGCTTGAGGGAATATCTTCAACTTTCAACTGATCAAGTGTCACTTGGACTCAAAGATAAAGTGATTATGTTTCAGTTGTCAAAGGTAAAGGTCACAGTGACCTTTATATGAATCTGGAAAAAAAACTCTTCTGGTTGGCGGAGGCATACAACCCCAGTGCGGGGAATTCTAGTTAATTAAATAACGTCAGAATTTTTTGCTAAAATGTGAACACTTTACTTGTCTGTATCCTCCAGAGTTTCAAAGGCAGCTTTCCGGGGCTTGTTTTCTCTCTAAGGGTACATAAGCAGCTATTGCCCCAGTGTTTGCCTCTCTGAGTCTTTGTGCTTTATTGGTATCACATCTCTGCATGTACATTATTTCTAGATGTCCTCTAACCTCTTTGTAATCTTTCTCTTCTTTATCAAAGGTTACCCTAACATTGTGGCGACGTACGGCCGCGGATACACTGGATTCGCACCCAGCTACAGCTACCAGTTCCCTGGTGAGTTAAAGGCTTTCTTTAAATATCAGTGTCGCCGCTGATTTCTGTCATGCACTCTCAAGCGGCGCAATCAGACACACATTCCCCAGAACACCAACACGCGCACACATGAACGCTCAACAACACACACACACCCACACGTCAGTCATCAAATAATCTTCAGGGTTATAAGTTTGCTACGTGTTTAGATTTCTAAGGTGGCTTCTTAAAGCTGACGTTTCGTGAAATAAATTGCTTACTCCTTTTTATGCCGCACCTGAACATCACCATGACCAAATGTCTAAAATGGGGAAAGTTCTTCGTCTTCCGAGGCCCAATGTATGCAAATTTGAGTGTGGAGAAGCAGGTAAATAAGCACCGCTTTATGTAGGAAGATTTTTAAAAATATGGTTCTTTTAATGGAAAATGAATGAAGGCATTTTCTGCATTAAAAGTGTTGACTCGGAGTGTCGGCCACTTTAATAGAAGTCCGAGTGATACGTATCCAGTCTGGAAGCGGGCAGCTGTACCTGTCTGCTGCTGGAGGGGCCCACGGCTCTGAGGCGCCATCACTTACACAGGCATCCTGTCAATTTCATGCTTTATTTAGGGACTTTACACATGCTTTGTTTGCCATGCCAGACATCATTCCCTCCACTGATAAGACGGAATGGGAAATATCTGACAGCAGCTCAGATCTCTGTAATATCTTTGTGAAATAGATTCAGGAATGGTAAGACAGGAGGTCCAGCTGTGACCACCTGCAGATCAGACATATGCTAGATTTACACCTGACCACAACATTATTTGACAGAAGAAAAGGAATAGCACCTACCCATCAGCGTGGGTGAACATGAAAAGCATACAAATGTGGGAATTAAGCAAATGTTGTCTGTGATAATGACCAATTATTTTGATAGCTGATTAGAAGAACACACAATGTGTAGAATTGAGTGTGCAGCATTTCACTAAAATGAAATAAAAATTGACAAGATTTATCAGTCCTGCATTTTCCATAAACACATCGTAAAACATTTATTACCTTGGTTCCGCGAAAAGACAAGGAAAAGATCAAAGGAAAATAACTGATCAGTATTTCCTCAATATAAGTAACCCTAGTTAAATATGGCTTTTTGAAATGTTTACTATTTACAACAAATTAAGCGATATAACCTTCCCCGAGGCAGAATGTATGATCCTGTCCATGTTAAACTCAATTTAAAGAGTTTGATAAAGCTGTATGATTAAAACAGCCTCCTCTGGGCGCGCTCAACTCTTGACAGGGTAATTGGAATTTTTAATGTATGAATCAAACTCCCTGTCCAAATTAAATAACCCCAGGCCAAATATTGACTAGTGTCCTTCCTTCCCAAGATCTGGAAGGCATCCCCAATTTAAGATCAAAAGCTTTTTCTCTCACTGTACGCAACCTCACCGAAACACTCACTATAAATAAATGGAGCTGGGACTCGGCCGGCTGGATCCGAGAGGTGTAAATTGTGGGCTGCATTTCAAGGCTTTTTTATTCCCAGTAAACCTCAGGGGCCCGCTGTTAAGAGGGAAAAAAGAGTGGTTAGGCAATTGCTCAATTGTCAAGATAAAACAGTGATAACACATTGATCAGTGATGAAGCACTGAATTAATTACGAAAACTCAATACGACGTACACAGGCAAAGAGAAACCAAAGCTGACACCCCTGCAGCTGAAACAGAGTTCAAGTCGAAAAGAGATGTGAAATATACAGAGCCTCAGATGGAGGAAAATAAAGCTCTCAGTGCAGCCAGTTAGACTTAAAGCCGACACCAGCTCAACAGCTGTTAAACAGAATCTGACAGCTTAGCACTCTGCTCCATGTGGCACTCCCAATTAATTTCTACATTGATCACAAAGTGTGTTTGATATCGATCACATACAGTATTTTTTTCCCCTCTACGTGTTGGTATTTGTATGCTGCGCGTTGCCGACAGAAGTTTTCCGTCGTAGCACGAGCATCGTCAATTTTTAATGCACTAAGAGACCTTCATATATCACTGATGTAAATCTGATCATCCTCTATTTATCAAAACTTGCCTATGAAAGTGAGCATGTATCAGGGCCCAGCTCCAGAGAGCAAAGTCAGACATTTATTCGGTGGTGTCTGTTTGTGCTGAAACGAGTTGTTACTATAAACCCAACAACGACCCAGAAATTGAAACCCATGTGAAACCCAGTCAACAGATGTGTCTCTGGCACGGAGAGGTGTAGTTACCTATATCTGCATCAAGGCCGACTATTGTAACGTGTGTATCTTGGGTCAAGGCTTATCCATGTTAGCCATCTGCTGACAGTTACTGGTTTTATAATCCAATCTTAGACTGTATATAAAGAGGAATAACATGACTGCTCCCCAAAACTGAAGCCAAAACACCTTGATTGCCCCCTTGTGGCTGGCTGCAGTATAGGTCATAAACCCCACCTCCTTTATGTTAGCAGATGGAACATGGACCAAACTAAAAAGTCACATCAAAATGTATTTTCTTGAAGGTGGTTTCTGTTGATTTAGGTAGTTCATCATTCTGATTTATTTTGAAGTGTTCATGTTTTTGATAAGGTTGATTTGAATTAATGTAACAATAAAAAAAAGCATGTTGAAATGTCATGATTGATAGGTGAGTTTGATATTGGCGGTTCCTCGATACTATGGCTCCACTCTGTAATCACTACTGTGCGGACTCTGGCTACCAGTGAAGTCACCAATACGAGATGGCAGCACCTATATGCAGGATAATGCGGCTTCAGTTTTTGTACAGTGGGAGGCAGCGGAGAGCATCTTTATTAACAGTCACGATGCCATTAAAGGGAGGGAGGATTTCTTAACATCAAATATGTAAAATAAAAAAAGATGTGCACATTTACGGGAAAGCAGATAATGCTTCCGTGGGGATATTGATATATGAAAATTGTTAAATCAAATTTTCTGTCGGACGACGAGGACAGACATTTGTCATTCTTATCGAGTTTAGTGTTTGTCCCTCGTCTAGCCTGTTTACAGTGCATTCACACCGAACAGAAAGACGGCTGTGGAAGAGAGGTGTTTGTTTGATAAAGATGCCTACTTTGATTTTTGCTGTTTGTAAATTCCAAGCCGTGTTTAATATGCAGTAATCACGCGCTGTTTACCTCGTTGCCGCATTGTTTCTGCATTATGCTTAAACTAGGACTGGGATTGAATTTCAAAGATGATGCTGCACGCTGCTTGTGTAGGGACAATCAAGAAGACGTTTTTACCTCAGAATCACAAGTAGTAAGGAGGTGTAACAAATGATTAGCAGCATCCACGAAGCAACAAGTTGTTCTGTTTGTTTCTATTCATCAGAGCTTCTCTTTGTAATAATGGCTACAGCGACTTGATTATTCGCAATGTCGAAGTAACATAGTTCCTTCTTTTGTTAGAAGACCTTGTAACTCACCATGATTCATGGCTGTCATTTATGTCAAATCCCTTTCACAGATTGTTCTAATGCACATACATGACTTGGATGGCAAGCAGTGGTCATGTCAGTGTCAAATAAAAGCAGAGGGGACTGTTACGTTTGCATGCAAATGTGACATGTGATATGTGAGTGTCACCGTGTTGTCATTTGCTGTGTCGATTTAAAGATTCTGTAAAGATTCCCACTGTGCAAGATAGAATGTTTGCTAAGGTTGTTGCTGCCTTTACCTTTAAATAACACCAGCCAGCCTAGACGTGCTGTCAGCACATGATTTCAAAAGAAAACGAGAATAGCACTCAGTAGAGTGCATAGCTCCTCAAAGTCAAATTCCATCAAGCGGCACCAAATTTCATAGACTGAAAGACATCAGTCCCCTAGATAGACCTGACTTTTTGCATTATTATTCCCTGGGATTTTGGTTAAAACGTCAAAAAAGCGCCCCCTTATTCGCATTAATAAGGATCCGCCCCCTTATCCTAATCTGCACAAAATGAAATGGGTTATTCCCTGACCCATCCCTCATCATTCAACCAAATTTTGTGGACTTTTTTTTTTTTTAGTTTTTGTGTAATCCTGCTAACAATCAAACAAACCTAGATGAAAACATAACCTCCTTGGACAGAGGTAATAATGATAATATATCTGCTTCATTTTGCTGTAGCTGAATTTCCATAGTTATTCTCAATCCCTTAATTAACCTTACAATGAAATGACACACACACACACACTCAGGAAAAACACCAAAAGGATGTGATGCCTAGGGCTCTGATAATCCCTATTTCTGAAAGCTGTGTCAATCAATTTGAAATATTTACATAATTAAGGTTGATTTACAGAAAAGGGAGAACAGTAGTTAACCGCATGTTAAACCCATCCTACACTAGCATGATATTTAAAGGACCAGTTTATATGAATTGTGGCTGCACAGGTAGTACTGGTTAGATAATTTTTTGTGAGGTTTATAACACATCTGCTAAATGCCTTAGTCGTTCTACACAAGCAAGTGTCCTCATCTATTGTTCACACCCATTTACTGAGCTGAGTGAGTCCTTTACATTAACAGATAGATGCAGAAATAAATGAAACCATTAGGATGATAGCATTGTCTGGATGTTGCAGAACAGCACAATGTAACACAACATAAAATGTGTTGCCGTTTTTTATCTATTAAATAGACAAATATATCTGACAAAATAGATTTTGCCATAAATAAGATCGCATCTATCTAATGTGTTTTCTTATGATGTAAACATCATATTTCAAAATGTGATTTAACAGTATCAGAATAGTGAGGCAAAAATAAAACAGCTGAAAAACTGAAAAAAAAAAAGAAAATCAAAATTGGAAATGTGTTCCATGAAGCACAGGATTAAAGAGCTGGAGTCTGCAGATTAATTAACATGTGTGTCCTGCTGCCTCTATATGGCTGCAGGGATTTAATGACCTGGAGGAGACGCTTTTCATACAGTATAAAGCAGCTGCGGAGTCAATCATATTACTGCTGCTTATACCCACATTAAACTTTATATTTTTTACTGCTGATTTAAATGCATCAAGAGAGTTTGATTAGATACACTTGTATTCAAAGCTTTATTCGGTTTGGCGATTACTCTGCATTTGCTGAAATAGTTTTCTATTGTCGATCGAATTAGTGAAGTGGCATTGCTTCTGCAGCACACCGGGTGACGCGTAGGTCGACCCATAACCTGCGGATCCTGTAACTTATAAATAACTTACAGAAACATTGTGTGCAGTAGGCTGTGATTACATCCCCCCCCACCCTCTCACTCTTGCACTGGAGGGTGCAGGTTCTTTTATGTCCTGGTTGTCAATAATCTCTCCAGCCAGCTATAAAGTAACCTACATCTATTGCACGTCTCTCTGCACACAGATTACAATTTATAATACTTTAGACCTAAAACAGAGTGTATAGACCTACATACCTAAAGGGGGGAAAGGGGATGTTCTGCTGTTTTTCTTCTCTCTGAACCAGCTCCAGTTGCAGACTCGCCTCAAGTGTGTCACAGCTGGTCCTCCACCGCTCTTCACCCTTCTTCAGCTCGTTGTCTCTATGAGTGAGCAGGGTCTGGCACTCTCTATTCCTGCTATCCTGCCCTTTTCCTAGCCGCTCTTTCAACAGCTCGTCTTTTTGTCGGGGCTCCTCTTGGAGCTCCTCCATCTGCCCCCCGTCCCTTTTTCCACCAGGTTAACGTGCTCCTATAGAGCCTTGTTTTCATCTCTCAGAGCCTTTTCTCACCCACTGCAGTGTTGAGGGCAACTCTGAGGCCATGTACACTGTGCTGCAGCTGCTCTGGAGCTGGTCCGTGCTGTTTGGGCCCTGAAAGAGCAGCACTAAACTGCATTGGCCCAAATGGCTGAAAAATAGTAACATAGAGCACATTTAGTTCATGGGGAGAACTCTAGTCCCACCTTGACACAACCGGTACCGTTATTTAAACATTTGAACTTACTTTAGTCAAAGGGCAGGACTCCCTGAAACTATATCTCAGTGTATTATTTTCACTCTGTCACAGTTTGTCTCATATCTCTATAAATATGGACACTACTCTGCATACATATCCTACAAAAGCCAAACCTTTTTGAGACCCCAGTGTATTAGAGATTTTTGGCTTATATTTGACTTTCGACACAGAAATCCTTTTCACTTTCATTTGAGATTGTGCGGGGTTAAGTTTGAATTACTGTAGATTATTTTTGGTGAAACTTGAGGATAATGTTGTGGGACAAGGTTTTTAATGAGATGCTTTGTTTGGTTTATTAATAAGTTGTTTGTAAAAGTTAGATTTTTACAGCTGTAAAATTACATTGTTGCCAAAATTAAATATAAAAATGACTAAGTGGTCAGCAAATCCCAGGTGTGGGACTTAAACAACCACAGCATCATTGATAAAGCAGCATTATTTACATCTCCAGTCTCATGATGGAAAATAGAAATTACATTCACGTTCAATTTGTGACTCATTCTTTGACACTGGAGCATTAACATAATACTTTACAGTTATTACAAACAGGAAACATTGTCCTCAGATCTGCCCTCAGATACAATCTTAAACCAAACAATCCGTTATTCTTAAATATATGATTTGCTTTCCCCTGAAGGACTATTTTCAGATTCATGTGGTGAAGGGTGAAACGTCTTTTGGATATGATACAATAAAAGACAGAGACTGAATAGTAAATATTGTACCTTGCTGGTGTAGTGAATGTCAATTAACGATAAAGCTCAGATGGTGTTTTATGGAGAATAAGGGACACCTAAACTGATTTTGCTTCATACAGGCTCTTTTGCCATCATCAGAGAGTCACAAATTATTACTTTTAAGAGAATTAAGATGATCATCTTACTATTAAAACAGGAATACACATCCTGGCAGACACTGCTGGTGATGATCTTAGTTACAGTTTGCACATTAAACTGTTTAAATCTGCCAAATTTTGAATTGCACTGCAGGGATCTGGGGTTTTAATCAAACTCTTAATTGCTTTTTGTGTTTGCATAGAATAGTCACACATTGTCCATATGTGATTTATGATGGGAAACATCTTGGCAAAACACATGCTGTGGCTGTGTAATAGATTTATTAACATACGTGACAATAGACTAACTAAACAAATGTTATTTTGCAGAGTTAGTTCTAAGTCTGGCTGACTGTAGACATTCAGTAACAACTTGCCTAGTTGAAATATCTGCTCTTTGAAAATCATGAAGTAAACCTTCAACAGAAATATTAAAGAAACCAAAACTGAGAGCATTTTGTTTTATTAAACATTCTCACATAAAGTCTGTTTGTGCTCATTTAAGATCTGACATTCTGCCTTTGGCTGTGGAAACTGGACTCTTGTGTAAGTGTGATGTACTATAGTTGACCTTTAAATGACTCTATATATTTACTACTTTAACTCTATATATGTACTACTTTAAATAATGAACAGAATCAAACAAATTATTTATCTCAAGCAGGGAAGGGAAATCTGGTGCCGTCACTTTGAAAGGTGTTGGAGCTTTTGTTTTAAACTAGGAGATAGTGAATGTAGAGGAGCGAGGGGAAAAGCAGTTCTTTTCAGTCTACTGAATAATTAGAAACAGTTCATTAAAAAGATCTGTTTAAAAGTACATAAAAGTGCCAGGCCTCGGATAGCTTTTCCAATCAGTTGTGTATTTACTCTTTAATTATTAACTATGTACGCTTGATAACAACAGAAAATCCCCAGTTGATGACAGAGAATGTGGACCTTTTTATTCTGAATGAGGTGGACATAAAGCATTTTTATTCTATTGGGGTTTTAAACTGATTGTGACTGGAAAATGATGTTCCCAGTGTCTTTGTAACGTTTTATAATCCACTGACATCAGATCAAGGGGCGAGTACAGGGGGGGGGGGGGGCACTGGCCCCAGCTGAAATGTAGTTGGCCCCTGATGTGCCCCTGTCCTGTCCTGTTTCGAAAACACCTACATCCACCACTGCTCACTGAGAACAGTTTTATTGAGGCAGTTCTGTCACTGATCTCGGGGGTGGCAGAATCTCTAAAACTAGATACCACCAGTGTGCAGTAAGAAAATGTGTTTATTTGCAGTTTTGCAATTTACCATTAAACAACTACTGCACTGTTACTATCATCAACTGGATGTATTTAAAAAAAATAGGCTGTTAAAGTGAGAAGTCAACATTGGCAGGGATCCTATTTAACACTCAGAAAGCTTTAGTGATAACAGAGTGGTTCATATCTGTGAATGTATGTGTCGGTATGACTCAGAGCTCAGGTTTTTTGTTTATTTTCAGGTATTGCATCTGCAGAAAAATAACATACAGCCGTAGAATGTATAGTAAACCTCACTAATGACTTGTTGAAAGTATGAAAATGCAGTGTTATGGAAACCGTCTTAAATTATCAGGCTTCAGAGCGTTTATCAGGCTACAAAGAGCAAAACGAAAAAATTGAAAAGGTCTTTGAATTAAAATGAGGCACAAAAGGACCTCACTGTGAGTCTGTTAGACATTAAAGTGCACACTATTCCCCAGGTACTGCAGCTCAAAACAGTTAGACAGCACAGATTTTTCAGATAGCTCCCAAAGAAGACAAATCTGAAGTTTGCTTGAAATTAAGATGCTCCTGTTGCGGTGGTGGAAGTGAGGAATTTATCTGTCATGTTCGTAGCCAACTCACATTTGCTTCACCACTTCTTCTAACATTTCTCCACAATCTCTGTCACCTAGAAAGAAGCCGCACTCGCCTCACACCTCCATACATTTCGGAGCTTACAAAATACATCTCCACTGGAGGAGATCAAATCCACGAGAGAATGACTACATTTTCGAATGTAGATAACTAGTGGTTTAGAAAGGAAGCTGTTTCTTTCTTTTACTAAAACCCCAAATCCTGCTGTGATAATGGCTGGAAACTGAGGAAAAGCAGTGGCTGTCAAGGCATAAGGAACATTACTGTACATTATTCTCCTTTTTATGCGGCAGTCTAATTAGCAGTAGCTAGCTGATAAATGTGCTATTGTATAATTCAACTTGTAGCGCCCAGGGGAACATCCCAGGATGTGCCACATTCAAAGCGTGAGTTGTCGAGTCTGGAGAAAGCCACATTCAAAGAAGTACCCTATTTGATCTCAGCTTTACAGTACATTGAACTTAGTTGTCTTTGATTACCTCGGGCTCAGGCTGTATACAGTGAAATATTCTTTTGTTTACGGTGCATATTAAAATGCAAAATGGTTGGGAAGAAGATCGTCCCCAACAATAAGTGCAAGTTTATGCATTGTGGTGTATGTACGGTGCGGTTTCTGCTAATGGTGTCAGCAAATATGGAAGGAGAAATATGAAGAGGTTTAAATATTCTAGCATGGTCTATTGTGTGTATGATGTATGCATGAATAGGAAGCTTGTCCATATGAGGAAAATGTAATTAAAAAAAGAAAATGATGTATGCACGTGTGCATAATGCATACGAATGAGCTAGAGAAGTGAACATCAAAAGAAGGGATACACCCCTCATACATTCATATTGTACTTTCTATTGTTAACCAGTCTTGTATCAGTTCCTTTCATTACGCGCACATGAATGCACAGTTGAGCGCACACACACACACACACATAGAAAGACGGCGCAGTCATACAAAGACTGAGATTCAGGATCTGTGTATGACGGGACTTGAGAGAGCTTCTCTCCACTCTCTCCCGTGTTCTTGTGCGACTTGCTGCCTCCACCGCCGTGCCCTCAGAGCCTCCCCTGGCATAAATGACCATTATGGCTCCATTAGGGCTGCTCCTAGGAGGTCATTATGCTACACTGAAAAACCAGGGATGAAGACGTTAGTGGGATCCCATCAGGGGAGAGACACAGACTGAGTGAGAGAAAGACATAACACTCCGTCATCCAGCTACTCCAGATGTCATGACAGACAAACAGCGATTCAGGCCCAGTGAGTCAGCCTCTTAAGTAGTAAAAGAACGGAGGGAAAGGATGATTAAAGAGAGGAAAGGACAGCAGTAAGTGCAGCATGCATGCAATGAGGACAGAGGGGCGGGTAATTTTAGGTTAACATTATAGACATAAACTATCCAGGAAAAATGCAACATGCTGCTTGTGTCTCCTTCTCACAGCAAACTATATTAAATAGTGTTGTGTGTCTGTGTGAGGTCTTTTAATTGGTTTGACTCGAGGTTGTACTCGACTAAGGATTTTGTCAGTTGAATCAAATTTGGCTGTTTATTAAAAAATATGTATTTCTTTTTCTTATATCAAGTGATGTTTCAATAAACTGACGGAATTTTGAAAGAGGTGTGGTGGAACATTTATGATAAGAGAGACATTCACATATAAATTCACATAAAATAGCAAGCAAAGCCAAATTATCCCTCTGAGCAAATGACGCTGACGTGCAACATTTTTACCAACATTAGATATAACAAAATAATAATATTATCAAAATAATTAACTTTATTTATATAGCACTTATAAAAACTGATTTAGAAAGTGCTTTGACAGCAAAGCAAGAGGCAAATACAAGAGAAATAGCAATCAGCAGGAAGCAATGTGACATGAAGGACAAAATATTAGATCGGTCCAGATATCAGAATTGAATGAAGGATAAATTGTATTGGAACGTCTATCGTCTCACATAGCCAGACCTCCACAGGGCCGTGTTAGTACTGCAGAATGGTCTGGCAACATCAATTGGCTGTTGGGCAGCAACAAGTCCATAATGCAGCGATGGTGCCACTGAAAAAAATATTGTCGCAAGGGGAAGGGCTTGTTTTGGTTGAAGGTTTTTTACATGGAGGGATTGAGGTCATTCCCCACAAAGAAAACAGTAAAAGTCACCTTTGTGATTACTCGATCGCAAATCTTTATCACAACTTGCCCTTTCCAGGGTGTAGGTTGCTTTGGCTCAAATGTTGTTGTTTCCCACAGCGAAGGGGAGCTAAAAAACATGCCAGAAGCAGAAGGGGAGGAGAATACTGCGTAAAACCCAAAGTCTACATCCCCTGAGTCACACTAATTTATGTAGGATTCAAAGGCACATACGAGAAGACAAGTTGTGTGGTCAAGCAACAGGTTTGGGCCAGTTCTTGAAAATACAAATGAAAGTCAGAAACAAGATCTGGGTCACACCATCTCCCAAGGAGACACTTGTTACTCTATAAGATTGTGAGTGTCAGGGAAAAACAAGCCCGCTGACCTTTTCACCCCCTTTTTTCATCTTTAGGTGAAGTGTGCAAAGGTACAAGGAACAGCTTCCCTCTCAGCAGGTGGCATATAGGGAAAGGGAGCTGCTGACCTGTGCAGTTGGCATGATATACTGCTCCTGAGGGCTGCATGCCCCGAGAATCTGGGTCACAGCCAACCAAGCTTATGATAAATGCACCAGAGGTCACAACAGGGCATAAGCCTGAAACATCATTTAGCCTCCCAGGGTTTAGCTTTAACTGTCTGCTGTTGGGAGATGGAAATGTGTTGACAGGGAACGATATAGTGCTGTGAACAATGCTTGGTGGCCCATGACAGAGGAGGTACAGTATGTAGCTGCGTCCTGTGTATAGATCAATGAGGTCCTGGCTAAAAATGGGCCTCACGTGGAGTCCCTGTTGTCTGTGTTTCGGTCCCTGAAAATATAGTTCTTTCTTAATCAGAAAGTAAACATCAGAGACTGCTACTCGTTTCGGTTGTGTTGTTATTTTCACATTCATGTTGTGGCTTTTGCGGTTGTGTTGTGTGTTTTGTATTTGTGTTGTTGCCTTTGCCTTTGTGTTTTCCATGAATGCACTGCTGTGAGACGTCTCAGCTACCGTTGTCTTTGGCACCAACTCTCTGAGTAAAAGATAATTACATTGTCTGAGAAACTAAAATGTATTTGCGTCCAGCTACAGTCAACCTTCACGAACTTGTCTCCTTTCATTGAAACAAAGTTTTATTGTACTTTTCAAACTTTCTGTCCAATAAAACGCTTGTCTTGCTGGCTATAGTTCATTACCTCCTGCGTGGATGATGATGATGTGGTCTGGAACACAATGCCCAGTCATTATCTGCAGAGTTGAAGCTCTCTTTAGTATTCAGATATCTTATATTTCCCCTGTCAGGACACTTCTTGGCTACAGTATTGGAGCAGGTGGAAAAAATCAATGGCCTGAGGCGGATGAGGAGCCAACCTGTGTCGCGGGTGCATGTAACATTGTCCTCCATGAGACAGATCCCACTGTTTGTGTTTTTACTGCACTCCTGAGATGTGGCAGTGGCACGCACACACACACTCACACAGCAGACCTATTGGTGGAACAGGTTTCTATTGAACTGGAGTTACACAGCAGATTGTTCCTTAGTTCCTGTGACCATCCCTGTATAAACTGGGTGAGCCGTGACCCCAGCAAGTGGTCCCACAGGCCAGAGTGAGTGCTACAGGGCTGGAAGCAGATGGCCCTCCTGATGCCACACTGACTCACAGATTGGCTTTAATTGCCAAGGCTGATCATTTGCCCAATGAGTCTGTGAAGGCCGGGACACTCCATGAGTCGCGGGCCTTAAAATAGGGCCTGACGAGGAGCGTTGTGATCTCATGCGCTTGAACAGCCATGCACAGTGCATCTTTCTCTCACATACTTGGAAACTCACACACACACACACACACACACACACACACACACACACACACACACACACACACGCACATTTCACAGGCATAAAACTGACAAAATCAAAGACTCTACAAGGCTGCCTATGAAGGCAAAAGAGGTGGAGAGACTTTAGTAGGAGTCTCTCTCTGTTTTCCTGTCTGGGTCTCTGACTCACTGTCTCCCCAGCAATGCAGGCACGCGCACAAGCACATGCAAACGCGCACGCACGCACGCACACACACGCACACATACGCACGCACACACACGCACACACACACGCACACACACACACACGCACACCTCCCCAGGCCATGACTGTTCACAGTGGCAGCAGTGAGTGTGCAGCTCTGACGTCAGTGGACAGCACTGTATGTCAAGCCCTGTCTTCTTATCCATGTGCACTCAGAGAGCGAGACTGTTCCCAGATCAGCTTTGTTGTCTATTAAGCAACGTCACATCTGTTTATGTGCACGTGCTCTGCTGGCAGACAGTCTAAGCTACTGTACGGTACTGAACATGTTTCTGTGAGCACTGGATTGATTCAACAGGTGTAACAGCACTCTACTGCATGACCCTCAGCTCTTAACAGGGTGAGTGTTGTTTTTTTTTATTGTTTTGTGGTATAGTTTTGTTTTTCTGTGTTGATGCAATGTGCACTGGTCTATCTGCGTGCTTACAAGAACACAAGTCATGCCACGTGCACATGCACGTGTGAGCAAAACCAGCTACTGCACTCTGACAGAGGCAGCGCTGATAGGCTGGCTATTTCCTGAAAGTAGAAGAGAAGGCTCACCTCATTTGCCCAGGTCTTAACTCACCCCAGGACAGCAGACACATCCTCACACACTGAGGCAGGCAAACAGTCTGCAATGGAGACCCACAGTCTAGGTTCCTGTGGTGGGGATGATGAGCTGCTGTAAGAGGCAGAGTGGCAACACTAAAGCTCATTATGTCTCGACGGTTGAGCTGCAGGTCTAGAAATGAAACTCGAGCTGCCCTGCCTCGGACATGTCTGACACCTTTGGACGGTGCTGGAGACCAGCAGGGGGACAGAGAAGGGGCGCAGACGTGGAAGACGGCAGCAGAGTTCAATATGTGTGTCTGCGAGACCATGCTCTGTGTCTTCTGCCTGTTGTTTTGATGCCACCCACTGTTCGAGAGCTCCAGGCTCAGAGAGTCGGGTACTTGCTACATCTCTTCCCAGCTGCCCCCTCCATCCCGCCCTCCTGCTGACTGTGCTAATAGCTCTCTGGTTGCTCTCATCCCCCCTTTCCCTAGTGCAGGGACGCATGGTAACATATATAAACATGTATGCGTATATGTCTGTATATTATAGCACAGAGCCATCTGCATGCCTCCACTCTGTGTGGAAACATTGTTTACAGCTCCAGTAAGTACGTAAGTGGAAGCCAATGTTGCAGTGCTATTTTTGGGTCATGCCACATTTTACCCAACTTGCCCTGTGTATCTAGAGCAGTGCTAGGTTGTGTAACCGCAGTACAGAGCTGGCTGTAAGTGCTCAGCATTAAAGTTATAGTCATGAAATAGTGTTGACAAGGCTGCTCCGTCTTGTAATTATTATAACCAACATCAATACATCTTATTTTTGACGTAAATCATCTGCAAAAGCAAGTCTGTGTCGGAGGCTGAGTGTTCAGCGCAAACACACAAACACATTTAACTCGAATGGTGAAATGACACTTAATGCACTCATTCATTTGAGAAAACCTGAACCCACCCCACCCCACCCCCATCATTCATCTGTCCCCTCCACTACCCCCTTCAGAAGTGGGAGATGGGCATTAAAATGCATAAAAAATTAAGGCTGTTTACTTGGACACTAATGAGAGGAGGCTTAAGTAGTCTACTTTAATTAGTATGATTGGCTCCTTCGGGACCTCACAGGCGGGGCCATAACAGCTGATTCACTCTGAGCTCACAGGACCTTTTCATACTCTCCGAGTGTCACAAGTGATGTCAGAGGAGATTGGACTGCAGAGACATGTTGCCTTCACTGATCCCATGCAGGTTGGAGAGAAGCACTGCAGTTAAATGCACTGAAGCAGACCATTACATAAGCACCACTGCAAGGTCAGACATCTGTGTCCTCCCTGTCTCTGTCTCTATTTAAGTCGCCATCATAAACTGCCTTGGGGTTAGGCTTGTGAGCCAAGACCCCTGTCCCGTTCACAAACCAGTGTCTCGGTTTCGACAACTCAATTGATTTTATTTTCTTCCTTATCTACTTGGCCAGAATTCTCTTCGCTTTTTTTGTTTGACTCTGTACTTCGTCTTAACTACAGTATGTGTGTGAGTAACTGAGTGCTCTTGTGTGGAAGCAGAATGTGTTCAGATCAGGTTTCTAGCATCGGAGCAGCCTTTTTTTTACTGAAGTGCACAGGAAGGAGCACAAAGAAGAGGTTAAAAGTGTGGCTACACTTCAAAAGAGAGTCTAGTTTGTCCCCTTTGATGCTACGCTGCCATGCACTTCAGCTACAAAGAAACGGCACTCTTGTCCCTGAGAAGTGAAGTAAGAGACGCCGACAGCTTTTCCTGAGCTCAATATACACAACATCACAGTAACTCACACTCGGCGTACGTCTCAGCGCATATGATGTGCATTCGAAGCTGCGCAGACTGGGGGTGTTTCAAGATCCAGGGTATTTCGAGTAACCTCGAACGGACATTTTTCTAAATTCAAATTTCTGATTGATTCATTCGCATAGTACACATCATCATGTGATATCGGAATAGCTAAGGCAATCTGCAATTCATTATGAGCTGTCAGATCCCGTAGCGAGAACCGAGACCGCTCTTCAGCTGAAGGGCTTTGGGTCGAGAACCCTCGCCAGCCAAAATCCACCCCTGCTGAAGTATCCTTGAGCAAATCACTCAGTCCCTGCAGGCTCCAGGGAGGCTGATCTGAAGCTCAACCTTACCTCACCTCTGACCTTCTTGTGGATTTCTCCACATTATATGTTTACTATCTGCAGTATTGGGGGGGCTTTACGAGACACTGCTCTGAGCAGGAAGATGGATGTGAAACCTATAGATTTTCTATCCAACCTCTGAGGTATGGTGGTTACAGTGGATAAGATGATGTGACCTCATGTGTCCAACTAATTTCAGAACATGTTTATATCTTGTAAAGGGGCAGAATTTGTACTTCTCTATACTTCTGATATATTTCTCTTCCTTCCTCATCATTTTCCGTTCAAAGGTCTAAGATCCAGGTACAATTACGACCATAAAACCAGGCTTTTCTGAGCTCAGAGTTCACTCCTCTTCTGTAATCGACTGCTTCTCTCCCAATCAGAAGCCACTAAGTCTTAATGGCAAAGGATGAGTGAGCCAAATGGTTTCATTATATACAGAAACCTTCAGAAAAAAGAGCTACAGTTTGGGTAGAGGGACACAGACAAATACACACACACACTAGACCCACACGTAACGAATATGTGAGGAAACAGATTTTCTTTTTGGTATTGAGGTCAGGGGTCATAAACACCTTTTTTAAGGTTACCACAGGATACATTTTCTTTTATTCTTAAGGCTGATGCTCTCAACTCTTATTTTGGACAAATTTTGACTTGCTCAGGGTATGAAGCCATGACTGAGTATTGTGGACATTAAATGCTAAATCTAGTAGTGTGTAATGTCAACAGCCGTCAACAACTGTTGTGCCAACCAGCATGTCAATAATTTTTTTACGGAACAGTTGTTTATGATACTGCGATATCATTTTGATAAGCTCAGGATTTTTTTTTTTGAAGTAGCTCTTGGATGAAATGTAACTTCACTGTTAAATGAGATTCTAACAGTAGTCATTTTGTCACTGTCAAGTGTTTTATAATAATTTTATTATTATTAAAGAAAGAATAATTGTTCTCATGCGAGTGACAAAATAGGTCAAAAGAAAATTTGGACTTTCTTTTTTAACCTCAACATCTGCAGCCATTTAAGTGGGCCTGTGTATTGAATCATGTCATTTTCTAGTGTAAGTGGAATACTACTGTAATTATTTTGAATTACATATTTTATTCATGTTACACTTATATTGTCAGTCTGTTAAAGCCTTTCTCAGTATATTATATAGGCACAAACAATTGCTCTGATTACCGAGATTAAATACAGTGATTTTCTTTTGCAGTTCCATGAAGATTTATATAAGAATGATCGAAAGCGATTCAGCAGAGGTCATAGTCAGAGTGTGAGTCCCTAGTTTGAGTCAAGCCCCAAACATACTGGATCCTGCAAATCTTATAATGTAACTTGATAGTGTATTGTATTAGATTATCGCTCTCTGATAAATGCCCTTATCTTTCAGCTCCACACACGACACAGGCTTTTTGTTAAAGGCTTTACTCTCTAAGCTCAGGCTAAAATAACTGATGATGTCATCAGGGTTATTGTTGAGACGTACACTGTATAAAAAGATACAAAATTTGGTCCAAAATATCCTGGATATATGTGCTGCCATCTTGGGCACTTCAAATCATCACAGATGCACTCTACCAATCATGACTGTAATCAGCCTCAGCTGTCAATCAAGTCTCACCTTGCTTTGATATCATCAAATGAGTAATTAAAACCCAACTTGCCGGAAAAAATTAACACTTGAATATAAATCAGTGTGATGGGAACAACCTCAAATGACAGAAAAAACCTTTTGAGAATTTTTTTTTATGTGTACTTGTGTGTAGGCCTGTGTCCCACCCACTAACATAGAGGAGGTGGGGGTTCATAACCTACAGGGCAGCCAGCCACCAGAGGGGGATAAAGATTATTCGGCTTCACGTTTTGGAGCCGTCATGTCGTCCATCTTCATTTACAGTCTGTGGTTGAGACTGAGCGGTTCCTCTCGCGCCATTAAAGTCATTATTCAACTGATTTTGATTGGTAGTGCTCATCACGATGGTTAAACTGAAGCTGATGTGTAAAATCAGTAGAGAGCCCGTTTAACAGTTGTGCTTAAGTTCAACCTGACTTTGCCAGTAAGGTACTTCAAGTTTAAATGAAGTGTATGATAAGAAGTTAATGTACAAAAGGACATGTGGTGATTCATTAATAATTTAGTTTTGCTCTCATGACTTCTCAAGCTATAGTTTCAAACATGCTTGACATCCTGTTCTGTGTGACCTTTGAGATGCAGCCACAGAATCCAAACACCGAAAGTAACCAGACGTACACGTGGCAAGATTAATTTGAATGATTGACAAGCAACCCGGCTCTGTTAATCAAGTTATGCTTACTCTGATTAGGACCGTAATGTGAGTAAGATAACCTGGTTAAGGTGTTTACATGAGAGTTGCAATAATATGCGTATTGCATTAGTCTGGTTCTAATTGAATTATTGGTGTGCATGTAAATGCTTTCTCTCACTCTCTCTCTCTCTCTGGCTCATTCCCAGACAGCCGTCTCTGTATTTTATGTGAGGGGGAATCTCTGTGTGTGCTGTGGGTCTCTGTTGATCAGAGGAGAGGTGAGACATGAGCATGTGTGCAGCAGTTCATATGAAAGCCACCTGGCTCTCTCCAGCTCTGTGATTTATGCCTTTGATAACGGCAACCCAGAGATGCTTTCAACAACAACAAAGTGGTGCTGAAGGATGACAACAATGGGACACTTGTCAATCTGGAGATGAAAAGATGTCTTGCTAGGTGGCTGTCTCTTTTATGACTTTGATTTATATATTTTTTCCGCCTTTGTTTGGTTTATTTGTCTCTATATGTTTCTCTACATTTTATGAAAGGTTATTGATGAAGCATAATGTGAAGTGGAGTCAGTTTTCCATCTCTGCCAGAATGCCTCCCTCCCCCTGTGCGAAGGCGGCAATGTGCTTCGCTGCCTCTGCTATGACTTATCAGCAGACTTATTTCCGCTGGCTTGTCCTTCTCACTGCGATACTCTGACCGAAAGAAACATGCACCTCCTGCATGATTTGTTATATTTTTTAGCATTAAATGTTCTCAGATTTTTTTGCCGGTTCATCCTTTATTTATTTTTTTAAGAGTGTGGCAGTAAACTACAAGATATGATAAATGGATGTGGACATAGAGCAGCTCTAAGGTGTTGAGCATCATGATCTCTTTGCTTTTCTATTTAGCAAAGGTATTTAGATTTTGACAAAATTATGATATGGTTATGGTATAAGGGCCATTTAAATAAATAAAAACATCTGACATTTTGAGAATAGCGTAGTAATTTCAATATTAGCTACGTGTCATTTTACAGGGTGAATATCAGAAGATCAGCTTGTCACGTGTATTATAAGTATCAGGTCTTTGAAAAGATCGTGCAAGAAACTTTGTTTATTCTAAAGAAGGAACCACATAGACTGACTAGAGGAAGTCGCCTTTTTTGTGGAGGAGGAAATGTTTGGTGGTGGTCTACTGTAATGTGTGTGCTTTTCAAAAAGAAAAGAGTGGGAGCAAAGGTTCTCTTGCACATTCTCATAATATAATGACCTTTTGTCTTGTTAAATTATAATATTATTCTTGAAATCTCAGAATTTCTTTTCTCCGTATGTCCTTCAACTCGTGAAAAATTGTGTTTAGTGTCAGTAGCAGTTTAATTCAAAATAAACAATTTAGCAGCAAAGTTCTTGTTCTTGCTGTTAATTTAAAGTAACTGGCATCTTAACACATCGTCACTGTGACAACTGTATTAGATACTTCTTAAATTACATGTAAGATCTTACATGTGATGCATCACTACAAATTAAAGTAGTGCAGTTCTTCCAGGCCTGCTACTGTACAAGATTAAAATAGAACTCATCAATTATTCAGCACTGACAAGGGACCATTCTTCAAAATATATACTTTCACTGTTTTTTTAACAATTTATATATTACATCTTGTACTATTTTAACATTGCAAATGTCTTTGTAGAACTTTTGCCTTGTTTTCCGACAAAAATATTTTTTCTGTGAAATACTACCTTATGCTATTGCGATATGGAAGAAAGCACTTAATTATAGATGTGGCTTACGTTTTTCCTGAGTATGATATAGTCTCCTTTCCTCGACAAGTTTCTCTTGTCCAAAACACCTCACAGATTTTCATGAGAATGAATTGGACTCCTGAGTCCTGGCCTTATTTCCCCTCCTCGATTTCTCATTCACTCCTGTACTTTCTTCTCTTTGTCTTACTCTTCCACTGATGTGGCTAATGTCATTTTCTGTTCATTCGTCTCACTCACCTCTGCTCTGTACCATTCATCTGTCTTACTCCTGCTGTCTACCCCCAAAATCTACTGTAGCTGCAGGATGAACGGCTTCTTTCATTGTTCTCTGTTCGCTGTAATAAAGCTAACCCTGGTTAACTACACCCAAAAGACACTATATGTCTGGTAATGATATTAGTTATAAGTGTTTCTTCCTGCTCGTGTAATGTTACACTACAAACATTGATGCCGTACATTATATACATCGTATACACCATCTGATCATTATGTTCACCCTATAACATCATCTACTTTACACCATTTGGCCACTGAAAATTAAGTATTAATGTAGTTCTAGGCTCTATTAGTTTTTAATTTCATGGTGACATTAAAACGTGGGCATATTTGATCCATATGGCCTCCACAGAAGGATCAGCTGTCCCTGGGCTCCTCCTGTGCATTAGACAGTTGACAGTCTTCTTATAGCAGAAATAAGTGGAGTGCTCTGTGACTGATGGAGCTCCTTTGTCAGTGACGGGGGAGCTGCTGCTGGCAGTTTTGGGCCAAAGAACAGTACAGATTACATTAACATCAGTCAAGCTGTTGTCAGACTGGTAGGACATAAATAGGACCTTATTGATGCATAATGCAACAACTTTTCATTGTGCGGTTTTTCTGAGTAATAGGATCAGAAAGAGGAGTCTAAGGCGTGGAAAGGCACTATCACAAAAAAATTGATCAGTAAGAAATGTATAAGAAACTGTGCCTAGTGACAAAATTCGACATAGTGTGTCGATTTTTAAAGGGTCTATTTGTTTAAGTTAATATCGTAAACCATACACTATAGTGGATCTTTTTTTGCATGGATAATTTACTCCTTTGTTTAAAAAAAATCCATCCACACGACCCGTTTTACAAAATATATCCTTCCATGCTGGGCCAGTAGGTGGTGTGACAGTCTACATCAACAATCTGTCAAATATCAGAGAAGAATAATGTGGTCCAAGCAATATTGATCGAGGCAGATGCCTGTGAATGTCGATAACATGGAGCAGTAAAGCTGCAGACTTGTTATTAGACCTAACAGTGCTAACCGAACAGAAACGTGTTGTTGTTCCTGGCGCATGCACATTACACAAAGCAACGGTGGGCATGTGCGAAGTCAGCTGTTTAATTATCATTTCCCAAACGCGATGTTTTACATGTGCACACGAATACACAGAAACAGCAGTTTTTGAAAATCTGCACTTTGAATGGCATTTGTAAAAAATCTATGTTTTATCGACTCAAATTGTCCTTTTGCGGATTTTAAGGAGGATAAAAAAATTGTTTTGCAAAATACCTACAATGATGTTGACAGGGCAAAAAAAAAAACAGAGGATATAGTACAAAAGGGTCTGCCAGCTTGTCACCATCTTCCTGCATTTGACATCTGTCTGTGGTAGATGTGCTGCATAATGAGTGAAGCAGGTTGAAAACATGGTGACATCAGGAGTATACATGTCAGTATTGTAAAATGTCAGTGATCATGATTATAGCTACAAATTGGTGTAACCAGTGATAAATACCTTCTGCTTGCCCCTTTAACAGCAGTATAATATTCAGCAAAGTGCTCGAGATTTACAATGGAGAAAACAAAGCTTTAAGCCCAGTTCCTCGCGTGCCCCAAAAAAAATCCCAGGAAAGTTTGACACAGAAATGGCAGCAGGCAGTTTGATCACCACTGACACTGCCCCAACCCGCGTCTCTCCTCCTTCACTACAATCGAGTTCACAGAGACTCACAAAATACAGGTGCAGGTAGAAGCACCCAGGAAGAATGCCACCAAAGCACCAGTATGTGCTCTGGATGCACATTGAGCTCCTTCAGCAGACAAGTGACAACACCAGGAGTTGTGCATGGCGTTCAGTTTGGCAAGTTACTACAGCTCAAAGTTTCTTTTCAGTAGGAAGGGATGTGGATTAATATACAAAGTAGCAGTTGCATAGATTTCTGAAAGATGGTCGATATTTCTAAACATTGGGTGCATCAGAAAAATACATGTTGATGGCAAAGCTGTTTGGACATGAAAGCTTTTTGTAGGATTTTTAGAGAGTTCCTACATAAAATAACCTCAGGCTGGAAATTTTCTCTTAAAAATTTTCTCCCGTTCTTGTTGTGATTTTAAACATTTTCCTAACATTTTAATGGTTGTGGGTAGAAAATGTGCTTCATTTGCTTGGAGAGAAGACGAAATGCCTGTGGAATTTGGCAGGGAACACATCGTTCTTTAGAATTAAACGTCCTCTCCTTTCCGTGTGCACTCCTAAAGGAAGGATGAATTTTCGTGCTGTGGGCGTGAGGAGAGAAAAGCTGAGGACAGTTCCCCGGAGTCCGGACACCAAGGCCCCCAGGCCTCCACAGCTCATAAACAGATGTGTCCTTGTCCCCAGCCAAGCGCAGCCACTCAAGTGGCAAAGCAGGGGCCCAATAATTGTGAAGAATTGAAAGCTAAATATTGGCTTTATCTCCTCAGTAATAAAAGGGCCATGAAATTGATTTAATGCTGCAGCGCTTCTCTTGGGTGGCTTCTTACAGCGTGAGCACAAAACAATGAGCAGCAGCCATCTATTAATTAACCCACCTAATCCTGCAAAGTTAATCTCTCACCACAACTTTGCCCGCAACTAACTTCCAAGCCAGTGGGTCTATTGGGGGTGTCATGACAATGGCTGCGAGGGGAAGATGGATTCAGCACTTAGGAAAGGAGAGAGAGGCAGGGAGAAAGAGGTGGAGAGTTGCTGCATGGAACACTGTTCTGCACCGCAACCATGGGGACACTAGAAGTGGAAATGCAGGGGGGCATGGCCATCATTAGCATAGTATCAGAGTTGATTTGGGTTTTTTTTTTGAGAAAAGAGGTGGAGAATATCATTTGAGCTGTTGGACTCAGCTCCTGGTCCGGTAAAGCTGCAGCAGCATAAATGCCGCTGATTTCAGCTGCCTCTTTGTCGTCACATTTGCATTTCTTTTCCCCTGTCGCCATGCCGCCTGAGTCCCTTATTCTCTCCTGAGCGGTTAGATAGTTGGGGGGTAAAAGTGGTATTTCTTTTGCTTCTTCACCTGCCTGCCCATCGCAGCATGATGGCG
Organism: Hippoglossus hippoglossus; assembly: GCF_009819705.1. Lineage (NCBI taxonomy): Eukaryota > Metazoa > Chordata > Actinopteri > Pleuronectiformes > Pleuronectidae > Hippoglossus > Hippoglossus hippoglossus. The sequence continues at coordinate 16,087,319 of NC_047164.1, read as the reverse complement.
CCTCACACCCAGTACGCACATTCGCGGTCATATTGTGTCGACAGAGTTGTGAATTACCTCCTTCTCAGCCGGCTGATGAAAAGCTATGTGTTTTTCTCTTTGGCTGCAGCTCATCTGACCCTGCCCACCCCATACACCCCCCCTCAGTCAGTCTATTGTGTGAGCCCCTCTTCGTAGAATAGCAGTACAAGGCTGGCTCGGAAAATAGGTCACCCGCTGGTGCTCCTCTCACCTCCACAGCATTCAAAAAATAATCCTCTAAGGTGTCCTGTGCCATTTTGTAATGTCTAAACCACAGTCTCCGGAAAATATGGTCAAAACATAGAAGAGAAATACACACAACCTGCACACGGAAAATGATATCAATATATCTATCAAGAATATCAAGAAAAACTTCAGGTTATGTGGAAAGCTATTTTTTTTTTTTTTTTTTTTTTTGCTAGTGAGGAAAGCATTTCCTGTGGAGATAATTTTAGGAGGCTGATTAGGGTGTTGAGCCCAGAGTGAGGAATCTCATCACCACCACTAATGACATACCGTTCCTGTGCTGAGAGAGGAGCCCAGGCCCTGGGCATGGACTCGCCTCTGTCAGCCACCTCTAACTACTTTGTTCATTAAGGCCAACAATGTAATTACAATTCACAGATACTGCATTGGCTTAATTACAGACTGATTATTAGGCTGATATTTGTTGGAATAATCAGAGCCTAAAGAAGTGGATTTGTATTTGCATGGTATTAAAGTCTTTATTTTACTGGTTAATCATAAACTGACAAATTAGACAGATTCATGAATGTGTATATAGATATACGTTTAAAGCCAGAGGCTTAAAGAAATCTCGGCGATGGAAGACAGTAAATGTTTACCTAAGAAGAAAAGAACACAAGAGACTTGTTCAGCCTTCATATAAACTAACAGATTGAAATCTCTTGTGAGTGTCAAATCATCCAACAGATGTCTCCATCTGATTGTGGAAGATGTTTTTTACCCCCACTTTATATCTTCCAGCTGAATAGCCGCACATAAAAATGTGGAATACTCTGCCTCTTGCATTACAGTGGATGATTCTGATTCCATAGAAACTCTCAGTAATTGGGAGCACTCCCGAATAAATGCAGGGATAGTCCCTAGAGGTAGGGCTATTATGCCCATGTCTATGCTGCTCAGAAGTGGCTGTAATCTTTCATCCAAAGAATGTGACATAAACACCCCCCAGAGCCAAATTCTTCCACTAATATAATCAGGGACTTGGTGAATTGCAAACACACCCAAAGTCAGTTTACAAATGCAAATTAGCTCCTTCTCAATCTGACAGAAACCTTCTATAAAAAAAATAAAAAATTGTAGTACACGTCGCACTAAATATGATCACATGTACGTCACTGTTACTTAAGATTCTTCTGGTATGAATACATTTTTTTTTTTGTCTTTTTAGATGATTTGATATTTTGCTCCTGGTGATCCATTATAAATTATGATGTTTTGATACATATACAGGAACAGAAGTATTTTTATATGTTTGTTAACCAGTTACTCAAGTTGTGATCATGGAATTTGCTATTTATTTTATTCCTTTCTATTTTATTTCACCCGTATTAAACCGGGATGTCTCATGAGATACACGACTTTAAAGGTGCTCTTTAGTTAATAGTTATTTTAAACATCTGCACTTTTTCCTCCTAAAATCCAGCGAGTAGCTCCCGGCTCTCTCTGCGTCTCGGTATGGATCAGTGGGTCTGCAGGGTTTTGAATATCACAGTGGGCTCTGTAAGAGTCTGCTGATAGATGTTGCCCTGACATGAGCCCCCTGTCTCTGACAGCTACAGTTTTATCCCGTAGCTCAGCGCAGCTATCAACATTCTCCTGTAGCTCTGGGGCGTACTCATCCATGTGCAGGAAGTGATGTATGTGTGTGTATGTGTGTGTGTATGTGCCTGCAGGCTTCCCAGCGACAGCGTACGGACCGGTGGCGGCGGCAGCGGTAGCAGCAGCGCGTGGCTCAGGTAGGGGGGCCCGTGGAAGAGGCGGCTACTTGGCGTACCCACAGAGCACAGGGCCAGGTAAACGCTCTGTCCATGTTCTGTGTGGCTGCTGCTCTCTCCAACTTCTCCTGCTCTGCTTCCCCCGATAGACATAGAACCCCAAGTTCTTATGCTACACTCGCCAGCAGTTTTAGTGTAGACTCACAGATTTACATACACATTACTTTATCCAATATCAAATTAGATTAAATACATATATACATTGATAATGTCCAGTTTTAAAGGAAGTAGCTCAGAAGTATAATCTCCACTTTATGGCCCATTTATCAACTAATTTCAGCTCCTTTGAATAAAAAAATATTATTATTATGCTTTTCAGCCACAATTTCCTTCCACCAATTGGTGTCAAACAATGATCATTCAAAAGGGGATTTTAAAAAGGACTCACAGGATCAAAGCAAATTAATTCAATGAATTTTAATTTGTCATTCATTGTCATGTCGGACCAAATTTGAATCAAATGCAAATCTGTCCAAAACATCTGTCCGTGAAGCTTTCAAGGGTTCTTGACATTAAGAAGCTGCAAGAATCTGAAAGTGTGTTACAGCAACTCAAGGTGTTTTTTATTTAAATCTCCTCGTATCAAGCATTTCGTTAAACGACGCAGTACTTTTCGTAATCTTTATTTGTCATTTAATATGATAAATGTTCTAATGGCGTTTAATCAGTCTCAGAACCAGCACAAACCATGTGAACAGTGAAGATCATGGTTGGAAAGCCTTTTTGCTCAGTGTGAATAAATGTAGTCCTCCACGGGGCTGTGCTGAGAGCGAGCTCGACCCTCCTTACATGCTCGCAACTGCTCAACAGTCACATGTTAAATTGACTTTTGAGACTCTGGAGGCGGGGACGGGGGGGCTAATGTCTCCGCTGCCGTGATTGGTCATTTTAACATGACGTCACCCACAGTCTCCAGCCTGCAGAGAGGACAGGATCCTATTTTTACTGCTCATAATGACAACTGTGGACGTCCGTAATGACAGTTTTACTTGTCGCAATCTGTTTTTGGATGTTAAAAATCCCATGACGTATATCTGAAATTAAATAAAACTGATATTAATATCACGACGAGTTAAAACTGGATTGTATTTTAAATCTGACTATTTTCTAGTAATAAATCTATTGCAGATATCTAAAATGTGATGTGGATATTTGAAATTAAATACACATCAATGGCAAATGTTACATCATTTGTCCCAGGAAGAATTATTTTGTGAATGTTTTAACGACAGTTGTGGACTGGAAGAATTGTGGATATATAAATGTTCTTTTTGACTGGGAAGAGTTTCATTATAACTGCAATATGCTGCAATATATCTCCAGTTCAGCTATTAAATGTTATAACAGAAACTTTTAAAGGATGTTTTTATGTAAATTAGTGCAGTCAAAGTAGCAGAAATTTTATATGATTTTTTTACCTGTGAGGAAGTTATTGTGGATTTCGTAAATGAACACTGCGACTGGTGAGAATGCCGTTTTGAGTGGGAGAAATGCTATTATGGATTTCATCTAAAATGTAATTACAGAGCGGAGTGTGGTCCGGTTAAAAGTTTAAACACTAACCGGACTTCACTGGACACGGAGCATGGTACAGATCGTTTTTGTGTTTTAGTTTTGTTTTTGATCAAACCAAACGTCAAAGCATGGTCAGTACCAATCGAAAGGATGGAGACATCAGACGTTCTCCCCGCCTCCAAAGTCTCAAAAGTCAGTTTACGATGCGAGCGTTGAGCTGTTCCAAGCATAGTGAGGGTCAAGACCAAATTTGTGTGCATGAGAGCAGAAATGCTCATCCGCAAGGATGGTTTTCTATGTGCTCATATCACATGCATGCACGTGGTTTTTTACGAAATCAGGTTTTCAGCCTGATTAAACGCCTCATGGTGTCATGATCTCCATTTATGGTAAACTAATCTAGTTATAATAAAATGTCAAGTTGCTCTTGTTTTGTCACAAAGGTGGACAGTCTCTTCTAACAGTAATTAGCAGCAAGATAGTAGTGTTCAAATTTTTCTACTTTTCTACCATTCATTTCATGCTATTATCTGTTTAGATGGTATACTGCAATCATTTTAGAGTCAGATCATCCTGATTATGTGGATGTCTTTCCAGTGATTGTGTGTTGTGTCATTCCTACGCAGATTCTAATTTATTCTGTTGATTATATGAGCAAACATTAATGGTAAACGATTCAAATATATCTGCCAAGAGTTTTGTACCAAAAACCGGAGGCAAGCTTCTGTCTGTCTTAAACACAGCATTGATTAACTTGTGGGCTTCATTTAGACATCCTGCTTTTCACCCGCTTACAACTGCAGATCATTCAATAGGTGTCAATAACAGCTCCCCTGAATGAACACACAGCTCCCGGCTTCTCGGGAAGTGTGTTTTTCCTAATCAGACGTACGATTAGATGCTCGGTGGAGAAAATCTGTTTTAATTGTAACTCAGATGTTGTCTGGTCTGTGCAGTCGTTCACGGAAATTAAGTCCGAAGACATGATGTACAGCGCCACGTTCTGCGATACCTGAAGATGCACACTAACACACAGACAAGTGGCTTTTAGTGTATGCGTCCCACCTGCATATATGCACAGGAATAAATTAACCCACCCATCCTCATTTGAACTTAATTAAAATCGACAGAGGGAACACGGGAAGCCAGTCCGATGCTCTTTTTCAATGCGCCAGCTCTTTTTCTTCTCCATCGGCCTATTTGATATTTATTTTTATTATTTTTGCATTTTCAAAACAAATAATTGTCCCAACAATCGTGGCGAACATCAGGAAGAAGCAAGGAATGCTGATTTGTGGTTAGCGGCAGCCAGGGGAGCAGGGAAACATGATGGCAACTATTATGAACAGTTTAATTCTGACAGCTGCAAAAGGGATGGAGACAAGTAAATGATTATGAACAGGGGGTGAAGGGAGGAGGGGGAGGAGGCGACCGGAGTGGTAAACAGTGACATCATGGGCCTGTTTGAGGGAACTTAAAGAGCCACGACGCTGCTTTGAGGAAAACGTCTGTCAGAGAGACGTGTCGTCTGTGTGCTGCAGGAGCAGGAATATTATCACACTGGCAATAAAATCTGGATTTTAAATGCGAATATAGTTTTGCTGCATTTCCTTAAATCAGCTGTATCCCGTTTTGTGGTTCATTAACTATTTATTAAATGTCATTGAAGACTCTCCGATGTTCAGGTCACGGTATTTCTTAGCCAGGTAATTGAAAAAAATTGCAATAACAACTATTTATAACTATAACCAATGCAGTCCTTGTGTGATTTATGGTTTTTGGAAAGAGTCAAAACCGGTGGACGAATAAAAAGTGTTTGAGAAGACGCTTGGTGGATTAATACATGCAGCGGTCTCTCCTCTCCATACGGACACAGACAGCTCAGAGGACATAGATTGTTTAGGCTTGACCTTCCTCTCTGTGCATCATCTGGGGATGTTGCTGCATTTCAGGCTTATCTCACAAATTTAATTTGCAGCACACTCGGCTCTAAATCAACTCTGGGATAGAATGTCTAGTGGGTTAATTTTGTTGTTTTATTTTTTGCTACATTTTCTTCTTTTAGTGCAGATGAGGGTTTTCGTTGTAAGGAGGAAAAAAAAGGCTTGTCTATGATGTAAGTGTGGATTCTTTGTGCTTTGACTCCACCTACAGTTCCCATAGAGCACCACATACTGTGCACTTTGTCTTCTTTGACCCTTTGAGAGAGAAACAGGGATGACAGGGAGGAAACCAGAGAGGTTCATTTGAAAACATTAAAAATGATAGAATTCAATTTAAAAACACTTGAGTCCCATGCGTAGTTTGGATTGAGGTTTTATTTAGCAGAAACGTGATTCTGTAGATGACAGAGTTGTGGGAATGTGGAAGATGTTTTCCCTCCCTGTCAGAAGACTCTTTCACCCTGCTCCCAGTGCTCTACAGACAGCCTGACAGCAGGCTGACGTCCCTCTCTGTGACAGGCCACTGCTGATGACAAGGTGTATTTTAGACTTCTCACTGTGGCCTGGCACTCGTGGCAAACTACAGCCCACCACAGATGCAGCAGTAGTTGTGTATCATAACAGTAAAAGCGACTGAAGATGGAGCCTCTGCAGCACCATCTCTTCAAGTGTATAACCTGCATATACATGTATGTTAATTATGTACTTGAGCTGCTAGAGAAGATCTTACAGCTCATTGTTCTGTTTAAGAATTACCTTTCTAGCTGTCTACTTTCCTTTCCTTTCTTATGACAAAATGCACAAGTTTAAAATGTATAAGCTTGTTACTGTAATTTCCTTTAAGGAAAAAGCTAAACACTGTGTCACGGCCCTTTCACATAGAAAGTTGTTTGCGCTGAATATTTTGGGAAACTCAGACAGTCCCAATATGAACTTTTCCTCCATTGTTCCACTGTCTGGCTGGCAGCTTTGTTTCTATTGGAAGCTCGAGTGTTTGTCACAGGGCACAGTGGTCAAAGCTCAACATTCAACATTTGCGCCACAAAAAAAACGTCCTTTGTGTGGTGCTTGACATTGAAAAGAATGGATCTCAGAGTGCAGCGGTGTTTCTATCACATCCTATCTTAAAGGGCCTTCAGACTAGGCGACACGTTTTATTTTGGTAAAAGCTGAATCGCCGATGGCGCCAGATCAGAGTTGGGTCTTCAGTCTGTATTTAAAGATGGCGAGGTATTTTGTTGCCTTGATGTCGACCCAGAAGCATGTTGGACCTCTACAGTGTCTCTGTGCATGTCGGTAAGCACATTTGAGAACTCCAGGCTAGAAGTCGATCACAGGGATCCGACTACTGGACGGAGTTTAGCGTCACCTGCAGGCAGAGAGGATTTGTCCCACACTTGGCTTAGTGAGGCTGGATCGCAGTTTTGAACCTGATTTGAACCACGACAGAGTGCCACTGGAGGATGGAGAAAAAAAGGGGGGGGGGGGGGGGGGGGGGGAGTCACATAATATCAGATGGAGGGGCTGAACATCTGCATAGTTAGGCCAGCAAGGAGGAAATTGCTAATTTGGAGATGACTAATGCATGCACCAGCACCTGGGCTACATTTTGGACAAGAATACTGTGCTGAGCTTCTGCTGTTGATATGACGGATAAACCTGCACAAATTGTTCACAGTTGCCGCATTAACTGACTCACAGGTTGGTTATTCGTGAACCGAATGCTAACGTTAGACATTTAAATTCTAATCTCATTTAATGGATGTCCAGCTACTGAAATAGCAAGAGAAGGTCAATGATTTACTCGTTTTTTTTAAAAGAGTGCTCTTTGGTTTTGTTTTAAAGTAGTCGTATGTGAAATCTTCTTTGCTGTAGCGTCGTCAGAGGACAGAGAAATACTCGGGTGATGCAGATGGTTCTGACAGTCCTGGTCCCAGTCTGCGCCGGAGGACTGTTTTCCTCTGAGCTTTCTGCCAAACTCAAATGTCAGTCTCAGATCTTGACTTTACCTGCAATGTGCACACAGCTTGCTTTTAGAGGTCTGGGAGTTTGCGGTGTACAGTATGCCCGACATGACTCAGGTGTTCGAAGCTGAAATAGAGTTGGCTGTGTTCAGTGTTGTGCTGAAATTGGAGTATAAATTGCAGACGTGTCCAGGTCCAGTTTTATTGGGACTCTTGCTGGCCTTCGCTAACCCTCAGTTAGTTGTTCTTCTTTGTTTCATTCTCTCTTTTACTCATCTTCTTCCCCCACCTATTTTTTTTTTTTCTTCACCAATGAAAAGATGGGAGCACACGTGACAGACATTTCCAAATTAAGATCATTATCAATTCCCTCCCAACAAGCTCTGTGATCTTCAGCAGTGCCCGAGAGGAGAGCAGGATTGGCTGCGTGCACTGAGCTTAATCATTCTGGCTCTTTGCGAGCTCAGGTCCATTTGTCCCAGATGCTAATCTGCAAAGCTCAGCTCTGAGGCCAGAAGCGCTCTACATGTATTTTGTGCAAAATAACATGAGCAGACATGCCAAGCCCATCCTGCTTGTTTTTTTTTTTTGTCTAAGGCCCAGGGAAAGATGTGACACATCGGGGAGGGCAAAGAGTCCCTTTGTGCCTCCACTACGAAAGTGTTGGCTCTCACAGCTGTGGGTAGCAGATGCTCTAAGGTTACAGGAACAGGCCTTCAGGGACATCACCACTCTGCCCTCCAGGGGCTGCATACATAACACACTCTGCAAAGAAAACTTACTGACGGCTTCACTGGAGTGAGGTATATTTGGCGTCTTGTAAATTTAGTTATGAAATATTAAATGTGTTGTATAATCTCTGATCAGCACAGGATTTAGTTTCAGTTGCATTATACATTTATTATGAAGAGACATTATTTCCTTTCATTTGTAATAGCATACAGATTGCAAATTGCAGACCTACTTAAATACATATGATAATATTTATATAAAATATAAATTAATTTGAGTAAGATGCAGGGATATTTTGACATTCATTAAGATAACAGTGTTTTAGGAGACATTGCTGTGAAAGATAATCCCTCTTCTCTCTGTATCTAAATGACCATTAGATGCATTTCAGTCATAGTGACTCTTAGATTTCAGACCACACAACCCTGACCAGACATGTCTGGGAAAATAAATGTGTTCAGCCAAAAGGGCAGGGCTGTCAGCTCCGAGCCTACTCACGATAGGATAATCTGTGCTGACTGTCGATAACTGCGTGCCCTTTCTCTGTCCCGGCCACACCAGATCCCACACAGGTTAAAATCTGCATTAAAATCATTTAGTGTGGCCTGTGTGGGCTTCCCTGCAGCGAATTAGTGGGCACCGATTTGCTACACTGTTGCATATTGTTTTACCCGTGATTCAGTGTTCAGAATTTCATCTTCCTCTTTAAAACTATCCACAGTCAGATCCCAGCCGAGGTTGGAGGTAAATATAAATCAGTAGCGTTGTTGAGATTGTCCATTGCTGGAAAGAAAAAGCAAGAAAAGGGAAAAATGAAAAGTGAAAAAAAAAGAAAAAAAAAAACATAGGTCTGAGTATGGGTGAGCAAATGCAAGAAGAAATCATCTGTTAAAATTCATTAGCCAAGCTTCTCTGAACACAAAATGACAAGACATTAAATATGTATTATTTATGAAATGTCTGTGCTCTCTGAAAAGGGTGTCTAGTGCTGTTAATTACTCAGCCATTCATTCAGAAAAGATTATTTCAAATGGAAAGTGAAAGCAAGACTAGACAGCAAAAGAGCTGTTAGTTTCTTTCACGCTATTTTTAAATGACATTGGTGAAAATAGAAAAGCTAATTATGGTAGCTCTAAAATTCAAAGCTAATTTGGGAAGCAGCATGTCAGGTTTATTGACATCTTCTGTAGAGTGATGTGGTTTGATGGCCACCGAGGAATCTCACTGGCGCCACGAGGGAACGGAGGAACGAGTGCATGAAAAATCACTATATGCAGAAATGAAAATGACTTTTGATAATAGATTTTTCTATTCCCCAATTCCCAGGAACCCCTGTATGTTTGAAAAACAACAAGCATCTTCATGTTTATCAGAGTCCACTCGTAGATTAAAAGATCAGATTTCACAATAAAGGGCAGTTTAAATATTTTTTTTGCAGACATTACTAGTTTAGCAGCCTAAAAATATACAAATATAGGTTTTATTCTTGTAGTAACTCCCAGTGTTAAGAGACCTGTCAATCCATTTGAGGTTTTAATGCTTGTGCTTACTGTTTTGTTAACATTTGGCTCAATGATTGTGCCCTCAAACATGGGTATGTGAATATAAATAAGAATAATCACAAACTTGGTGCAGATCACTGGCAAACTTGTGAAAATATTCCTCACAGACCAAAGTCGCATCCGGCCAGAGAGCGTGACGCTGTATTTTATCATCAGCGTGATTAGTTTTATTTTCCAACCAGTGTGGAAAAAGAGCGCCGGTACTTTCAAGGTTTGTGGTTCCTCCTTAAAGGCAGTCACCTGGCAAAGTGGGAACGAGCGCGGGGCATTTATCCACTTAAAGAGAGCCACCCCGATGATGTCAGTAACAGATGATTGCAAGACACTCCCCTCTCCATCGCCTCGCAGCCGGGCTTGGTCACCGAGGGCAGGAGGGAAAGAGGATGGGGGTAGGGGAGATAATTATCAGTATAAATGAAGCCCTGCGAACGATTCGCACTGCTGGGTCCCCTGATCTAGTCTCCAAGGCAACCTCACCACGCTCATTTGTTTTGTAGATGAGTAATTACATCCAATTAGTGCCCAGTGGAAAAAAGGAGTCCAAGAAAGGCCCATTGTTCTGGATAGATTGTGTGAATATTAATAGTGGGACGGTCTGAGGCGCACTGATATGATCGGTGATACTAATGCAGCTGTGGGCACACTCTGCCCAGTCTCATCCTGCATAACAGATCAGATAGCCGCTGATGAAAATATATGGCTTTGAGAATATGTGGGTGCATCACACTCCTGTCCAGCTGCCTCTGTCTAAACTCGGCCACTTTTCAGCCGGCCACACCTGCAGACAATGCGACAGCACGCAGCGTCTAAATCCTAACCTTGTTGCTACTGACTTATTTTGGAATCAGGTTTCTGTGACATTTCAGCCGTCAGAAGTTTAGCTTCACAGTCGTGCAACAAGAAACCACACAAACTCTAGTGAGCTTGTTTTAATATTTATGGGGTGGTATTTTACATGTGATTCCAAACTGAACAACTCCATTTTCTGTCGTTTTCAGTTTTTTTTATTGCTTTTTTGCTTCTTACTTTCCATTCACAGTAGAGTTGTCTGAGTAGTGACTGTCTTGTTTTGAAGAAAGTTTATCGTTAGCTTTCCCATGTTTACATTCTTTGCGATCTCCATGTCGTGGGCGGTCAGTTACGTCGTAAAGTTAGGGCATAAAAGTCGCAGGTTCCAGCCGAGCAGAGAGGCCCTTTAAAAGTTCTAATGTGTTTTACAACACAGCATCTGCTCAGTTTAATGCGGTTCACTTGTTAACAGCCTTATCTCAAATGGAAATATTGTCTCTGTCCCCAATTTCAAAGCTGCACCCACTATTGTCATCAGCTGCTGACACTATTTGGATTGAACCCATATAATACCCACATTTCATTTGGTGGGGTTGGTCCAGTTAATAATTATAGTAATGATAATTGACATCAGTCTGCAGCATGCAAATCAGACACTTGTGCACGTCATCAAACCCCTTTAAAACTACCCATTTGTCAAGATAACAATGATGACATTGTTTTTATGTCTCAGTTTTATTCTATGAAAGTGAAATATGTCGAATCACTCCAATAGACAGTAACGCCTGTCACTTTTTACATCGTTCTAAATTTGTGATATATTTCGAGTGGCTTCCTTGTGAATTTCCAGTAACATGGTTTGTGCTATTGTCAAATGTTTTCCCACCATTATAATTATTCCATTGATCCAGTTTTCCTCATTAGCAAGGCCAATCGATTTTCAGTGACATTTGTCTAAGTGAAGTAAATGGAATGATTGCTTCTTGAGCTTTGTTCAATGTGTCAGGCATTATGTGACGTACGTGGGAAGCCTGCCATATTTGGAGCCTATAATTTGATGAGTGGGCAGACAGCCCACAAGTGGTGAGATCAGAGTGCTAAAAAGCATTGGCGGGGAGAAACATGGCTGGTGCTTACATTCCATTTGGCAGAAGTGGACTGTCTCACTCTGAATGGGTAGAGGTGAAGTGGCTTTGAATGGCTATCCGCTCCAGGACCCAAAAAAAACACACACGCACACAAACACACAGCAGGGGAAACCCAGCGTGGAAATGTCGGTGTCACCAATCTCAGTCCCTCCTGCGCAGATTAACGCTGTTATCAAAGAGGTGTGAGAAGGAGCCGTTTCCTTTAATTGCACTCTTTATATGAGCAGCTTGTCTCAGATTAAAAGGACAAGCAATAAATGTCAGCACAACTTATTGCCGAGTGACATTTTCTAAACTGTTGATAATCCACCATCTGTGTCAAAGGGAGAATTTTTCGAAGATGCCAGTCGGAGACGTGCTCAGATTTCAGAATGCTCGTCATCAATAAACATGAATGTGTCTGTATCTCCTTCACTTAAAAACAAACAAACCCGTCTTTCTCTTTTAGTCAAAAAAGGCTTAAAAGGAATTATTGATTGGTTTGCTTGTGTTTCTTTTTATTTAAATGACAAAAACTTAATTTAGGTATTTGTGAGTTAAAAGTTCAAAATGACAGATGTATTGACCTGTGTTTCAATGATGCTTTAGTCTTGTTTTAATGATTATAAGAAAACATAGGGGGCCGCACTGTATATTTGATATTTCTGTATATTTAACTGTCTTCTTCTGAGTAGGTTTTAAATGTGGGCTTTCAGGGAGAGATAATGTGTATCAATAATGGTAGGGCTAGTGTATACCACACAGCTGAGCGTTCAAACACAGACCATATGCCAGGGGGGCCTGGCCACATGGCCGGAGCTGCTGGGGAGGGAGGGCCAATTAAAGCAGACAAAACACTAAGGATGTAACTTTGACAACGGTGTAAAGCACCGCTGAGGCTGTGCTGAACAATCTGGACGTTGAGTTTTTGAGGATGAAAAAAAGTTTGATTTCCACAATGATGGAGTACCATCCCTCCCCTCCCCCCCTCCCCACCCTATACTGTATCTCCCAGGCCTCCCCGATTATGGGTTTTACTCTACGCCCAGTGACCAGAGGGGGGGGCCCTGCTCCTTTGCTGACTATGGCTCCCTGGGGCCCCAAGCGGCTCAGATGCTGCACAGTGAGCATGCCACCTCCGCCTGCAACTCCCCCCTCCAGCACCTACACAGCCCGGATCAGTTTAAGAACCCAGGTTTGTATATGCGCATCTATCTCATCCACGTTTTGGAGTTTTTTTCAGTTTGATTCATGACATTATTCCATGCAGAAATCTTTTTTTTTTTATTCTCTCTTGCTTTTGTTAAGGAAAACACCCCCCCCCCCCCCCTTGAAAAAAAAACCCTATGAAACCGTCTTGCTGAGAAAATAGAATTGCATGTTTCTCCTCCTTCTTTCAAATTTTTTTTTTTTGAAGTAGAACTTTCTGTTTCTTTGTGAAGTTACGTTTCAGCCCCTGCTTGCACATAGGGGACAGACACACACAATACAGAATGTAAACCTTCATTTGCATGTGAACAAAATAACCACTGATGATACTGGAGTTTACAGTGGCCTCGCTGTCAGAGCTCAGGTTCATGTGGATGTTTGAGCAGCGAGTACGTGTGAGAGTGAGTGAAGTGAGAGCTCAAAGTATTTTAAGTGTAGAAATGATTGCAGGCATTATTAGAGTGTGAAATGAGTAGAAATGCTGCACAATGTTCAACACTTAGCAGACAACTCTTTTTTTTTTGTTGCATATTACAGCCATTACTCTACAACACAAGCACATCTTCATCTCCTGTGCTTTTTCTGATGCTCCTTATGTAATCACAGCTTTCAAAAGCCAAGGTTGAGATTCCACCGACAAGGAAAATATGCTTCACGCTGGCATTTTGATAACTTAACAGTATGTAGTGCATTAAAACAATTGTAAATTTATGCTATTTATCTTTGAGAGCAGAAAGTACTCTCCTGATTTTTAACATACTACAGTGTTAGCATGTAGTTATTTTGATCCTTACACGATCACATTAGTACTGACATGAAGTACCACTAGGTCTTTTTAAGATGAGAGCAGTAAGGTTCATGTGTGAGACTCGTGTGGACCTGCCGGGCATGAATCCTACCACAGCCTCCATCTATACTTCACAATGATGGCACATTATAAAACAAAATTTGGACAAATAATAAGAGGGTAAGTGTGGGGCCAATTCTCCCTCGGTTAAAGTGTTTTGCCAGCGGCACCAGGGAAATGTTGGAATTGCCCCCAGACTCTCTTAAGCGCAGCAAACAGCAGAGAAACACAAAGGCAGACTATATAAATAACACACACATACAGCTGATCTTCTGCAGGTCTGGAGCAGGCCCGCTGCTTTATTATCTTTGCTGTAACGGTTGTGTAAGTGTGGTAGCACGACAAACATAAAGCACTTCATGATGCTCTTTGCTTCCTGTAGATCTGTTAAGTGGAGTGTGAAGGTTTTTATTTCATACACAGCTGCATGGCAGGGGGGGAAGAATCACAAATGACATCACAGTAAATACACACACACACACACACACAGAAAACGCCATTGTCTCTGTTGATTTTGAGACGTGGTGTGTAGCGTGGTGATTTATAACACATTATAGCTGACATTAGAGTCGAAATGATTCTGTGACACGAGTCAGATCAGCCCTGTATCTTTTTATCAGCAGCACACTGCCTATGATTGTTGTGTAATTTTTTTTTATGATAAAGAGTAAGTCGCTCAGGTGACGCATGGCTGCTTTTTTGTTTTGAGTTGCGTTTGGATGGTAGAGCACAGGTTTGTCTCGCCTGAGAGGACACGTTCAAATCCTGAGTGAGTCAACACAGTCTGATTCTGTTCTTGTTGTTTGTGGACTACACTTTATATTTGAAGCCAGACTCAACCGTAATTGCAGTTGTGGATCTAGGATTTTTTTAAATCAGGGGCCATAAAGCATGGGGCCGCTATTTACACAGGGGCAATTATATGTCCAACATCCATGCACAATTACTGATTCTGTTAGGTGCACATTTAAGTCATTTCTTTATTTACTGTTAGCTCTACAGCTTTGAGCAAAGCCTCACATCATTGAATATATTTAAAAAATTGTTCCATTGTGCTCATCAAAAAAACTAAATAAAACAATCATCACAGATTTGCATATTTATTATTTGTATTGTAAGTAAGTGACTAGTTTGACAGGACAGGAAGAATAGGATAGTGTCCGAGTGCAGTTTGACGGCAAATCTCATTGAGCAGATGCATTGTGAACAGTGGATCAACAGGGAGAAACAGGGAGTCAGGCAATGTAGCGCACAATTTTTTCGTAACAATACGTTAATACACACACATGGATGGATGGATGGATGGATGGATGGATAGATAGGTAGGTATAAAGATAGATGGGTAGATAGGTAGATAGATAGTCCGATTGGTAGGTAGGAGGATTGTTGGATGGATAAGTAGAAATACGTAGAAATACATAGAAATATAGATGGGTGGATAGATGGATAAGTAGGTAGAAAGGTAGATGGATAGGTAGGTAGGTAGGTAGGTAGGTAGGTAGGTAAGTAAGTAAGTAAGTAAGTAAGTAGGTAAGTAAGTAGGTAGGTAAAAAGATAGATGCATGGACAGATGGATACGGAGGTAGGCAGATAGATGGGTGGATAGATGGATGAATAAGTAGGTAGAAAGATGGATAGGTGGATATGTAGGTAGAAATATAGATGGTAGATAGGTAGATGGATAGGAAGGTAGAAAGATAGATGGGTGGATAGGTAGATGGATAGGTAGGTAGACAGATAGATGGGTGGATAGGTAGGTAGACAGATAGATGGGTGGATAGGTAGATGGATAGGTAGGTAGACAGATAGATGGATGTGCAACCCCAAAACCAAAATGTAAAAAAGCAGTTTCACAGTTTAGCCACTTGTTAATAAAAATCACCAGTCACAGGATGCAAGGATTCCCGTTTCAACTACAAAGATCCTTAATTATATAATAGTCCAGCCCACTGGGGTCTGTGCAGGAGAGATAAGAGAGGTAGCTGCTCACTGTTTAAACTCCTTACAGTTGAACAGCAGTGTCACCTCCTCCAGATGTGTGTTTAGTGAGAGGACTTCTGTTTACTCAAGTGCTACACATGGATATATCTACAGTATGTTTTTCAGGAGCCTCTACGAGACTTACCCTGTGTAATACTGCCTTGATAAATTGAACAGTCACATGTTAAACACGTTTACGGTGATACACTTTGTTTACTGCATCGGCATCAACACTCGAGGATGTTCTCTTTCGACTGTGTTTCTGTATCTCGTCCTACACAGTCTTCCTCTCAGGCATCACAGGGTTCATGAGCACATACACACACAAGATCGAGCATTTTCTGTGGTTGCAACATTTTTCTTTTTAATGCAGCTGTACAGTTTTTTTTTACAGTCCGTCTGTGAATAAGGGTGAAATGGAGGGTTATGCGATGCTGACAGCGGAGGAGATTGCTGTTAAGAGATCATTGCATTTTTCTTTCTCCCCGACAGTTTTTTTCTTCCCGTATTGCCGGCGTTATTGGCCTTTAGTAGGCATCTGGATTTTCAAAAGGCATTTTATTAGTCAGAGTTTCTCTTACTCACAGGGCAAAGGTGGTAAGTCATGTACAGTATTTCTTTTTTATCCCCCCCTGAGTTTGGGTCTGCGGATGAACTCGGGTCAGGCTTTTTTATCTCCCCCCTTATGCCTCCTCCTCTCGTCTCAGTCACCTCTTTTGCTTTATGTCAACGTTACTTCAGCCGACTGAACGAGCTGAAACGCACGGCTGGAAGTGTCGGGAATATTTAGAAAGATCCTGACTGGTGTCTCTGAATCAGGTCGTACAGGGAAGCAGAAAGTAGCGTGACGTGATTCAGATGTCTGGGTTCAACATGCTCAAGTGAAATCCAAACTCAGTAATAAGTTGCTCCTCTTATTGAACAGACAATGTTGTTTTACAAGAACTCCTTCACATTATGCATGGCAACATTTCAGTGCAACCTTACTAGATTCTTAGCATGGTTAGAGTATTTCTAGCAATGTGCTTGTTTTGTGTTGTGCATGATTATACAAAGTGAATGTTACTCCTGTGCATAAAACACACAGCATGTAGAGTATATGCGGAATATCATACTGGATTCACCCTTAGCTTTGTTTGAATAAATTTAAACCATTCTAAAGGAAATTGAATTCGTAACTTTAACCTGAAATTCAAACTTTTAAGTCCTTAGAGGCAAAATGTGAATCCAGTGATGTGTTCTTTTGATTTAAAAACAAGTCAATTTGAGTCATAAGAACTGTGCTGATGGTTGTTGTGTGTTTCTGAGCTGCTCCGCTCCCTGTTGTGTTTGTATGCAGGCGCCAACCCGTCAAGGCCCGGAGGTTTTCCTGGTGCTAACAGCCCAGGGCCTGTGGCCGACCTGTACGGACCTGGCAGCCAGGACTCAGCTGTGGGCAACTACATCAGTGCTGCTAGCCCTCAGCCTGGCTCTGGGTTTGGCCCCAGCATCACAGTGAGTACGCTGACGTTCAACTGACTGCACCTTTGAGCTCAGTTGCCGCCTCAGTGTCAGAATACCAGCACTAAAATTAGACACTAAGCCAATGCACACTCCCTGTGATTCTGTAAACTAGATATTTATCATAAAGAGAAGAGTTAACTAATTCTTCTGCCGCTGAATTTATTAATATAACCGCCAGCATCCTAAATCCAAAGCAACCATTTATTACAGCCTCAGTGTGGTTCATTTCTTCTGACTGTCACTGGAGGTCCTGAAAGCATTTTGTACACCAGGGTAAACCCAGGCCTGGCTCTCAAAGTTATCTGTGTCAAATGCAAATCTTTATTCCCCTCAGCAGTTGCACGTATGACCTCACTTCAGACCCTGGGTCACCTTCCCAGAACAAATTTCCGTTATTTTTAGAAACCCCAGCTGTCCCAGAGTTTGAGTTTGATCTGTCACCAGGACAAAGCTTATAAGCAGGTTTCGTCTCTCCCACTGTCCTTGCTCAGGTTCAGTCGCTCAGCCGGGCGCTGCTGCACTTTTCCTCCTGCTGATCAGTTAGCTGCCGGTTGCCATGTCAACTCATGTGTAAGACTAGCTGGGCTGGCGGAGGAGACGGTAGGAAAGAGGTGTCCTCAGTCTGCAGATGTCTGGCTTTTGTTGGATGAGCAGCAACCTGTTCAGAATCCCTCCTCTTGTTCCTGACAAAGACACTGGCACATCTGTTACTGTAAACCACAGTGTTTAAGGGAGATCATCTTAAAGCCAGTAAAACCATCGGAACTGATAACAGTGATTCTGAGGAGGACGTTTACCCACTTTCTACCACTTAGATAACAGCTGCGTCTCAATTCAGGGGCTGCATCCTTCGGAGGTTGCATATGAAGACCGATTGAGTCGCAGCGGCATGAGTACACTGTCTCATTTCAAAGTATCCTCGGGATGCAGCGGACTGACGCGTCCTTCCATCCCTGAGAAACGAAGGCCCAACCTATCCCAGGATTCATTGCGCTTCGGTGACAAACGTCTTTTCAAAGCGTTAAAGCTGCTGACAGGCGACTGATGCTCAAGTATCCTGCTTCAGCTCAATGGAACTGCAAATGGTGCACATTTAATAAAACGAAAGCACTAAAAACGTTCTTATCATGTGCACCTCCAGTTCTGTTGCTATAAGACAACAATAAGGTCGGGACGAGCTCGAGAGGGCAATCATGAAAATCCTCTAGACCAGACTCTCCGATTTCGGTTCGCCCTATGCGTTCTTCGTGGCCACAAGGAGCACAATCCTTCATGGGTCGTGTCGCCCGCGTCGTCAAAAGGAGGAGGCCCTTGATTTAGGACACAGCTAATGAAGCTACAGAATTAAATATGGCTGCCCCCTATTCCTTTCCCAGAATGCATTTCCTACCATAGGATTAGGTAAAGAAGTTGCGAGGCCCCTTCTCCATCTCATCTCAGTGACACCATTGTTATCCAAAGTTGATACAGTGTACCTATCCATTTAAAATGTTTCTAATCTATCGGTAACAGATCTGCATCGTGATCTATTCTATCTATCTTATATCTATCAGAAATTGTAAGTATAGCTGAGTGAGGTGTCTACGAACCGACTTCATCCAGTAGAACCAAGACATTCAAACGATAGCATCTCGATACAGTCAAATAAATAAGCCTGACTTAGCCAGTGATCCACACATTCAAACATGTTTAGAACCTTGTATTATTAATGAAGGCTCACACTCCCCAAAGTAAGACTTAATCAAACCATTTTTCTTAGTTAGCTCGTGCTGCATAATTAATTTACAATTGAAGTCCGTGGCTCCTAGAAAGCTGCAGCAGGGCCGAGCTCTTTGATTCACGGTGAGGTTTCTTGAGGCATGTTAGGAAGGAAGCACCGAAAGCGTCCACGTCACTTACTTGAATTAGAATTACAAATAACTTACATGTTGAATTCTTTAAGTTTACTTGTCATGTTTATCGTGTTGAATGGCTTTTGTTGTGCTTTTATGTGAATTTGCATCTGTCATCGTAGCTGTGCCACAAAGTTTTGTGCATCTTTTTTAAGGGAGATATATACGATTTTTTTCACAGTACCGTGATTCAGTGGGAGAAATTGTAACAGTTTAGCGAAGATGAAATGAACGTGTGATAATGTCACTGGGAGCAAAAGAAATAAAGCGCATGAGAAGGCGACATAGATCACCTTAAATCTAGTAAGTATGTGTAATTGATTTATGACAAACAAACAAACCAGCAGCTTAACAGAAAAAATACATTTTATAGTTTTTTTTCTTTTGCTTCCCAAGCAAAGCCTCCCTTATTAATTGTTTTAGGTCCACTGGTTATCTGCCATAATCTGTTGGTCTCAGTGTAGGAAGCAAAATATTTGTTATGAAAGAGCAGCCTGGCTCATTTTCAAAGCAGATTTAGCAGCAGATAGTTTACAGATGGAAATGAGGCGATTTGTTTCCATTATTTCCCATTTGTTGCAACAGTTTCTAACCTCGGTTTACTGCTGATTTGGAAAATGTAGGAACAAGTCTTTTCATGCAGCACGTTTCAAAAAGGCCCTTTTTACCTTAAATCTAATTAATGAAACAGAGGCATATAATGTATTTAGCCCTCATACTTAAGGACAGCTTTTGAGATTCTCTCGCAGAATTTAAAATGTGCCTGCGCCCCCTTCGGAGTGCAGCAAAGCAGAGAGGCCGACGCGGCGAGTCCTCTGACCTCCTGGCCCTTTGGCGAGATGATCTCTCGGTTCAGAACATTAAAACAGAAAATGATTCAGAACTAAAATGCGCCTTCTGATTCATTTCTTCACCGAGGATGCTGCTGAAGTGAATACACGTGAACATCCTCATATGCCACGACCTCGCGTGATCTGTCCCTCAACCTCATGCTCCCGTTAATCCCTGTAGGCAACATCTGATGAACCTCTTATACAAGACGACTGTAGAGCAGTTAGTAGAGTGAGGTGATGGAGGCGGTTGAAGTCTCTTTCTACTGATGTATGTGAATTTAAAGAGTTTCTGCAGAGCCATCAGTGTTAGAGGTCTTTATGATCTTGCACGCTTCAGTCACATTCATGAATGGGGATTGCGTGTATTGTTATCTCCTCCTTCACATATTTCTTCTTTTAACTATTTTCCCACTGAGGATTTTGTAACCTGAGAACTACGTTGTCATGAATAGAAGTGTGTGTATCGCTGCGGGCGCTGTTTCCCCCGAACCTGTGTAATAATACGTATATATAGAGATGAAACTGCTCTCCTGCTCTGTTGCTCAACATGATCCAGCTGAATCTAAAGGTTGCTAGCTGTAAAAAATAAATCAAAGTTGATGTGATACTCACTTTTCTCTCCTTGAAATGCATACTGACAAAAGCACTAACTGTACACTTTTAGGGCCCGTTGATTGCAACAGCTTTTACAAATGGATACCATTGAACAGGTGGCCGGTTGCCATCTCATCAGAGGTATTGCATTTTATTTACTGTGCATTTCTCTCCTCTTTCCCTCTCTAATGTGTGTTCATCCCATTATTCATTGTTTACTCGCCTCCCTCAGAACGACAGAGCTGGTGGTAAAGTGGGAGTGTGACTGAAGGTTTATCTCTTCACAAATCAAGAGGCCTCTGATCTGTTTGTTCCCTCAACACAAGAGGAAATAAAAAGAAAGTAGAAAGGATCATTAATCGCAAGAATTTAAATCTTATGAGGCTCTTTGTTGAAGTTTGTCACACTCGCACGCGTACGACCAGCTCTGCAGTATTTAATTCTCGTTTCTTGTTAACGTTCGGAAATGTTTACATCGCAAACACCATAGACTGTAAAGATGGACGACGCGTCTCCACTTCCAAGCCCAAATATCAGCAGCGTACTTGGAGAAAGAGTCTGCACGGTAACGACTGGGTAACAAAGTTCGGCAGATACATTTGCTCGACCAATCACGAGCCAGTCTTAGCTGTCAATCACAATATTTGATTCAGTTTTTATAGCATCAAATAACTAATTAACATAGTGGAAACTTAAACAAACATTAGGAACCCCATTAAATTATAAAAGCATTTATTTGACTTTTTAATTTGGTCCATGTCCCCTCCACATGGAGGAGGTGGGGTTTAGGACCTATACTGCAGCCAGCCACCAGGTGGCAGTCAGGAGATTTTGGCTTCTTTTTTGGGAAGCGGTCATGTCGTCTATCTATTGATATATGTATATATATATATATATATATGTATATATATATATATATATATATATATACCTACACATGCTTCACCTGCACTTAGAGTGGTTTATGTTATGTTACATACCCGTTTATACTGTTTTTGGCATCTGCTCTTTTGGTTCCTAAGACAGTAATCGATCACCTGTAGAATAAAAAATATAAAAATAGGTTTTACTGATAAGTCAGTGATGTTAAATGTCTCCTAACATTGTCCCTCATGAATAACAGAACCACCATCATCTATAAAAACCCAGTTCAGGTGGTCTCCAGCTTTTTGTCTGCTTCCAGCTATTTATTGTAGCATCTATGTGTTATATGTGTTGAATTCATTTGTGCACATGTCTGCTTATTGTATTATTTCCAGCTAAGCACCACAGCTTTTGTAAGACTCCACAGTAGCAGAACATGTATGAACACGATCACTACAGTAACAAGCGGCCTAACTAAAGAAGTGTAGACTTTTCAAAATGTGAACATACTGTATATGGTGCCTTTAGCCAAGTTTTCACCTGCTGCCATTTAAGAAAACTTCTTTGTGTCATGCACAAGTCGTATTAATGTCCACAGATTTCTGTTGTTAAATGTCTCAGCGAATCCTACAGAGTTTTCTTCTGATAAGAATGAAACTAATGTCAACGAGCTGTTCCTAATTCTGTTGCTGTTGCTGTTTTCTCTCTGTCGTCCAGCAGAGTATATCTGGTGGCCCAGGAAAGACAGGACGAAGTTTCTAATTGGCTTTGTGTGCAGGTGACGCTAATCCAACTTCAAGCACTACGCTGTCACCCAGGCGAAAAGATCGACGGTGGGAAACCATACGAAGAAGAAAAGAAAAACGTTAGTCATCTCAGAAAAATAACAACTGCTGTACTATAATCCAAACCTCCTATAACTTTACAACCTGGTTTGGTGTGATGTTTCACGTCAATCTCATTCACCTGTTTCCTTCCTCTGTTCTAGCGTTCTGTTTTTTGATTAGTTTTTAGAGAGTCATTTTAGTTCGACCTTGATTTGTGTCATTTTATTTGATCTCCTGGTATCTTTGTGTAAATGGATTTTTGTTTGAAGTGCGGGCGGTGGGCGGTGGGCGGGGGGGGGTCATAGCCAAGAATATCTGCAAGTCATGTCTTCATCTTTGTATGGGTCAGTGTAAAAGGAAAAACGATGGGATGTTCCTTTCAGTCTTCCCGCAAAAAAAGAAGCTTGGGGAAAGACGTGGAGAAAAAAAAAAAATCAATTTTAAGGAAACTTTAAAGAAGGTATCTAAGTAATAAATCTTAGTAGCTGTTTTATTTCTTGTGATGTCTCATTGTTAACCATAATTACCTATTTTTGGGCAATACAAAGAGGACTCCAATATTTTTATGGTCCTTTTTTATAAGTGTTGTTTTTGTTGTTTAGAAATATATATATATGCTATAACAAATTTCATATAACTACATTGTGAATTCAAACTTGAGAAAAAGAAATGTAGCTGTACATATTATTCCAGTCACTGCATATAACCAACTCAGTGAGAGAATAGCATATTTTTGTGATGGTGTGTCAAAAAGAACATGTTATAGCGTGTGAATAGAAGACAAAGCTGTAAACAGTTACTATTATACGTTTTGTTTAGTTTTGTTCCTGCTGGAAAGACGGCGGCGTCACGACCCCACGAGACAAACAGACACACACACCTGCTCTGTAAATACTGAAGCTGAATAATTTTACAAAGTGTCATACCAGCAAATTTACACACGGCGAGTTGAGAGTTAACACGGTTTTAAGAAATAAATAAGAAAAAAAAAAGACAAGAGCCTGATGTTTTTGTCGAACTGTCAGGATATCAGTATCATTTCAAAGAGAGAGAGAGAGAGAGAGAGAGAAGAAGAAAAAAAAAAAGACGATTAAATCCAAAGCACACTGTACTTAGATGTGATGATTAGAACTTGAACCAGGCATTTTCCAGTGCTCTGCGCATCCCGACACTTTTATACTCCTGCGAGGAACTTGTTGGTCGTATGTTATTGTTTGTTTCATCCTGCTCGTTCCTGATTCACGCGTTTTATTTGATTTTTCCGGAACCCAATATCCTGGGCTCTGTGCGAGAGCCTCGATGTGATTGCTGAATCGGTTCCTTTTTTTTTTTTTTGGAAAGAATTAGGAAAGTAAACATTTTGATACCATACCTCAGCCTTCGTGAGTTCTATCGTGGAATCATTGGCAGGTTTAATTTATTCTATATATGTGGCGAGACAGATGAAAACACTGAACGGTAATAAAGTGAGTAATCATTGCACTGTGAGTAGTGAAGTACAGGCCATTTTCCTATTTGCACATGTATATGTTGGCTTTTTAACGAAAAGAAAAAGCGGCCCTGTGCTTTGGGATAGTATGAAGGATTTTTGGGGTTAAATTAATTCTCGACTCGACAAAAACGCTTCAAGTTAAGTTCTGAGGTGAGTTAACAGCTTGGGAAATAGTAACTGATATGTTGCAGTGTACATTTCTTTCTATATATATTAGACCCATGCATCATCTGAAGATATTTATACAGGGTCGATAGATGACACTGAATTATTCGCTCTCTGCCGCTGCACCAGCTTTTACACAGAACGCGTGGCTAATGATTTCTGCTGATTTAGTAGTAATATGCTCCGGTCCGGTTTTCAGCGTCATTGAACGGAACGAATGGTGTGTACTCTGAAAAAATAACTTTACCTGCTGCAGACGTGTTTGTTGTTTTCATTTCTACCCACTTGTCTCATTTCTTTTTTGATTTCAAAACAACCAGGTAAAGAAATATGCTGGATACTTACTAAAGTTTAAAAAAAACAAAAAAAGATATGGAGGTGTGATCAAGTAATAATAATATAAAGAGTAAAGATTTAAAAAAAAAAACTTGTAATGTTCAAATGTAAAAGAAAATAAGAAATACAAAACTATAAAAAAAAAAAGAAAGATGCTTCTTTGCTGATTTCAAGTTTAATCAGAGTTTTATTGATACTTTGTGGTTTATATATGAATAATTGTAATATACTATTAAAATGTACTGTGCATCCATTGCTTTCTCTCTTTCCATTCACCATCCTCAGAGATCCTGCTCTCTTTTGTTGATCATCCATGTATTTCATTAGTGTGTGAAGAGCTCACAGTTAACTTGTAAACAGAGTGCTGTCTTTGATACCAGTGTAGTGCTCTTTGTTGTTCTCCCTTTGCTCTACCTCTCCTTTCTCTCACATTTACCCCTCTCTCCCTCTCGCGCTCTTTTTCTATCTCCTGTAATTACAAACGTAGATGTTATATAGGACTCATTAATATAATACTTGTAGTGATTAGTGGATTTAGGACCAGTCAAGATAGACCTTTCTCTAAATGATCATGTTATTCTGAGATTTGCAGACATTTATTTTGATAGAGGTTCATTGTAATTTATTCCCTGTATGTTATTTTTTCTTTTGGTTTGGTTTTTTGCCACGCTCACATGGTTTCAGCTAACCAAAGCTCTCATGGATGGACAAATAGAGAAGCCGTTGCTGTAAGATGGAATTGTACACAAGGCATTATTTGGATCCCCACCCTTGAATGTTTTAAAAGGGGGTGTGCCATACTACCTTAAATGCTAACGCTAGATATGCAAAACCTTAACTTTTGATTCTTGGACACAGGCTATAATCTTGGGGAAAGATTTCAAAACAAAGCATATTTCATATATGTTATAAGAATCACACCAACAGTCATGATATCAGCCTCAGTGCTGTTTCACTGACCTGCTCTACACTATCTTTTAACTTTTACTTCATTACGGAAATTACCCAGATGCCTCGGGCATAGTTATTTTTACATAATATCGTTTTGGTTCTTATTTCTCTCAAAACTTCTATTATTTTAATTATTTTAATCTCTGGGAGCTAGTTTCTGTCGTTCTCACATATTGACTTTAGATGAGGCATTGGTGTAAAAATAAGAAATGACTCCATTAAACAGAACCCCTCTAAAGGAGCAGGTGCTAAAGGACGGGGTGTGTATCAGGGCTGATTAATTGCTGGTTAAATTCCCGTCCCGACTGTGGACCAGGGCCCCGAAGCTGTGAGTCACTGCCAAGCCAAATTGGAGCAGAAAAGAAAATATTAAAACTCAAATTTAAATGCTTGACATTTCCTCAGAAACACCGTGTCAGAGGATGTCCATATTTCAGACCTGTTAGATTTACACAAGCCTCTGTGTTTCAGGCATAAACAAACCAATTATAAAGCCAATTCGCTCCCAGAGCTCAAGCTGTGTGCACACTCCAGTCGAGTACAATTTCAATTAAACATAATTTAGCTTTTATATCAGTTATTTTATTCACCTCATGCGGTTTTAAATTGAATGCTACACACATTACATTAATAAATAAGATTAATGTCTGTTCATTCTCCTCATCTAATATTGACTGTCAGGTTACATACAGTATGTACAGTAATCAATGACATTAATAGACAAATTGCTCCACTGAAAAGAAGCAAGTATGTGTGTCGCTGCGTTATTGATTTTAACAATTCAAATAATGTTCAACTTTATCGTAAAATGATAAAAGAAAATACAGTGTTTGCCCAAAAACTACAGAAAAACAAAGGAAAACTGCTTTAATCAAAAAAGATGTTCCAAGTATTAATGTTTATCTTCTCCTTAATTACACATGGTATACAATATAAAATATATTAATAGCAATCAATAATTAATGAGTAGTAGTTAAAGTTTAATAATAATAGAAAGTGTTCGTCCATTGTCCCTTAAATTTTAAATTCTAACCAGTGCAAGAAGTTCATTAAGATCCGTTTCATCTGAAAACCAAAAACCGGAGCAAAAGTAAAAACCACGTTACTCTGTGTGTTTTCTCCGTAGCAGCACATAGTGTCTGTAGTTGGACTGTAATCAAAAATATTTGACTGGAAAAGAAAACCAAACTTGAATTGGCCGATTTTTCCCCCCATCCAGTCATATTTTAAAAAAGGCCTCTTGTGTGTTTTGTGATCCTGTAGCTTGGACTTTAAGGTAGCATGGCTCTGTTGCTGTAATTTTCCTTTTAATCTCAAACTGACAGCAGTTTACAGCTGATGAATGTTACACATCTTAGTAGACTAGCGAATCCATTTGGGGAGAGGGGAGGGTCGTGGTTTAAGAAAAAAAAGAAAACAATAATCAAAAAAGAGTCAACCTGGAAGGTGTTGACATTTGTAGTGTACTACCGTATCCATTTAAACTTGAATCTCGAGGCAAGTGCTAGGCAATGGCCAAACAATTTATCCCATCATCCTTTGTGTGTGTGTGGAGGGGAGGGGGATCCCGCCCTGAAACCACACACACAAACACACTAACACACACACACACTTCTGAGATTTCTGTCGTCTTGGACTCACATCTGTCTTTCATTATGAATATGAACAACTGTCTCCCTGAAAGCTGGGACGTCAGACGAGGACTGTTAGAGACTCGACTCCATCTCTAATGAATCAGACTTTGACGGCCCATTGAATGTTACTGAGTATTTATACCCGAGGGGGGAAAAAAGAGGCTCATTCATAGTGGTGCTAATGGTTTTCAAACCAGACAATGTGCCCTTATCTCTGAGAGATACTGGATACTGTCAGGGTGACCACAAAGTTAGTCTCCCGGTCCGCAAAGTGACTCTCCACCAACAACACCATGTATAGTGTGGGTTTCTGACAGAACAGAGAAGTGTTCATGTTCACACTGAACCCTTCAAGGTGACAGAAATAACACAAGTTCAACTGTGTCGTCGTGTCTTAGGGTGAATTTCCCCTCTCAGTCCAAACCATTGCCATCTCACCCATGCCCATTACTGATTACAGTCTACACATACACTTGCAATATATATAAATATATATATATATATTTACAATTTCTGCGCTCATTTGATCAGAATTAGACTGGAGACCTCAGCTGTATACCCCTCACACTGCAGACACACCCAGGCTCATAATCGCCAATTCATCCTGATATTAGCTCGCTCCACAACACGAGAGTTCACCCCTGGCGTGGTACGGAGTTTGGCGCAGACTGCGCGGCCTAGAGGAAGCCTGGACGCTCGTCAGACTGCATGGACGGCAGTGTGAGGCTCTGCTGTGCTTCCATGTCTCTGCAGGCTGAGCACAGAGCTCTCTTCACTGCTGTCTGCCCATTCCTAACACTTGCCCCTGTTTTTTTATGTTCACCGACTTTTTATGGCGAGAGACAGACAGACTTGACTGACATCTGAAAGCATCTTTCAGGTTATCATAATGGCTTGCTTAAGCCCTGTTGTAAAGTATACTAAAAAAAAAAAAAATGATGATGATAATAATAACAATAATAATAATGGATGGGGGTCTCTCACATATCAAATGTGGAAAGTCTAATTTTATATTTGTATTTTCAAATAATAATATTGACAAAAAAATGTCTGTGAAAGGTTTCCATCCTCTACTGTGGTCCAGAAATTGATGTGTCTGTCTGGAAAAATAAATAAAATAAACTGAATTGTTATATTACTTGTTTTCAGTGTTTTGCTGTATTTTTATTTCCTTATAATATTATTTCCTCTGATGATATTTATCTCAACTTGGCAGCATCACATTTCCTTTCTCTACTCTTATCCCATAACAGGACAGTTCTGCTGTGTTTTTCAGTTTGGTTTAAACAGAATTTTTCACTCAACAACACACACACACACACACACACACACACACACACACTCACTCAGCATCCCTCGAGGTCACTCATAAGACAGCAGGATTAATAGAGTCTGAGCACTGAGATACATTTAGGGGAAACAAACAAGAAGCGCTGGCGTGTAATTCTGCTGCCCCTCAGTGGTCTCTCCCAGCGCCTGAGCAGATGCAACAACAACACCGAAAAAAAGAAAAGCTTTTTTTATTTTTCATCAGCAGTTTCACATGGAGAGCATCAATATTAGCTGAGGCTCAGTGTGTAAACCGCTGAGGATGTGATGAGTAGATGAGCAAACAGGCGTGTCAGAGGCTCACAACGGCCGAGAGACACAATCAGAAAATACCTGCGATGGGTTTGTCACAGTGTGATTAGTTCTGCTTTTATACCTGAGATGGGGAATTTCATTTCACATGCCAGAAACAAAACATCTGATCCTGAGTCATTCTGAGCTGAACCAGAAGAATGAACCAGTGGAAATGTAAAAAATCATTTCTGATAAAAACAACTTTTTTTCCCTTTCTTTTCATAGAGATTATATTATGTTAGTTCATTCCATTCCTCACTGAAGTGACTGTAACTTTTACTGTCAGCCATCATTAATATAATAATAATAATAACTGCATCTCCAGCAAAACACCTTTTTTCGTGCATGTTTACTGTGACAGACAGTGATTCTTAAACATAATGTTACTGCTACATTGAAATTCAGGGATCAGGGTTTTTTAATGCGCCCGCTTGTCAGGAGAGACGAACAGTGCAACAGCTTCATCACTCATTCAGACACGGTGATCTATAATTCTGACTGAGATCAATACTGTTCCCGGCTCTGTTTTTCACAGCCCCGGCGCCAGAAGTTTAGATCACATCACGCCCTCTTTTCTTTTTCTTTGTAATTTGTGTCATGAGTACAAAGATAAACCAATGCAGGCAGTTTGGACCATTTTTCCACTTTTATATGAGCTGTTTTGGATTTTATTTGATTATTTCTTTATTTGATTTTATTTGTCTTGGAGTCCAGTCATAAGGAATGTGCTGACATGGTCTAGGATGTCAAATATTTATTTTTAGAGTAGATCTTGAGCAGTACAGACGTAAAATTGAAATACGAGATGGATGAAGCAATGTGTTTTCAAAGTATTGTTTCAGCCTCTGTGATGTGAATGATCTACAGCGGGAGTGAACGTGGTGTTTGGCCAGATCCTGTAATTAGCAGACAAATTCATCAAACAGCTGAATCCTCGGCGCCGCCTGTGTTTTCAGACTTACAGGCCTAACTGGCTGACCTCTCCAGTCCACCTACCTTTAATTAAGTGCTAATTAAAAGTGCCATTATGATCAGAGCGCTCGCCACTCGCCGGTCCTTAAACACGAGGAGTCAGGTCTTTGGTGGAGCACCGCGAGACAATCAGCAGTCGTTACGGGAGCTAAATGTCAGGACGCAGCCGAGAAAAGGAAGCTGTTATTAATCTGTGGAGCCACAGTTTGTTTAGAGTGTTTATATAGTCCAGCAGCATTTAATATAGGACTATTCACAGATGGAGGAGAAAAATATCACAAATATCGGCTAAAAGGTCACCAACATTTATTAGTTCACTTACTGTAAACATGTTCCTGTCTTTAGATCACTTAGCAAGAACTTCACATGGATATTTGCTTTAATTCGAGGCCCAGTCAACACCAGCACAGGCAGCACATGCAGAGACACACGTGCACATGAACCTCAGCCGACATGTGTGCATAGCATGGAGAGGCCTGTCACCGGCTCATCTGACGGCTTCACCTCATACCAGTGGCTCTGTGTGAATTTCCCATGGGCCGGTGCTAACAGCCTGAATGTGACAGCTCCTGGCAAACACAAACAAGCCCCACTGTGCACAAATGCCACTGCGAGGGTGCCGCATGGCAACAGGCCGCGATGGAGAGGTGTAATGAAGAAGTGGTCGTTCAAGAGGCGGTCTGCTGCCACCTCCGTGTGCGTCAGCCCGACAAGTGTGAGGGGGGAGCGAGAGCTGCAGAATACCTGGCTGCATATTCATGCTGTAATGTGCTGCTGCAGGAGACGCCATCCACCATCATCAGCCTGCGAGGGCACCTCAGGGCCCCTCAGCATTTATTAACGGTGATTAAGAGCTGGTCTGAGATGCTGGCATGTTTAATTGCCAATTACAGGTAGGTTAGCTATAGATGAAAATGACAGCTATTTATGCAGTACATAAGCATAAATAATAAAGCCGTGTTTATGCCTTGAAAAAGAGAATGGAATGAAGGGCTGGGAAGCGTCCAGGATCCTCGCACAAGCCTGGCATTGTAGAAATTCAAGAGCAATAATGAGCAATGTTCAGTGGATATGCACTTAATTTTATGTGCATCACTAAATTATCTCCCCGCACAGCCATGTAATGGATGCCCTTCTTTTGAAGCGGAAAATTTTTTTGACAGAGCTGTGTAATAGAGTCAATAGTTGATGGGAACACTGCTGTGGATGGGGAGATGAGGCACTCAGGTGGCTGTTTCCTCCCAGACTGCAGGCCTAATGTAGCCCTTGGCATGGAAATTGACGTGACATTGATGGGCACTCTCCCGCCAGCACGAAGTCATGCGCCTGCACAGCCTTCCAATTCACTAATAATTGCTGATTAAAAACTAGTTAAGAGTCCATGAAAACTCAAATGTGCATTAACCAAATGACCTTCTGGGAATGGCAAATAGTCTGCAGCCAAGAACACACACAGCTTCCTGGGTTGTTTTGGAGGAGGTGCGCGGGGAGCGTGCCGCAGCATCAGATTATTGACTTCCTTTCAACAACCACTTTCATTGGATCCTAATCTTCTTTTTTAAGAAATTGTTCTTGAACTCATGTAAGCTTTACTTGAGGAGTCTATCACTCTGATGGGCCCTTTGAGATTTTCCTAAACATGGACTTTTAAATGAGATCTGAAACATTACAATCAGTCAATATTAACTCGATTGAACCCTAACAACATGAAATCAGGCTTTATTTTGTGGACATTGTGGCCCATTGATAGCTGAAGAGTAAATTAGCCAGCTGCACATTACAATAATAAATTACCTCCACCAAAGCCAAACAGTCTCCTTATGAAAACAGATTCAAATTCACTAGATGCTGATTTTTTATTTGGATCTGCACCAAATTACACACCTAAACCTGCCTGTTTCCATGAATCAAGGAAATTTCATGGAAATCAGTTGTGTCGTTTTTTCAAATCCTGCTGACGAACAAACAAACACAGACGAAATCAAAACATCCTTCAAAGGGACAAAGGCTTTATCGTCATAAATGCAAATTTCTATATGTCTCTCACTGGTGCTGTCAATCAATATCTACATCTACTAATAGACTGAAGATAAAAAGGAATACAATAAGATATATAAGAAGAAATACAAAATATATAAATGCACATTTATATCCACTCATCATACACATACATCCATTCAACTAAAATCAAAGTGTAATAATAATTTTGACCAGGATCATTATGTCTGGCACTTTATGTTTTATGGTTAAATGCAGATGAGTTGCTCCATTTCTGACAGATCCATTGTGGTCTTAAATCTAAGTCATTATTATCTCAGTCATTAGTGAAACATGTGTAACTAACAGCATGAGAAACCGAGCAGGGCCACGATCTAACAGCCCGAGAGGACTCACACGTCGTGTCCCCTCGTCTCTCCCCTATTTTCCCCCACGATGAGCCATTGCATGTTTTCCAAGGCCATCAGTTTGGGCCCGGCTCACAGCGGATGCAGCTGTCTGTTCATTGTTCGTCATCGCTGTCTTCATGGATCTGATGCTCCAGAATCAATAGCTGCCTCGGAGCAAACTGCCGAGCAACAGACTGTACAGGCAGGTATGAGTGTCAATTATCACCGGAGGACCGAGCAGAAACACAGAGTGGGGGGGGGGGGCAACCTTGTCTGGTTGCTGCTGTAAATATCTGGGTTTTAAAGCTCACTTTAAAAACATACGTCTGAGCCCGGTGAGATTTCTTCAGTCCTTCCTGTGCAGAGGCATCACCCCCAAAAATGATGCGAGTGTTCGTGAGGAGACAGACTGAGGTCAAGAGGCCTCGTAAATGTAACATGGTTTTAGTAGAACCTGCTAAAGACACATTCTATATAAACTTTGGTTTGAGAGCGAGAGTATTTGTGTGGGAGGCAGTTGACCTCAAAATGTTTCGTAATACAAAGCCAGTA
Organism: Hippoglossus hippoglossus; assembly: GCF_009819705.1. Lineage (NCBI taxonomy): Eukaryota > Metazoa > Chordata > Actinopteri > Pleuronectiformes > Pleuronectidae > Hippoglossus > Hippoglossus hippoglossus. The sequence continues at coordinate 16,054,984 of NC_047164.1, read as the reverse complement.
GGTGCAGTGGTCAGAGTTTGCATGTTCTCCTTGTGTCTGTGTTGGTTTTCTCCAGGTACTCCAGCTTCCTCCATTTGATTGCAGACTCTAAATTGAACGTAGGTAAGTAAAATAAGTTATATTATAAATAATTTTTGTTGTCAAGTTCCATGTGCAAATGTGTAAAAAGCCAACAGCAGGGAGAGCAGCAGCGTCAGTGACCACACGCGGCATTGATCAGGTCAGATTCAGTAGGAAAGGGAGGTGCTCAGGTGGAGGTGGGTTGGGAAACGGCCTCCCAGTGGAACCAGGAAGAGAAGGCATCTGAAGCACTTTCTATAGAAATGAGCTTTGCCGATTGAATCCATATAGGAGGGGATCAGCTGATGTGGACTGGTACAGAGATCTGCTGCTGTCACCTGACTTACTGGATTGTGGCTGAGCTCCAGCCCCCACAGCACTCAAAGGATGAGTGGTAAAGATGGATGGATGGATGGATCTGTTCAACATCTTCATGCTGATTATTTTTCACGAGAGTGCACTGAATTTGTTGTTTACCTGGTTCAGAACGCCACTCAAAAGAAAGGTGTGAAGTTAATTAACTAACTGTAAAGACACTTTAAATCAAAATCAGACGAGAGTAACATTTGTGAGAAGATAAGCTCAGAGGACCGGCCTCACAGCTGCCTGCAGCCTCCGCCTACACAAAGAGCGACATCGCAGCACTGTAACCAGGGTGTGATGTAGTATCAGGAGAGGAAGAGGAGGGTGTAAGGGGATTAACACAGTCACACAAAGGGCCGTCAGATAAAACACGCTTTGTGCAAAATCTCCAGTAATTTTGTTATAATATCTGCAAGATTTCAGAGGCAAGGTCAAACTCAAGGTCAAGCTTTTTATATCTCACACTGAAAACCTGACAGCAGCACAGAACGGCAATAATACAGTTTATCAAATGCACAGTGTGAAATAGGCACCAAACTGCACAATAGTAAAAAATGCATTGCACTATTTATTGCAGAAATAGATGTGCAGGGAAACAACTGGATTCACTGTGGTTAAATGTCAGTATGAAGGAAAGGTAATACACTTTGTTTTGTAAGAAAAACAGGCAACTCCGAACCATGACAGCATTCTTTTCATTTTTTTGTTTTTTATGGGTAATGTTTTTTTCTCTCCCCTGAATGTGTCTGTGTGTCCGTCCTTGTGTGTCGACAACACACACTCTTATCAATCTCTGCACAATAACAGAAAACAATTTGCTAATGTTTGGAAAATAGCTTTCCCATCCCCTGCTCCAGCATTGAGAGATGTATGCGCAATTTCATAAACACAATCAGAGCGCTGAATGGCGGCACTGATATTCTGGGTAAAAAAAAAAAAAGGAAAAAAAATCTCATTATTGTTCCTGAGCTATGGAAAAGCAGTCAATGGCCCATATCACACAAAATGCCCCTCCTCCTCCTCCTCCTCCTCTTCCTCCCCCAGTCCACCAGCACACGGAGCTTAATTCCACCTAGCAGCAAACAATACGTGGCAGTTTGCTGAGAGAATATTACTGACGACCAAAAAGAAATCATCAGCAGGCCGAGCTGCTGCACTTGCCACTATAGTCTTGAGGCGACGCCGGGGTTCCTGCTATTCAGATCATGTGGCGGCACCGCCGGACGCTCTGTCTCATCATGGGTCTGTTTTCAGCTGCAGCAACATCATCGCTGCTGGACTTTGTCATGACTGATTTCAATCTACCTACTAATTCCACAAACGTCTGTCTGTCTGTATGAGGAATATATATCCAGTGAATCATTTATCTTATGGACTCCATTCTTGGCATGTGTGTTGTTAATGGCACAAGAAAGTGCAGCATTGACTTTGATGGTGTTTGGACTCACAATACGTTCAATGATAATTCAAATTGAGTAAAGAGGCAACCGGTGCTGTGTAGTGTCGTCAGTGGGGACGGGGCGATGTGCCTTCAGTCTGTGGACCGTGTTGAACATGTCTTCTTCTACGTCCTCAGATAACTACAGCCGTGGTCAACAACTGGGTCTAACGTTCGAAATAGCTGCCAGATCATTTTGATAATTTAATCAGTTTTATTTCACCATACTGAGACAGACAATCACGAGCGCAGCTGGTGCTGATCTCTGTCACGGCAGCAGCATTCATAAAATGATTTCCTTGGCTATTTGTCTTCAGAGTAAATGCACATGTTTGTTTTGTTGCTGCAAAGCTTTATATCGAGCCGAATTACAGAGCTTTTATTTTGAAAAGTTGTGAACTTGGGTCTGAAATAACCACTGCAGTTAAGGAAATAATTTAAACATATGTATAAGCCAAACGTCTGAACAGTAATAAAGCAAAGTCTTGTTTTAATTAAAAATATTGACTTTAAAAATCTTCATTGCAGATAAACCAGGTAGGATGAACACAACATTTTCTAACTTCACTCTGCACTATAGACTGTTTATAAAAATCTCTCTACTCAAGGTCCAGCACACAAACAATAAAAAGTGACAGTATATTGTAGAACTGTTTGAGGAGGACTCGCTAATGACGAGGAAGAAGCTGCGGAGCGTTAACACAGGACAAGAGACCAGGACGTGCCAAACAGGCAGCTCTGTGTCACAGTGCCCATCTGTACATATGGATTTCTAGTATTTCTCATCTTCCCCCTCGCTCACCAAGTATCGATGGAAGTGGACACAGGAGGAGCGCGAGCAAACAGGAAGTGAAGGAACGGCCTTGTAGGATTACATGCAGTCAATTGGCTGAACCTGGACTCATGCATTATGTTTCTGAGACCACCGAGCCTCAATGTACGTACGGACAGCTTTTGTGATGGATGGTGACAGCCACCGCATAATCAAAGAACGTCACGGAGCTCTATTAAGGGGCGTGCATGTTATCAAACCTCCTCAATCACTGCTTTTCATCTCACACGGTCCCTTTACATCACAGGCACCATATATCATGTTGAGGTGTTCAACATGTGCCTCATGTTTGAAGGATGGTCCAGAGTTGAACGAGAATATCATTAACTTTCTGGGTGTGTGGTCATAAACCAAAGTATCAAAATATAGAATATATGACACATGATATATTTTTTTCCAACTATGTGAAAAGTTACCACAGTCTGTTCAGTGGTTGAGGGAAAGAGTAAAAGTTCAATCAGGAGACACTTTGACAAAGAAATGAGGATGAAATGAAACTTAATGTGAACAGAGGAGAAGGCTCTGGTGCTCAGACTGCAGCAGGAAGTAGATTTCAATGGAAGCACTCTTCTGAATTCGGTGCTTTGTGATGAAGGGGACTTCCCCTTTGAGTCTAGACACTGGTGGTGATGAAAATAGAACAGGAAGTCGGGACGTCTCATGAAAGGCCTCTGATTGGACGGTTTGAAGGAAGATGACCCAATATCCAGAACGAACTCCAGGACAATCTATCCATTTATTGTTGAGAGTTTTTAGTCTGGACCAAAGTGGTGGTCCATTAAGAAGGGAATTATGCCGTAATTTAAACCTTTTTCAAAACACAAGAAAGTCATGCAGCCTGCAGGTCGCTAGGAGCTAGTGGTTAGCCGCCTGGAGAGGTTGTATCCTGGCTGGTATCAACCTTTGAAATCTGTCTTGAGGTAGAGAGACATGTCTTTGGTGCACACGACCCTCGCCTCTGGAAAACTGTCCTTAATTCAAAACTAAAATTCTACCTGTATCTGTGTAGCGTTACAACATTCAAAAGCAGCTGTAGATCGTGACACAGCTCTAGTATAAAGAAAATATAGTCATGGAGAATATCAAATAGACATTTACAAAGAGTGTGCTGTTAACAATATGAAATATGAGCAACGCACTTGACTTAACTCGCCCCCTGGTGCATTATGGTTTTACAGCCTCCTGTCCATTTCCTCTTGAAGCATTTTGAACCCTTACATTCCTCACACTCTCTCTCTCTGAGCGCATGGATGACGTTAATTAAAGTGTGTGAGGGTCAGTGTTTAAAGCTCGGGGTGAACGCCGGGCTCTTGGCCTGCGGTATTTGTTCTCCCAACCATGATGTGCATCAGATCAGTTTCAGACTCTGGCAAGTACTTCAGTGTGACATTTGATGATTTAGGGTTTATGGTGATCATCACAGATCACTAAATGTCAGGGACTGTCTGGTCAGAGCTGATGCATTCATCCCAGAAAGCAGGAGATGCACTCGGATGATACGCCGCTCCTGGTTTCTGTCTCTGTCAAGAACGAGCAGCGTGAAAGGACTCATCAAAATGTGTGAGGAGAAACTGCTCCACACAACAGTTCTTGACCTGTGCAACGGAGAAATGTCATGTTTTGTAATTCTGACGTTTGGAAACGGAACCAAAAAGCAACAGAGGGAAAATACCAGAGATGAGAGAAGAATTTCAGCGGAAAAACGATGCCTCATCACAGATGCACAATTACACCACAGAGTGTAAAGTGTAAAACACATTTCGCTTTTAAAGAAACTGGCCATTCAGTGCCAGATGTGATGTTCTAGTGACCCTAACCCTTTGTGTTCATTTAAAAATGATTTGTTGTAGCCCATATCGTGTTCTTGTTTTTTTTAAACCCTGACCTCATCTTGCTCCATTGTCAACAACAAATTAAAAAGATGCCGGTCAACACATTGATGTTGAAGCTGTATTCCAGTGACAGGTAAGGATTTTTATTCTGGAGCATCTTTTCCTCCTTGGAAGGATGTTGTTTTTTTCCCTTTAACCTGTCATCCTTTGTTTTCAGGGGGTCGCTGAGTGCCCGTCCTTTTTGCAGCAGTGAAGTGAGAAGGATTTCGGCGTCTTGTTCACAAACACCTTCAGCAGAGATGAATTGTCAATACAGAGATCAAACCTTTTAGTGACCTTCCGGCACAGTGGACAATCTCTCACCGGGGCGCCAACCGTCAAGCCCCATGTGGCGTCTGTGGAGTGGTCCACAGAGAACAAGGTAAAACTGAGGAGGTGGTGGTGAACGTCAAGTGATTCCACGGACAGAGTATTTGTCTAGTCAATGTATGTTTTCATTCGCAAGAAGTATTTAAAAATATCTAAACATATTTCATGTTCAACAATTTTCCAAATTTATATCAGCACTTTCATAATTTCTTTTAAAAAACTGGCTTTAAAATGAATAAAACAGGTTATGATTATTTAGGGAATGTTAACACAGAACAGGCACACAGAGTTTAGTAATAAGATAGTATACATTTATACTATCAAACAAATTAATAAAATCTATTTAAATATTTTAAGAATATCTATATACTATGTTAATACTGTGGGAAAAATATTTTAAACTCCACAACTTAGGGGAAGTTGAGAAACCAGATTAAATCTTAGTTGAGTTGTGCGACTTCATGAAATTAAAAGATGATTAAACCAGTTTAACTTTAGTTTTAGATTGACTCAGTCAATGTGCACGAATCCTCCACAAGGGGGCATCATTGAACAACTCTCTGTGCTCAGTGATGATGATGCAGCAGCTCCCAGAGGCCTGTAGATCAAACTGAGCTCATTATGACCACATGGCTTCAGCTAATGTTGTTCTTAATGAACAGACAGGGACTTTCAACTCGTCTGCAAAAAGCAGACGTGCATTGAATCGCTGACTCAGATTTGGGATTATTGTCACTGGGATTTTATTGTTTACTCCAGATTATCATGAATCACCAAAGCAGTGAAATCCCTGCATCACCCACTCACACATTTCCCCCAGTGAGGTGGACGCTTGCAGCCAAACAAAAAATCAAGATGTTATAGAAATCCATATGAAAAGTGAGCTGTTCTTTAGAGACTCTAGATTTCACAGTTTCATATTTAACAGAGATTAATGGGAAGGCTGAATTTAAGGTCACAAATGCCCCTGAGGTTTTCTTTGTTTTTTGTGCGGAGAACCTCCACAGAGGAGGTTATGTTTTCACCTCAGTCCTTTTGTTGGATGTTTCATTTGTCCGTCAGCAGGATGATGCAAAAACTACTGAATGAATTTCCATAAAACTTTGGTGGAAGGTGGGACACGGATCAAGATATTTGAGTTTTGCAGACTTCACAGGTAATAACAAAATAGATACCGATGGAAAGAAAATCATGCATATGTAGGGAACGGATTTCTGTGTGGGCAATTTGGTGGAGAATTTAAGGGAACTGTTGGGCCTTGATGGAGCTCTGTGCTTTACTGTGACTGTCCAACTTTAATATGATATCTGGGATTATTTGCACCCTTTCCAGAAAAAAAAATGTATTTCAAAAGTACTTGAAACTAATTTATTTGCAATGGAATATTTATTACACCACCAGTGGTTTGAGAATTAAGGTTAGGACTTAATAACTGACTAAACTTATAAAATATAAAGATTGCTTACATGAGTTATAATTCAATAATTTTAATGAACTGTTACAAATAATTATGGTTCAAAAAATCTGAATTTTTCAACCAACTTGAACTAAATCAGCAAAAGTCAATGTACTGTAAATATACTGTAAATTGAACTGGTGAATATGAGCATATTTGTATCAGTACACGTGATAAAGCTGATGTCCTTTGTAAACGGGATCAGGAGCAGCACTGTTAACACATCAGAGAAACAGAAACACGACACACTGAATTCTTCATGAAAATTTGACATTTTAATGGAAACTAAAATTGTGAACACTGGAGTTTTCTTTTTTTTATTGACTCTGTTACATTGTTTGGAATTTGATTGTTATTATCATGCTTAAAAAAAAAAGAACAATGTAATGTGACATTTCTGTTAAATTCAAACAAAAAGAATTTAAATAATCATACTGCTCACTTAGAAGGTCGACCTGTAAGACATCTGAAAATGAAATGCTATTGCCTCTTAGTTTAGGGGTACAAGAGGTGCAGATGTGAGTAAAGGAGGAGCAGACAAAACAGAAAGAAAGAAAAAGCACGACAGCCATTTGAGATGACAGAGAAAGAAAACAAAAAGATGAGTCGGCACAACATGTCACCCCTCTCAGAAAAGACACGTTGGCCGAGTTTACTGTCCACGTGTGGGATCAGAAACACTGTACCTCTCAAGGTGTCACTGAATGAAAACAACAAAGAAAAAATAAACTAAAAGAAAAACAGTTCCACAACAAGCAACGACAGTTTAAAGGAGGGACAGTTTTTAAGTCGAGCACAAACACCAAGTCCAGCATTTCCCATTACAGACGACTGATTACTGGATGAAGAAGCAGCACTTTCGGTATTTGTTTTATCCGTTGGAGATTTCTCCTCTCACTCCGTATAACAACGCGCTCAAAGTGACATTCAGCTGCTACAGTAGTGACTCCTCCTCACGATGTCAGGGAGCTGGTTATGACATCATTAACAACAACAACATTTGCCGTCCAGTAGCTGAATATCTGAGTAGTGTACCTTTGGCGAAAGCAGATCCAGAGCTTGTTGAAATGCACGTTAATACCTCATCCCTCTCCTCACAACATGATCAACAACACTAACGAATAAAAATATATTAAAAGAGCAACTCTGGGATGCAGTGTGTTTCAATTCTCGTCACTCCATCACAACTATCTGAAGAAATGCATTAATTTGTATAAAAACTTCAAATATATTAACACTGGTGCTATGGGGTTGGGGGGGGGATAGGTCAGTCTTAATCAATAACTAAATCATCTAAAACTCATCAATAACATGAGACATCTTGATTTTCTGTGTCATTTATTCCTTTTAGTCTCATCCTACTTGTGCATCTATGGATAAATTAGGTAATAGCTAAAAAAAAAACATGTTGAAATGTTAATTTGTTAAATCAGTTCATATGAATTATGTGCTACTTCAGACATGAACTTAATGACAATAGACTGGCATGAGCACAAACCAGCGAGCGGCTGTCATCCGTCCCATTCTAAACTGATTTTGGCTTTAGATCACATAGTTCTGAACACAAGCCATGACAATTTCAAAACCTACAACACGCACACACACACACACACACACACAACTGCTCATCGCTTTCAGCTGCATCCATGTCACTTGAAAAAAAAAAAAATTCGGATTAGCTGTGAGAAAACTTAAAACAGCATCGCAAATGTTACAGAAAAAGAAGAAAAAAATGGCACGGATATATGCTGGAAGCAGATTTTAAACAATCAAAATTGCTGTAAAAGTACTTTTAATTTTCACACAGGCACCTGAACATGAAACAGCAGGAGGGGATGGAAGGGGGGGGGGCAGGGGGTTAAAAATATATGAGGAACTTGCATATAATAGGAAGAACTCGCTATGCACACAACCATGAAACAACGAGGCCAAACTCGCCACTCACAACCGGGACGCCCGCTTCAGCGTCCTTGAGGTGATTGCACGTCCTGAGGGGGGGGGGGGGCGAGAGTCGGAGCTCCACACATGCACCAGGCTCTTTCAGTCAGTCACTCATCAGTCACCCCCTCCATCCACATCACTGATTAACACATCTACTCCGCTTCCACAACCTGTTTTTGGTTTGCAGGCTACAACGCTAATAGTTCTATCTCTTATAAATGCATATTCGACATAGCCTTTTTGCTGTATAATAAGTGCTTGAGAATAGGAGGAGCCTTGGGGCAGGAGGACGAGAGATTCTCTGATTTCTCTGTCGCAGGGCGATCCTCTCGAGAAAACAAAAACGTTTAGAAAGAGAAGGAAAAAAAAATTCATCGTTAAGACTACAGTAACATCACGTACGACTCATTTCGATCACCCTGTTTTACATTTAGAAGCCTATAGATGCATCAATGTCCACTGAACAATTTGGCATTATGGTAACCTGATTATATCACTGTCTGTGGATTATGGGCAATCAGAGGAAATTAAATTGAAATCATTTTGTGTGACTTCATGCCAGATTAAATGTCAATCTCCACAAGCACAAAAAACATAAAGCCTAAATGCTAATTGTCAAACACCTCGGCGTCCTCATCAGCCAGATCTCATTCAGGGGGCAGCATCTGATAATACTCATCCATCACACGCTATACAGTGGAAGCCTTAAACAAAGCATTTTAAATACCAGAGAGCTGACTGCGATTAGACATGGAAGTTAAATGTCAACTTGTACAAAAACAAAAAGAAACAACGGCTGCAGTTGTGACTTTCTCTCGGCACACAGGTATAAACTGCGCCGCTGCCTAATCAGGACACAGTGGGAAGAAGTGTACTCCAGAGGCTAATTTCCCATGTTGCATTTCCCCCACTACAAAAAACAAAAACACCCCACCACTGATGTTCAGCGATCATACAAATCAAGAGGTGCTTCACTATGAACACGAGGAAGAAAACAAACCATCAAGGTTACAGACTAGTGTACGTTAAAACAGCGCATGGAGCAATGTGCTTATTTTTTCTTCTTTAAAGGGGAACAGAACATTTTTAGAGCCCACAATGATCGATGACAGCACCGTGCATGCCGAGTTTGCCTCAAAAAGGTCGTTTTTGATGTTTTGTCACAACATCACATGAGACTCTATATAGCCGGACTCCAATTCATACATGTTCCAATTATGAGAACATAACACAACGGGCCGTTTGGCAAAAGAAAAAAAAATATTTAACATAGTCATGGCTTTATCAACACTACCTGAGTTACATTTAATAATTCTGTATTTATCAACTTGGTTTTGTTTTTTTAAGGTAACAGCCCAAAGCCATTCTTTCAAGGAGTATTTCTTGTCAGTACATATAGATCTCTCTAGTAATTAAAAGATAAAAGCAATTAGTGTACATAAAGTGCTATTAATCCACACATTAACCAAATCATGTCTTCTAGAGCTAAGAAACCTGCACGGTTCCTTTCGTTGTGTAGAATAAACCAATCCTGATCTGGAGAGGGTGATGGAAAGAGATGTCACAGCTGGCCAGTTAGCTGGTAGCAAATTTGGGCTCCATAGACATAATTAGATCTTTCAACATGAGCTCTTTTGCAGAAAAGAAAAGAAAAAAAAAAAGAAAATCACTTGTACAATAAAATGAAAATGCACCTTGAACATTTTTGAACTGCAGGCCACAGCAGAATCTTGGGTGGTGATTTTTGTTAGCGCCATACAACCCATATCACACATTGCTTGTATGAATGGTTCACATGGGGGTTATTGCACACTGGTTTGCAAAGGTTATCTACAGTAAAACATAATAGTACAACGTATCTTCACATTTCAACACGGTTCGACAAAGTGGCTAGTCGAGGGGGAACCTAGATTAGTATTGCGATTGTTGTTGTGTTACTGTAATCTTAGTGTGGCGATGAACAGTGACCTCTGACTCATTCATTTCCACCAGTAAACATGCAAGAAATACAATGCCATAAGACTGAAAAGTAAAGACAAAACGCTGAGTCAGGGAAACAAAAACAAAATTCCCAAGTCATAAAATTCAACACGTGTTCCTTTGACGAGAGCTGAACTAGACAGAAACAGGCAAAAATCATGTGTATGGATATCCTGAGTCTTGCTGCTGAACAAACAGCACAAAACGCAGGAGACTTTGTTGGAAGAAATGTTTCTCACTTTACAGTTCGTCAACCAGTTTATTCCTAAACTGAGACTGCACATATAATCAGGTATACGAGTCTGAATTTAAGAACAGTCTGCACTGACCTGATAACAATCTACATGAAATGTACGAGAAGCTCAAAGATAAAAAAAAAAGGTTTCGTCTTTGATGGAGACCGGTTTATATTTTAATCTTTAGTAAAACCTGTAATAAACAGTGAAATGAAGGGGCTAGACTTTTACTTCAACTTGGGCACTTTTTGTACCTGTGCTCAGGGATCATACTGCAGTGCAGATAACACTCATGTTACGTCAGACCAAACAGTATAAAAGAAAGAAAAAGAGCAAGCGTTTATTTTCTGGGCTCTTAACTTCCCCGTAAAAGGATTTTAAGACAAGGTTCTCCCTTCCTGGATGGGGCCTCACCTACAAGCTGTCACTGAACTTACAGTTTAACGGGACTCCCACGATTCTTGCTCCACAACTTCAAGGCATTCTTTGCAAAGTGTGTTTTCCTTTTCGTTCACAATGAATTCAAGCTTGCACACGGATGTGTATGTATAACGTCTAACATATCTACAATGAACTCATTTGAACGCGTGAAGAAAGAATAAAATGACTGAGGCATCCCACAGTCAGACTGGCGGCTGCCGCAGTTCGACAGGATAAAGGCTAAGGGAGGCGCCGTCCTGGACACCTTCCTTTGTTGAACTCCTGAACATCTTCCTTAAAGAGCCATGAGACAAACAGCTTCAAGATGCGAGTGTCCATTCATCATGTTGGAGAGGCACCGATCAGCTCCTTTAACGTCCCTCCAGAGTGTTTGTCTGTGTGTGTTTGTTTGTTTGTCTGATGCCCACAAAAGAAAGAGTCTGTTTTTCCGCCCGAGATTCCAAGGAAAATGTGTCATGCTAAACGATCAATGTTTTCACAGTTGTCACTTTATCTATCCAAGAGGATTTATGATTTCCAAGGTAGATAACTGCAGCACCCAGAAGAGAAAGTCTACCTCACTGATCAGGTCCATCCTTGGTTTCATCATAAACCACTACTCTTTTTGGATCTGCAGCCGAGGGGAAAGACAGGAAGCAAAACGTTAGGTCATTATATTACATTATATAAGTTCTCGGACTTACTAACATAAAGAAAATTTACCAATTTCAAAATCACAGACAGTGTCAAAATATCCAACACAAACAAAACTCAGCTCTTGTATTAATAACAAACGATTTAATTGGAGCTTGTGTACATTTGGCAAACAAAGACTCCAATATCATTTATTTCACGTCTGTGAGGACATCAACACACAGTTTGCAGGATCATCCAACAGCCGTGTGTCACGCTCAGTAACTACAGCAGTGTGATTACCTTGGGTTCTTTGTTTGCCGTTTAGTAATAAAACAATTGTGTCCTCTGGTCTTTCAGGGATTTACTGTTATGAGAATTCCGTGATCTACAGCCATCTGCATGCTCTCTACAGACATGTCAAACTTTTTAATGTTCTTATATTTCTCAATCCTATTCTTTTCGACAAAACCGAAAACAAAGTGCTAAACATTCTTAAAAAGGTCAGACCAACAGGTTTAAATTACCTTGTTTTTGCAAGTTGAAAATGGATTCCATTTCTGTTGAGGGAAAAGAAAAAGGAAATTATTTCAGCATCAACTGGTCATAAACGTCTAATACTGATCTCATCAAAAACAATTGTATGAAGCCAAATTTATTTACATTTCTTGATTTAATCTTTTGTTCATTTTGTGTTTATCCAATCCTCTCAGGTCACAGGACAGTGGTTAAAGTTATAATCCTTTCATAATTCAATTAATTGTTTTTGATACTGCTGCATTTTTTAGGCAATAGCCACTCAATGTATGTAAATTATTTAATTAACCCCGGATATCTTAGTTTTCATTGTAAATGTTAGTGGCCACCATTTATGAGCTGGATTCAAACTTCCTTCAAAGGAAACAATGCAGCAAACGATCCTGTGTTGTGGTTTGTACATTTATCTCATCAATATCATACTCATTCTTTGTGGTTCTCTCTCAATTAGTCATAAATAAGACGTAATAATAATAATAATATTTGTCACCAAAGTTAGCTTTAATAACACGACTGTTCATGTTTAGGTTTGGGGGGTGGTGAGGGATTGGGTGTGGCTAGCCAATGTGAATTTCTCTTTGTTTTATCTTGATCGTCTGCCAAACAAAAATGTTAAAAAAAAAGTGTCATCTTCAAGTATCTTTTTCTGTGAATGGATCATTTTAAATTTATGTTGGGCAAAGGAGAAACAAGTGGGAACAGCCACAGAGAAGTGGAGAAGGTAACCAACTGCCGTTGCACTTCTCTGCTGCCATTCAAAACCATTTGTGCTTTATCAGCATGAAATCTGACTGCACTTATTGAGCGACTTATTTACTCTACGATGCAAGTTTGTTTTGCTTCACAGTAAAAAGTTAAACCATCTGCTCTTCTGCCTGACAAAATAGCTGCTCAGGTCGTGTTTGATGTCGTACTAAACCACACTAGCTTTTACCACCAATAACCACCTCATGAATAAGGATTACAACGTTTAATAGTAAGATAAATGAATAGAGTAGATCGTAAAAGTTACCTTTAGTGTGATAAGTGACAGCAGCTTTAATGTCAAAGGGCCCCCAGCAAGACCTCCTGCCAATGTCTTTAGAGTGGGCCTGTTCTTTAGAGGAGCCAAACAGCAAAGTGGTTAGCTGGCCCTGTGCAGGCTTAGCACCATTGTCTTTACCGGGGGCTGGCGCAGCAGAACCTGCACCCTTGGCCTCGGGTTTTGTCTTTTCCTGGCCACATGGCTGCAACTTGTTCTCCTTGTCGCTCGTCACACAAGCAGGAAAACAAGCATTAGACACATTGCAAGGGGCACAAGTCCTTTTCTCGGGGTCTTGAGCCAAAGTGCCGGGCTCTAAGAAGGATGGGCTAATGTCAAAGCAGGGCTGGGCAACCTTGGCTGCACTGGCCTGACGCTCGATTTGAGGTGTGACCACAGTTGCCTTGTCCTCTGCGGGCACCTGCCCACTCCCTCCGTCTGGCCCCAAGTTGGGCTCGTTGATGAAGGAAAGCCCCCACTGATTCTGGAAGATGTCTCCCAAGGCTTTCTGATTTGTCTGAGCAGCCGGTGGGTCAAGGTGACGAGCACTAGGGAGCACAGGTTGCATATTTAAAGGGTAAATTAAAAGAGTACACTTTCTAAGCTCATATGCTTCTCCATCTACAGGACTGGTTGTAGAGCTACAGTTACTTTCTAAAGGAGATGCTACATTCTCGCCACTTGGGATAGTTTGGGCTGGTGGGATACTACTAGCAGCAGGAGCAAAGAAGGTACCCACTGATGGGCAGCCGTTTCCATTTCCAGAAACAGGACCATTAGTAAAGCTAGATGAGGTGATAGTTTTCAAAGCAGACATAGGGACCTGTGACAGTCTAACGGGAGGAGGCAGTGCCTCTCCTCCACCTTGAGCTACTTTGTTGAGGTTCTCTTTTACTTTACTTGCATAACTGATCTTGGGAACAATTTTAGCACTGCTATTGTCCACAGGAAATACTGGAGGGGGCTTGAATAAAGTCCAGGAGTCCTCTTTTGAAGGTGAGGAAAGCTTGGCCTTGTGCCTGTCCTCGCTCTTTTTACCAAACGTGCTGACTGTTTTGCCGTCAGAGCTTTTCCTCTGAGATTCACCCACTGAAGCCTCGGACACAGCGGCGCGTCTCGCTGCTGACTGAGCTTCTACTTTGTGGGCGGCTCTAAAGCCATCAAGTCTAGAAGCCACTCCCTTCTCAGTTGTCTCGAAATCAAATTCCCCAGACTCCTGCGTAGTGTCGCCCTGCTGCATGTCTTTCTCCTTGTCTTTTATCACATTATCAGTGTTCTTGGCATTGTTACATCTGGCCTTGCGTTTCTTCGGAGTAGTATATCCACCTTCTGAACCGCTTCCATCATTGTCCTTGGTCGAATAGCCATTTGTAATTAAGCCACAGTTTGCAACGCCATTCTGAAGCAACAAAGAGTCTTTCTTATCCAAAGGTTGGCCCTCGTGATGATTCAAATCCAAGGCCTTGTCATTTTTAAGGTCCATATTCTTCTTATGGTCCAACCCTTTGCTGCTCAATTTTGGGACAGTTGTGTAAAGCTTTTGCGTCGACTTCTGCTTCACATTTGCACCGCTGATGTATCTGTTACCATTGCTGTTGGGGGGGTGTGACATACCAACAGTATCAGACAGATGTGTAATCTTCTCCCCCTCCGCGTCACCGATGTTTACTTTTTTATTGCCTGAAATGGGAAACAAAATCAGTTTATGCTGAAATGATGGATGATAGAACACCGCAACTTCTTGGTTAAACTACCTTGCAGAAGCTGCCCCAACTTTTCCACTTACAGTTTAAGGAACGATTTTAAACAACTTTGGGGCACTCCACCCAATATTCAGAAAATAATTTATTATGAAATAATGAAAATTATGGTCCCTTAAAGTTGCAAGACCTAAAAATGGTTAAGATACTTTTATCAAGCTAACACGACACTCATATACATATACAGTGACCGAGAGAGCCCAACGCACTGCAAATTAAGAAAACCCATGCAAAAAGAAGAAACACGTGCAAATTAAGAAAACATCATCAATTTGACGACACGTGTGCTGCGAAAAAGTCAGAACAAATGCAAATACAGAAATGCACTGCAAATTAAGAAAATGACACTGGAAATGTTAGGAACTTTTTCCCATTTGCATGTGTTTTCTTAATTTGCAGTGCCTTGAGCTCTTTCGGCCACAGAACCTTTATACCAATAAGGTGACAATACAAAAATATTCATGCAATTTCCAGATTATGCTTGCAGGGTTAAATGAAAACGTAAATCCAAACCATCGATTGTAGTGTAATTATAAACTGACTATGCTCCCAACTCATCCAGAGATGAGCTGGGTGCTTGTTGTGTTAAACGAGTGATGTGGTTTAGAACTGTCCATGCACACTGGCCTGTTGGCTGATTAGCTTTCTTGACAATTGCGATAGGGCACAAAAGAACAGTAGTTGCAGGCTGCAGATCCTCACAGCAGCACTTATAAATACATGTCGGTCTGGCAGTGAACCATAAATAGGTCTGTGCACTGGCACACAGACATGGAACTGCTGTGTCAACGTGGGATTCCCCTCATGTCTGTGGGCCACAGCAGCACAGACAGGCTTCCGCATACAGCCTCACTTCGCTTTAAACACAAAGAGGCAGCTTCTCGTCTATGTACATGCTAATGTGTTCGCGCAGCAGAGAGCATAATCACCGTTACAGATCGTTTCCTGCTGCAGTAAAATCGGGGCTTTGTGCTCATGGTCAAGCGGCTGCGTGGCTGCACGTAGACTGGTCAACATGCAACAGGCCTGTCAGAGGAGGCTAACGTTAGCTAACGTCAACTTAGCATCGGCTCGTCTGACATTAACACGCCCTGGCTACACTAGCCGCTCATGACAGAAGGTAACCGTCCAACACCAGCAAATACAAGTACTCGAACACACCGCCACCACATGCGAACACCGCACAGCTTTGTGCTTTGGCGAATAAAAGAGCCTCACTAGCCGGGTGATGGTAGCATGAGCTAGCAGGGATATTCTAACATGGCCGACAGGAAATGGAAGCTCAGAACATTCCAGTGGAGCCGGCTCGTTTTCCTAAAGTGGACACGGGCTGAGATGGGCAAGTCTTCGGCTACTGCTGGAGACAACTCCCCGTGTGTACACAGCAGGTTCTGCGTTTTCACCACACGGTGACCCAGTGGGTTTATGGAGCGATTTAGCCGCGTTAGCTAAAAGAAAGATGGATGGTGAAACCGGCGCACAAGGTCAATCCCCGATATGTCAAACCACTACCAGCGACAACTGTCACGCAACGTCAGCCGAGAATCTAACCTGACGGCGGGTTTCTCCTCCGACAGCGGCTAGCTACCAGGCTAACCAGCCCGCTACTCCACACTCATGTTTCCCCGATTACTCCAGCCAACAGTTTGTAGTTTGAATTAAAAGCTAGCAAGAGAGCTAAGCCTTCAACAATGATGGGTGCCCACATTACTGACTAGCAAAAAATGCTAGTCGGCTCGTTGACATTAGCCGACAGAGGCTAGCAAGCGTTAGCTAACTTTTTCCCCCCAGGATGGCCCGACCTGTTTTCTTCGTCTGCGTTTCCTGATGCTGGCGCTGGAAGTGGCTCTGATCATTTTTCAGAGCGGCTGTGCGATGGGTCGAGTGTCTGTCCTCCCCGCGCTGCTGGTAGTGTCTGTCTTGTGCCCGATCTCTGGGCTGATCCTCCATTGAAGTGTGGAGACTCGCTCAGCTCAGTGCATTAGCTCAGTGGGTAAGTAGAGAGCAGTCCAATCACTACCAGTGTAAAACGGAAGCTATTTGAAGCCCGTGTAAACGTCAGCAGTAAACGTCTAAAAATGGCTCTGTTTTGGGTGGTCGTCGCCCGCCACTAAATTCAGGAGCCGCGATTGTGCTGAGACGCGCAGGGAACATTTGGCAGCACTTTGAGCCGCTGGCACATGTTTGATCGCGGGGAAATCACGACATTATACAAGTGTTTGCACGGTGGGCAGTACCGGGGTGGGGTTCGAGCATGAACTACAATCATATGACCGGAGGCTCTGCCACGTCTCCAGCCGGTGGACACACTTTGATGGAGGGTCCCCCGGAGACCAGCCCTGCTCCCTAAATGGAAAACCAACTCTGATCTCTGTTCTCAAACATGACCCATTGATCTGGTAACAAATATTGAAGGACTATTTTTGCATTTTGGGCAAAATGAGTAAAAATGAATAACAAAATCAGAAAAAACGAACAAGTTGCATGAGTAACATTTTTCCACACTCCAACTTTCATATTTATAATCCTGTGTCATGTGATGTATTGTATGTGTTGTGTATCTTGCTCAATTATATATTTTATTACTAATTCCACCGTACATATATAAAAATAGCGTTTGATCCACTGTCTGCATCAAAACAAATCATTCAATCATCACAAAACATAAATGGAGCATTCGTTTAGATACGTTTATCTACTGTGCATTAATTTAAAGATTTGTTTTATCACATATCCAAGGATAATATAAAGCAATGCAATTTTCTGCATTGTTGCAAAATGTGCAAAAACGAGTACTATAATCAGGAAGATACGTAGTGTGCTACATGCCTACTATAATTATTTTTGCACACTTAAACTTGAACATTTATTTCCCTGTGTTATGATTGTGTTTCTTGTCCAATTATATGTCTGATCACTAATTCCACCTTCAAACGTGTGAAAATAGCCACTGAGCCCCTCTGCCTGCATCAATAAAAATCCTCATTCAGTCATCACAAAACATAAATAGAGCATGTAATGACAGATTAATTGATCTAATGTGCATTTATTAACAGATTTTAGCACTCATCCTCAGTAAGTGTTGTTTGTGAAGTCCGCCTGTCGTCACCTCATCATTTATTATCTCGTGTTGATCTGACTTAATTGCGTGTGACTGACAAGTCAAACAAAGAGTAAATGCTAAGAGGTTTTGGGTTGGACCTGCGCAACTAAACCACTTTGTGTGATAGGCTGATATTTGCAGAGCCATTAAACAGATGAAAGAAGAGCAGTTATTGTATTAGGCATTGGACATATTAGTCTTGTGCAAGTAACTGATCATTTGTAGGAAAAGGGTGCACTTTCTGCTAATTAATACCACACACCATGAATCTTAATACTAACTGACAGTTCAACTCAGTAATTCTACATGTAACAGTCAACCCCAAAACATGAGATCCTCACCTCAGACTGAGTAAAAGGAAAGTATGATCAGGACTACATGTGACATACTGTCGTTCAACATGGCTCACATGGGACATAATAGAACCAATAGCGCCCCCTTGTGGCTAGAGACCCAATCTGTAGACGGTTGACACGTGCAGTTGGAGTCGAGAGATTTTCACTCAATACATGTGATGTGTAGATTTAACAAGCTTCTCTGAGGTTATTGAGTTTGTGTCTCTGGTGTGAGCTAATTGCAGTTGTGTGATTTCAGAAGAAAACCTTTATGTATCTGGACAAACGATTAAGATAACATTTAGTTTTCTATTTTTCAAGAAACAAATTATGATGTGTATATGTATTCACTTCAACAGCGATAGAAATCAGACATGTTCCTATGATTAAAAAAAACATCCTTTGACTGTTATTTAGAAAATGAGCCTATCTCCGACTCTTCTGATAAATGCAGCCCTGCTCCTCCTATATATGCATACTGTACATGACATCTACCATTACAAGGAAATATTAATATGACAGCTTCATTTTATGACAAGATTTATTTTTAAAACAAGACATATAGGCCTCTTTTAGATGGACCTGGTCTCCAGGCATGTGCACACAGAAAAGCTAATCTAGCAATATGTAGTACGAGGTACTGAGTTTCAGTCATGGAAGCAACTCAGGAGACTGTTATTGCAGAGGCATTTTGTACAGTTACCACCTGAAAGTAGAGTGAGACCTAAAAATAACCTTGACTGAGAAAAGTACGAGAGGAAGACAAATATAGTTCAGTGCTGGTTAGATTCTTCTGGCTTCTCACATAGAGTGAAATTATAAACATCATAGCTCACAGTTAAATTCTTAGGTTTGGATTCTGGCAAAAACCAAATGCTTACATAATACGTATCAAATTTAGAATGAAAATAAACCGACAACAAAAACCCAACATTAATAATGGTCACACCACACTGCATTCAAGAGATCTGCAAATAATTTGGCCAAGATAAGAATTATGTTATAAATGCTCTCATGTAATATCTGAAAAATATCTGAGAAATTGTATATATAATATTAAGATTTCCACAGATTTTGTTGTTAATTGAAACGAACTGGAATATTTCACCATTCTGTGGAATTTATCATTTAATAAAATAATATTTACCATAGGAAATTATATATGTTTTTAATTCCATCAACTTGTTAATGTTGTCAAATTATTGAATATTAATAATAAAAATATTTGGCCAGTATGCAGATTGGAAATTGAAGACATAATGAGTAATAAATAAAATTCATACTATATTTAGCTATGTTTGTGCCATGCTATAATATGAGTATACAGTGACATCTTTGGGCAGTGTTTCCTTTTGTCCTTTTAGGCCTTAAATCCTTCAATTTAAGTTTGAACATTATCCCAGTTTTTTAGTACAGAATTTGATATGTAATTTAGCTGATAAATATTATTTTAGATAAAATAGTCATGTTATAAAAATACTTTTACATCCTAGAAGCCTGTAGTTTACTAAGAAATTCAATATTTGGATTAGTATTTGGATTCATGTAGTGATATATTTTGTTTGCTGTTTGATACAAAACCTGTGGTCATATAAATGAGCTGTCAACCATGGCAACAGTGAAATCAGTGCACGGGGGAAAAAAAGATTTTTAAAAAGTAGACTTGGCAGGGAAGTACTGCAGTACAAATACACGTGAAGACACAGATGTTTCCCAAAAAGGTGTGGGACGATACAGTTAAAATACAGACTGGACGATGACGTGTAGTGTGTAATGTATATTGCATCAGTGCTAATAAAAAGTGCATTTCTCTGAAGTATTAAAAATTGAAAGGAACTGATCGACTCCTCCATGTTGCTGAATTTGGCGGAGACATGGTCCAGCCGAGGACCCGCAGCCTGTCAATGTTTCAGTGAGGAGACCAGGATTAGATGCACCCTGCGGCTCTACTGGTCCTCCGGTGTTGTGCTGTCACTGTGCGGCCTGCAGGTCTTCATATCGCAGGACTTTGTATGTGAGCCAGTACAGCACGTTAAACATGAGGAAGCTCATGGGGAAAACGGCTCGGGAGATGGTGTCGATCCTTTTCGCTCGATCCACGAAGCGCCTGCGGATTTCATAGAAACCCAAACCAGGAGGTAGATCAGCAAACACCGGCGTGGCGTCCATTTCCGGCGCACTTCCTGCCGACAGAGCGATGCCGAAACTCTGGAAGAGTAGACCCTGCTGTGCCAGCTCCTCCTCCTGGAAGAAAAAAGACACAGCACAGAATAACCATCTGGTCTTTTTTTCTGAGAATTGTCTGTTTTCTTTCTGAGCTGCTGTCTGAATGGAACAAGGCGACAGCACATACCCGCGAACAGACGCTGCACTGCTGGGCCACGTTCCCATGAGGAGCGCTGTTTCCTGACGTGTTGTTTCCCTTCGCTTTACTGTCACCACTTCCCTGCTGATGAGGGGGGGGGGAACAAGACGTGAATATCATCATCAAACAGATTTCACAGATCGAACAGTTTGCAATAACGAGAGCCCGCTGAGTCACATTCATGTTTCAAATCTTGTACATTAACAAGTGATCGTCAGCTGCTTCTCGCAAAGTGAATACAAGTCTGACATTAATGTGAAATGAGGCAGCTCGAAGATGTTGTCAGAGCAAATTTCTGCGGCGTTGCATAATCCCCTGTAAATGATTGAGTAAACAGGATTCCAGCAGATGGCTGCATTGTGGTGTAAATATTAGAAGGTATTAATGAATCCTGCAGCTGCCTTCACACTGCTGCGTTTAAGAACGATTTTGTTTTTTTAAAGGTGGCTAAGCCCGTTGTTTTTCTTCTTCCAACGAAGTCCGGAGCGAGGCAGCAAGATGTTGATGAGCGTGCAGGAAACAGAATTAATTACAGGTCAACGCCGTCTGCGTTTCCCGGCTGGAGAGCAACATGCAGCCGGGTTGTGCAGCTCGCGCAGAGCCGGGCGCAGGCAATAGCAGGTGACAGCTGCCCGAGGGGCTGAGTGGGTGGGTGAGGGGGTGGGTGGGGTTCGCACTCACAGTTCTCTGCCGCTGCTGCTGCTCTTTGAGCTTCTTCCTCAGTCTGAAGAACTCCTTGTGCTGGCGTGAAACAAAATTAACGGCTGCGTACTCCAGCAGTGCGGCGAACACGAAAAGGAGACAAACCGCCATCCAGATGTCTATGGCTTTTACGTAGGACACCTGTAAGTCAGTGAAAGGCAAATCAGGAGAAGGCAGGGACACGAGAGAACTATGTATGGAATAACAGAATACTTTATCCGTCTTCACTGGTGTTAAACAATGGTAGTAATACAATAGTAGCTCAACAAAACTACACTCAAAATAGTCCATTGTAAATAAAAATTGTAGATTATTTTACTCGAGTACTTGTACAAAAGTATTTGCAACATTCTGCTCATTATGCAGAAAGGTTCCTGTCAGGGTTATATTTTTACATAATTTCTTCATATTATTGGATCATTATTATTGAGACATAATATGTAAACAGTACTTAAATGTTTTAGTAGGTTAAGGTGGAGCTCACTGTATATATTTCAGTGTATTTCAATGTGTAAATCATTTTAATCTCAAACATAACTGTGACAATGAGTGAAAAGGCCAATTAGCCTTTTCCCCTCAGTGGGTGTATGCTCTCTCCATGTGACTTTCTAGTTTTTCCTGACATCATCCCGGACTCTGTAATAAACACTTAATTAATTTGTATTTCACATCAGTGATGTTTAACAAACCAAACTCTCTGA
Organism: Hippoglossus hippoglossus; assembly: GCF_009819705.1. NCBI lineage: Eukaryota > Metazoa > Chordata > Actinopteri > Pleuronectiformes > Pleuronectidae > Hippoglossus > Hippoglossus hippoglossus. The sequence goes on along the minus strand of NC_047164.1, from coordinate 16,032,900 downwards.
CCTTTGGCAGGGAGGCCCTGGAGCCAGAGCTCTGTGTCGTCATGGTGAGCACCGTTGTGATGCCCAGTCCCACTCGGGCCGGAGCCGCATCCATGTTGATCCAGAAGGAAACCCAGGACAGGATGACGGTGAGCAGGCTCGGTATGTACATCTGAATCAGGTAGTAGCCCATCTGACGCTCCAGGTAGAATTTGACCTCGATGCAGGTGAATTTACCTAACAACAGGAGGAGATACAGGTGCAATCTGACAGTCTCATTAGAAGTCGATGGGCAGCATCTTTTAAGGATGCTGAACGACAGGTTGTCAAATGCCATGTACCTGTGTTGTATTGCTTGGTGCAGTAGCCAAGGCCTATCTCCTCATTCAGCACAAACTGAGGCAGTGTCAGATCATCAGCCACCTGCACCGCCCCGATATCCAACCATTCAAAAATAAGATCGTTCATGGTGTAGCCGACTAGAAGAGGCAGAGAGACGGCATACCATACGTAATAAGACAAGATAAAATGTTTGTGTAACACCAGCCCTGACATGAAAGGTGGACTCACAGCTTTCCAGCTGCATGATACACATCTGGCTGTCCATGGGGAAGTTTTTCAGATCCATGGGACAGGAGAGAGTCAGCGTCAGCCTGGAAAACAGAGACAGTAACTTCATCTTACTACTGGAATGCAGGGGCCAGGGGGGCACTGGCCCCAGCTGAAATCTGATTGGCCCCTGAAGTGTCCCTGTCCTGTCATTAGTCTGTTTTATATATATTTATATATATATATATATATATAAACTACTCAGTTACTAATACTAATTATAAATATCACAAATTGTGAAGAGCTTTTATTTTCCAAGCTTTTTTGAAATATGCAGTGGGCTTGAACAAGGGACTTTAAAAAAAATAAGAATTAAATGATGAGTTAACAGTAAAAAAGAGTGACTTAAATTTGCACCTTACTGAATAAGGAATTGTGCATGGATGTTGGACATGTAATTGGCCCCACTGCGTAAATTGTGATCCCCTTCATGGCGCCTAATCTTCAAAAATACAAAAGAGGAATAAAATCCTTGATGGGACAAAATAATGTGTGGATACCCTGCCAAGCAACACCTCCTAAACCCCTCAGGTGTCACTCAAACCCCTTTTGCACTCTCACCCCACATTAAGTTCACATCAAGCAGCTCTATCCTCCTCTTCATCTTTCTAGTCCACTGCAGCCTCAGACAAACCAACGAGGACTGGCAGGTACTGACAGACAACAGACAATCAGGCACATAGGGATCTAGATCAAAGAAGAACATCCCATCTGTCAGTGGAGATGCTGGCTTCACTGATAATAAAGTATTTTGCTGACACAGCTTTCGCTGTCTCTCACTGCTCATTTCAAGCACCATTCTTCTCTTTTATCCAGGAAGGACGGGGTGAAGATGAGTGATATTGAAGAGAGGAGGAAGAAGTGACTGCTGCTGCTGCGTCAGTGTCATTCAGAGATACTATGGTGGTAAGTGAGGCCAATTTTTTAAAAGGAGTGAAACATTAAAGGTTCATCCAGGGCAATTGATTTCATCTTAAACAGAATTGCAAACAGAGCTCTATACACTGCTTCCTCTCTCTTACAGTATATTCTACTTCTAACTCCTTACCATTATGCTACAATTCACCACCGCTTTACTGCCACATCACTGACCTGAGCCTGCGGATACTGTTTTACATGAGCTTATTCACAGTGTGGGCTGGACAGTACGATTATAAATTAACTGAACTGGAGTGAAACAAACATGCTGTTGGATCATATACGACTGCAACTTGCGGTGGTTTATATTCATTTGGCAACATAACAAACCGCAGAGCTGGAGGAGTTACAAAAGAGACGCATCATGGTGCATCAATCAGCTAGATGACCAATTTAAAATTAAGATAACCTGATGCTGTAGAGGACGTTTCCATTCTGGAATATCCGAAGCAGTTTGTTGTCTGTTGTGACCTCGTGGAAGTTCGCTCCCTTTTCGTTTGCGAAGAACAGGTCAGGTTTCCAAATGGAGTCCAACATGGACGGGTCCAGGTCCAGAGAGTCGTCTGGATATTCCTTATACGCCAGTCGAGGGTCGTTCCACTGCTGCCTCAGAAATACATTGAGGCGGTAATCCTGTGGAGTTAAATCATAACTAGAAATTACACTACTTATACTTATTACTCACTGAAACAAAATATATAGCCATAAATTGTAATTGTTGTAATTGTGCCATATTTCTTTTTAAATCTGATCTCTACTTAATCAGGCAGTCTCGTTAAGAGTAACATCTCATTTCTCTGAGAACTAATAAACATACACAACAACAAAAAGAGTACCACAAACAGGAATGACAACACAAACAAGGAATTGAAAGAATTATAAGATTCTTGGAAGAGATAAGATAGGGAAGCTATAAAAAGCGATGTGTAATACCTAAAACGAAAATCTGCCATTATTTTTTAGCACATATCTTGGGTTATATAATTACTGGACAGTGTACTGTAGTTTTTTCAATGAGAGAAGAGAGGTGAGGAAGCTTCCACAGGGGACCATGATAGAATAAGAGAAGCAAATTCACTAACATTTGACTGTTTTGCATCAAATTACGTTGTCATTTTAGTAAAGATTGTGCGAGGGCTGAGATTGTGTTGACAATAAATAAATCTGCAGCATCACTTAGCAGGTGAGGTCCACTGAGCCCACCCAAACTCTCACAGGGCGGAGGAGGAGGAGGAGGAGGAAACAGAGCTACATAAATGCTGACAAACAGACTTGAGTGCCCACAACCCGAATGACAGCCAACTCCACTTACAATTTCATTAATTAAAATTTGATGGCCCTCCAAGGAGATGTTTTCATAAATGCATGAGGCTTCCTAACGCTAAACTTCAAAAAGAAAAAACACACACAAAAAAAAAAAGATAGTCCCCAAACTCTCTCTGTTGGCCTCATAAATAAAGGATGGCCTCTGATTTGACAGAGACAGAGAAATCATAGCGTACAGTAATTCAGTGAATTTACAAGATGGTGTTTACAGTCACTAATTAGTCATAACCCGATGAGCGTATGTTTTAGGGATCATGAAACGTGGCCTAACTAACAGAGGGACGAGAGCCAGAGATTTCTTCAAAAGGAATCAACACCAGAGTCGGATGCATCTGAGAAATTATTTTTGTCAACCAAAATATATCGGCCTCAGATGTGGGCATTCGAATGTTGTGATATGCAGTCGGGAGAATAAGTCCATGTTTAGCTATTTTAGACATCAAAACAATATTACAGGGGGAACTATGGCCTAACAGGCTCCTGAAATTCAATCAAGCAGATCCAAATTGAACACACTCATAGATATCAGTTCCCTAAATGTGCCTGATTTAAAAAAAAAAAAAGTTTTTTAATTGAGATTCATGACCAACAAATACATGATGATACATTACTCAACAGCTGCCAATGGGCCTTTCTGCGAGTACTTTTACTTTAAGTCCTTATATTTGAATGCCAATACTTTATTAATGCTAGTCGAATAAGTGTGACCACTGTGGATTGTAGATTGTAAATTCTCACCATTGTTGTTTCGGTGATGGATCCAAAGCTGTTGATGAAGAGGTTACAGGTGACGTTGACAGGAGGACCTGACAGAGAACAGATTGTCAACACACATCATAGTTACACTGGTTTCTTAAATATACTATAATCCATGTTAAATGGACTGTATTTATATAGCACCTTTAGCACCTTTCCAGTCTTGTCAAACCCTCAAAGTGCTTTACAGTGCAAGTCACATTCACACACGACAGTCGGGGGCAGTGTTTAGGTTCAGTGTCTTGCTCAAGGACACGTTGGCATAGTGACTGTAGGAACTGGGGATCGAAGGTCAGTGGACGTCCCTGACCCACAGCCGCTCCAAGTATGAAGTACAGAGCAGGACGCTCCTGTAAAATAACATCTGCTTGTTCCCCTTCATAATGTCTCGTGCTGTGTCCTGATCCTCAGACAGTTGTGTTGTCATTTCCACTATGCTCCCATTAGTGTGGTCCCTCTCTACACCACTGAAACGTTGAATATTTCAGTGGCTCATTTCCTAACAGGCACTAATTTATTGATTCTCCTTTAGTTACATTAGTGTATTTATAGCTAATCAGTCGGGACTTACCCAGCATGCACTGACAAGGATGTGGAGCAAGTATGAAATATGTATGCAATACAACCCCAGAGGCTGAGGGGGAAGTATGTCAGTTGATAATCTGCCGGCTTCACTCACCACGAAAGCTCCAGATTGGACTGAAATAGGCCTGTGGGGTAATATACAAGGGTAACTGCACATTTCTGACAAAAAGATCTGAAGGGAGGAGTCACTGTAAAAATATCGTAACCTAAGGCAGTGGGTCAGTATAAAAACAGCAACAACACATGACAAAACAAAGGCTCCTGTGGGAAAACATCGCAGCCTGCAGCATCTCTCACTTCTGACCCATCTGTGAATGATTTGTGCTGCCTCGCCGCCCAGAATGTTATGCAAATTGAGCAGCGTACTTTCTCACACCTGTCCTGGCGGAGGAGGTCCTCCCACCGCACGCCACACCGTGCGTTACCTTTGAAGTTGGGTCTGATGCGGGCGTCGTAGCCAGATGTGCGTCCCATCAGTTTGTCCAGAAAGTCAGATGGAGAGGGGGGCTTGGCTGCTCTGCTGGGGAGCTTCATCTCCTTACAGAGCACAGACCTGCCAGATGACGGCACAACAAACTGCATGTGCTCACGTGATTTTACTTAATATTTAATGCCTCCAGTCTGTTCAGAGAATGAATTGGTGCTACTGATACACAATATCTATAAATGCAGCTGCAGGAATTGTACATGCATTTTTTTTGTAATTATGTCATTTGTACTAAACAGTGCTCAGATCAGGCTGTTTTTAAATATTTCTTCACAAATCTTCTAAATAATTTTAAGGATTTACTTTAATCCTGCATTTAACATTAATAAACATTTTCATTTAAATAGTGTCTCTTAAATACCAAAATCCATGATTCTTCTCCTTAAACACAACCAAACGTAGTCATGCCTCTAAGTCGAAGAAGCACCGCTAATCTCCTGCCTCATTACCAGTAGTTAAATTCAGTGTCAAGTTCTAAAAAATAAACATGCAGTTTATACATTATAATTAATAAGAAAACAGCAGAACTCTCCTACAAGCAGCTTCAAGTAAGGTTAATATAGTCCAACCTTAAAGTGTGTCTTACCCGCCTTGTAGAAAAATGACGGAAGAAGACCAGACCATACACATGTGCAAGAGCATTCTTACTAAGGAGGAAAAACAGAACGATGAGACCAAAGGAGAGAAAAAGAACTGAAAAAGAAAAAAGCTGCGATGCTGGGAACTTGTTTACTCCTCCAGTCAGACTGTCCTCTCCACTCAGCTGAGGCTGCCTCCCTCTCTGCAGGTGTAAAATACAGGATGCTGCTGCTATATAATTCAAAATCCTGGGGAAGTTTTTTTCCTTCCTGCCTGTGTTTGTGTGGATGACTTCAAGCTTTATCTCTTTTTTATGGCCATATGCATGCTGAAGGAATAACTGCAAGAACATTTAAAGAGACAGGAGCATTTTCATGGCAGAGTGGCCTCACATCGCTCGTCATGACAGCATCAGATGAGCAGGAAAATGTGGGGTTTGAATCGTAGATGTAAAATTTCAAAGCAGAAAATTAAATGAATAAAGAAATTGTAAAAAGCACACTTCATTTTAAACTATCATAGTTAGATTGCTATATATATTATTCTATATCTTGGTGTTTTATAATTGATCAAACATGCCGAGTAAACAATTATTTATATATATGATATATATAAAATATATCATGAATACATCTACAGATCTTTAATATAGATTTTATAATTTAGATTTCCTAAGAATCAACTACAGAACATAATTTAATCACAGGATCTTATGAAACTGCAGATTGTAGACCAACAAGAAAAGTAATCCAGCTAACAAGATTGTTGTTGCATTCAATTAATTATATTCTAATTAAAAGGACATAAAACAGAGCTGTCTAAAGTTTCTGGTCGAGTTATTTCATCCTCAGATCGCCAGTCAAATTCCCATATAAATGTGAGCGCTCGTGTTTATTCCTCCACACAGAGGGGGAGGCAGTCCGGCCATTTACTCATGTAAAATTAATGTCAAAGGAAGCGATGGGACGTTGTGGCTGCACGTGTTTGCCTCACACTTGAGAGGCTGTTGCACACTTCGCTCCGGAGCCCACGGTGTCAAATAAGATAAGAAATGTGTAGGAATATGAAACATGAACACATTACTAATAACAAGGAGCCCTCAGTTGCAGGAAAAAAACAATGTTCCTTCATGCTTGAACATTTTAACCTCCAGATAGGAAAAGTAGGCCAAGCTTCATTTAATGTTTTAGTTGGATCTTCTTATTTAGATTGTAATGCCATACATTGTAAAATGTACTGGTATGGTAATCAGTTGCCTTTTACACAATACAGTCCGCTCTCTTTCACAAGAAGTGCTTTTAGATGAGGTTAGACCTTTAGCACCACCTCCCCTCAATTTTAAGGTCCAGTCACCAATCTGCCCAACAGTAATCACAGATTCAAACGCTTCAGGACACATGAGCTCGGCCACACAGAATTTAGCAGCCAGAAAAGAAAGACAAAAAAAAGAAAAATCACAGCTCAGAATGCAGGTCCACTTTTGTGTCTGAAAATAAGGGGATCACTCCAGTTTAAAAATAGCTTTTATTGCAGCTCTTCCCACAACGAGCTGCTCTGATCACACAATTATCCATTATTTAACTTTTTCTGCCTGCTGGGGAAAGCGGATATACAATCACACACATTTGGTGGTAGTGGGAACATGAGACTGTGATTTCTCCCTGAATAGAACCAAACAAGTGAAAGAACAACAAAACAGATGCAGCACATACAAATTCCAAATGTGAAAATATTTCAGAGGCATGATGTTGAACGTATCGTTTTGTATGCGTGGTTGGTTGTTTCATAAACAGTGTGGCAATGGCTGCCAAAGTTCAGGCTTCACATGAGGCGGAACTGTCCTCCCATAACGAGCATCAGCCCTGAACATCTTAATCCTCGTGGATGTTGAACAGCTTTGCCACTTCGTTCAGATCAGCATGTTCCTCTCCATCCTTTATAATCTACAAATAACACACAAAAAGACATTTTACATTAAAAAAAACAAATTATTAATCCAATTAATCTGCAACACAACACAATGTATTTATTAAAAACTGAACAGTGCGTACCTTTCTTGCAACGGGCATTCTGTTGAACACGTTCCACAGGATGATGCCCACCACCACCTTGTCTCGCAGGTAGAAAATAACCCCTTTGCCATAGTTGTCATTTTGCTGCTCCAGAGCAGGGGCAGGGGTGGAAGAGGCCACTGGGCTAACGGCTGTTTCCTCCGTTTCACTTTCAGAGCGGATCCCAGTTCCTGCAGCACATTTAATGAGAAAAGCTCAATCTGACCCTTTGTCCTAAAAATCGCTCTGTTTGTTTTTGCTTCATAGGATTAGGGCTAAAGAGATGTGACTGTTCCTACCTGACTCCTCTGTAGCAGCTCGAGGTGTGTCCTTGGCAGTGGCTTTGGCAAACACTCCTACTGTTGGCAGGCTGCTGTCAACGATCCCAATGGCTTCATAGCCAACATCAGGCCCCAGGTCACTCCTGTGAGAAAACACACGAGGATTGAAAACATGTTGAGAGAATTATGCGATTTAAACCCTTTGGAGTGAGAAGTATTCTCTCTTTGTTTATTTTGTCTTTCATTGATTAATGGAACTGAAGAAAACCCTAAATTGCTTATTTTCACATTCTAATGTTGTTTTAGGGCTTAGCCAATATATATTTACATGGCATTAATACAGTAAATTTGTCCATGTGCTATCAACTACATTTTCTAAGCAAACATGATATCTAAAGCCCCTTTTCACTGGTCAAAAAACCCACCAACATCTGGCTTTTGTCAGCATTCACTCCCTGGTCAAATGCAGTCGACACAGGTTTTTATCGGTTCTAGTTCTCATTGGCACTGATGGAAACATGACTCATGGGGAAATGCAACAATTTCTTCTTCTGCTTCATTTTGGCAGTCTAGACGCTGATGCTGCACCTTTTCTGGGCAACATTGTGACGCACATTGAACTTCACGGCGTAAATATCCTTAAAGTTAAAGTACTTATTGTTTTTCACATCTTGGGAGCAACGTGTAACAGCGATTTTTTTCTTTCTATTCATACATGCATAATGTAAGCCTGGTTAAACAGTGAGGTGAAAGAGCTTCTCAGTTCTCAGCACGTTCTTGACATCGAACATGACTCACAGGGCAAAAACAGAAAGGTCAAATCCTATGTATACCCATCAATTTTAGAAGAGGCATTCTGCTAAAAGGTTTTGCTCAAGTTGATTCTCCAATAGATTTTAAAACTGTGTGCGTGTTTGTGTACATCACATAGGATCATCTGAATCCTGATGAGATTTTGTGCGTAAATGCACAGGAGGCATTACAGCAGCCCTATTATGACACTGTGATGGGAACATCAATATAATATCTGACTACATATGCTGGTGTGTAAGTCACGATAGTTTGACTAATGGCCGTGAGTGTGTGTGTGTGTGTGTGTGTGTGTGTGTGTGTGTGTGTGTGTGTGTGGGTTCTTTTTTGGACGGCAATGACCCCATGTTTTACGCAGCAGTGTCACATTTCACCAGATGCCAAAAACGTGCAGTCGCAGCAGCAGTCTTTCTAGCTAGGGCCACAATCCACACTGTACTACAGTTTTTGGCAAACTCCTTCAACTCCCCATGTTATCATATCAGTAGTTTTTTTGAAAGCGTTAGTACATGTGTAATAAGCTTGAAAAATGCCTGACTGAGTATTGCAGCCCTCTGCTGGCAACTCCTCTCAATGTCCTCTAAAAGCGTTTTAAATATTTAAGGAGTTTTAGGAGGAAAGCAATCGAGCATGTTTGTGTAGGACCGAATCTGAGTCATATACAGGATTGTACATGCCGCTCCAGTGCCTACTTATTTAAATGTATGCTATGAATCTGGACTTAAGCTCATTAACAATTCAAACTGGCTCTCGCTTACAAAAATATCTTTCTTAATTATCAATTCAAGCTGGTTTCATGGTTTGCAGCTGCAGCTCTCATTAGGGAGTGTTTTAAATGTATACTCAGGGAAGTAGAAGAAGTCTGATACCCACCAGAACATAGACTGATGCCAATAGGGTTTGTTGGCTCCTGTCATGTTCTCTCCCGCCAGTCGACCGCTCACAACAGCGTGATCGTGGTGTTCCACTCGTCTGCGGCCCAGTCTGATGTCGTAGAAACATGCAGCATCTCCTGCCTGAGATGAGACACAAGGGATTTAGGAAGTATGGCTTGGATTAGAATTAAAATAAAAAGATTAAAAGTTACAGAGAAGTTTTAACTGAAAAACTGAAAACTAAACTCAAAAGAAGAGATGTAACTATACTACATGTCTAGAGGTGTATTATGTTGGCAACATGACTTGAATTTGCCTGAAGAGGGCACTATATCCAGCTCTCCATGTGCTACACTTAATAAATAAACTTATTTGCAGCTCACTTGGATCTGCTAAGTAAAACACATTAAACTTTAAAAACCTTTTCATTTTTTTTCTTCAATTTCTGTATTTATATTTGGTCAACTTCCGTTGCAATGTTTAAATAAAAGTATTTGACCAATTAGAAAAACTAGGGTGAGTCATATTACTAAACTATTGACTCCATGACAGTTAATTCACAAATTTTAACCTTAAGCTTTGCAAATGAAGGTTCAACATGAACAGCAAAATTGCTTAAACAAATAGTGATCATTTTAACTACATGTTTATTATAGGTATACGTGCTTTCTAATTTCCAAATCAACTCAAAACCAGTCAGTTAATAATGGACGTAGTGCATGTAATGTAGCACACATCATAACTGTCACAGTACTGGTGGAAGGATGATCTGAAAAAGAATATGAATTTTTTTTTTATATTTTCCAACACAATTCTTCTCGATCTTGACCGCGTACCTCAATTACCTTGTGAACTTTAACTTACCACCCAAATATTGGACCTTGCTTGCAGCTCTGCATTGACCCGAAAGCCTCCAAAGTCCGAGTCCACCTCCAGACCAGCTGACTTAGCCAGGTCAACATTGGGCTCCAGGCCAACGGCTGCAACAATGTGATCAGTTTTCACCTACGGGGATAAGGCCAAAAAAAATAAGTAACTTATTTTCCTGAGACACGTTGCACATGTGCAGAAATCTGAACTCACCAATCGGCCATCCCTCAGCTTGATTTCTAATTTATCATCTTTGAGAGTCACAGACTTCACCAAAGCTTCTGCGATGACTTGAACACCCTCTAGAAAACCAAAGGGAGAATAATGTTATTTATTGGTAAAAAAGAAGATAAGTTAAGACATAAAGGAAAGCTGTCTCTTTTCTTTGGCTATCCTGCCAGTTAAATAAAAGGAAGTTCACATAAGCTACGAAGTAAAATGGACATTGACCTTTCTTGACTTTTTCAGTTGTCCAATTGCTCAGATACTCAGGCAGAACTTTTCCCATGTTGCCCTTCTCAGGGAACATCTGCATCACCTCCAGATCAGACTCAGATGCTGGAAAGAGAGAGAATGAATGAGCCAACTACAGAGCAACAACTCACTTCTGTTAAACATCAGGGTTATCATCTGTTCTGTTCTCTTCTTGTCAAGGAGTCTTACATTTCCTGCCGAGGGCACAAGCCAGCTCGCTGCCCAAGAAGCCGCCTCCAATGATTGTGATGGACTTGGCTTCTCTGGAGACCTTGTCCAAGGATTTGAAGTCATCAATCTGCGGAGGAGAACAAAATGTAATTTATTTCATAATAATATTTCCATCATGTCATACCTTTACCATTACTCCCACATTTATAAGACCTTTCTACTTTGCACTATCAGCCAGAAATTCCTAACCTGAAACCAAGCTAACACCCCCTTGTGGCTAAACACTGACCTTGCGGAACAGAGTCGTCCTCTTCATCACCTCCTCTCCTGCTCTTTCAATGGCCTGTAGATTTCTTGGCACACCCCCTGAAGAGCAAAGTTCACATTAGTTTCCATGAAGATTAGACACATGCAGTAACAAATGCATTTACAGTGACTCACCTGTAGCAATCAAACATTTGTCGTAGGAAATCTCAGTGTCGTCGTCCAGTTTCACTTTGTTTCCTCTCACATCCATGTGAACCACCTACAATAGATTAAAGCATCTATTTAAAATCTGAGTCATTATAATTTAAAAGAGGAAAATTAGATCTGCAAAAAAAGTTTATCCAACTGCTAACAACCACTATTATTAGCACTATTTATAATTATAAAGTCAGGCCACTGTAGTGTGTGATGGTTGAAGGAAAAATATAAACCCACCTTTCTACCAGAGAGAACGGCCACGCCACCATTTTCTGCACTTGCCAATTCTTCTGCTTGAATGTAGAATGATGGAGGCTGGAAGTAGATACTGGAAAATAAAAACAAAGATATTAAAATGATTGAACTGTTTTCTTAGTAAAAACAAATACACCTGTATACACCTACAGATGTCAAATAAACCAGTTAAAAGTATTAAGAAATTAAGAAAGTATTAAAGCAAGACACTGTGCAAATTGTGACCATTGGAGGAAGAAAAATCAGTTTTAAGGGTCGGTTAAAAGAAGTAAAAAAAACACAACAGAAGAAACGGAAACACACCTTCTTTCTTTTCCATTCCACTGTTTGAAACGCAGAGTTTCTGTCACACTGGAGTCATCAGAGAACCACAGTTCTTTAGAAAGAGGTGGTCTCATGTACGGAAGTTCTGATTCCTCAGTCACAATTAATACCTGGTAGCAAAACAAGCCCAGAAAAGTTAATGTTGTTAACTGAGACTCCGGTAAAACCTTGAGGGTAATGAACTAAATTTGGAGTTTGGATTCGATGGTGAAATCAGAGATGTGACTGACCTTGGCACCGGGGTCTCTGGCTCGAATAGACCGGGCAGCAGCAAAAGAGGCAGTACCCCCACCAATAAGGAGGTAGGGGGCGTGTGAGGGCACCTGGGGAAGGGCAGGTGTGGCATCCACTGCTGGAGTTTGAACTAAGAGTGACAGCAAAAGAGCGTGCAGGAGAGAGAAACAGGCAATAAGCAAAAGCAGGAGACAAGACACAGTTCATCAGCATCTATGAATTACACGGAACACTTGAGGAGTAAATGCACCTGGTAAACAAAAGAAATCAAATTTTTCATGTGAGTGAATTTAACCATTATCATTACAAGAAGCCAAACAATGTGAAGGAGTCATGAACAGGCAGGGACAGAAGCTGTAACGAAAAAGAAATGTTAAAAATATAAAAAAAAGAGAGAAAAGGTGTTTGAAATTAACATTATCGTTATGGGGGAAAGAATCGGGCCGCTCCCCTGCTCCAACCGATGCTGGACGGTTGTCTTACCACTCTCTGCCACTACTTCAGGTTGAGCCTCGGCTGGCTCTGCTGCAAGCGGCTCGGCTGTTTCTGCTGCTGCTGTAGGTTCTGTTAGTGTGACCGGATCATTAAGTGGTTAAAACAAAGTAAAACCCACAGAGGTGGTAAATGAAATTCACTGCCTCCGTGCACAGGTCTGCTTACCACTCTCTGAAACGGGTGCAGGAGGTGGCTCTGTTAGCTCAACTGGGGACGGCTCGGTTGGGGGTGCTGGTTCTGGCAGTGTAGCGGCAAAAATTACAAAATAACCTAAGATGTGCCCTACAGCTAATAACGTAAAATTGTATTTGCTGAGCTGTAGATCAGAATGTCGACTCATATCTTACCCTCCTCAACTACAGGTGCAGGAGATGGCTCTGTTAGCTCAACTGGGGACGGCTCGGTTGGGGGTGCTGGTTCTGGCAGTGTAGCGGCAAAAATTACAAAATAACCTAAGATGTGCCCTACAGCTAATAACGTAAAATTGTATTTGCTGAGCTGTAGATCAGAATGTCGACTCATATCTTACCCTCCTCAACTACAGGTGCAGGAGATGGCTCTGTTAGCTCAACTGGGGACGGCTCGGTTGGGGGTGCTGGTTCTGGCAGTGTAGCGGCAAAAATTACAAAATAACCTAAGATGTGCCCTACAGCTAATAACATAAAATTGTATTTGCTGAGCTGTAGATCAGAATGTCGACTCATATCTTACCCTCCTCAACTACAGGTGCAGGAGATGGCTCTGTTAGCTCAACTGGGGACGGCTCGGGTGCTGGTTCTGGCACTATAATGGTAAAAGTTATTTAATAACTTAATCTGCACTATATCTAATACGTAAAATCCATATTTAACTGAGCTGCAGATTAGACTATCCTGTCTTCTCATATCTTACCCTCCTCGACTAGAGGTGCAGGAGGTGGCTCTGTTAGCTCAACTGGGGATGGCTCAGGTTGGGGTGCTGGTTCTGGCAGTATAGCATAGCAGTAAAAGTTAAACAAAAACGTCTTAATGTGCTAATACATAATATCCATATTTATCTGAGCTGTAGATCAGAGTGTCCCGTCTCCTCATATCTTACCCTCCTCCACTACAGGTGCAGCAGGAGACTCTGCTGCTTCTTCTGGAGGTGCTGCTTCTACCACAGGCTCATCTGCTGTTGAGGTAATTGAGTTTAGACTAAATTCTTTAGAGATTATTAAAGTGGAGGACCATCAGGAACCATGAATTTACCCCAGGAAAAGCAGCATGCCATCACAATATTAATGGGAAGCTGCCCAGTTACCTTCTACATATAACATATACCACATTATACCAAGTACTTTTTGGTTAAATGCTTCTTACGTTGCAACACTATGCAACTTTTTTACCTTAAAATAGCAGCTTCAAAATGAGTTTGATGGTTCACTGATTTGTAATATGGACAATGGTGAATGGGTACCATCTCCTGTGAGCAATGTGTAACTGAAAGACTCAGTTGTCAGAACCAGGCCCAAGAAGTTCAAGAGTAATGTCAAAGTGTAGAAATCAATAAAAACAGCGCCTTTCTCCAATATTCAGTGAGGAAACTTAACATAATTTAACATAAATATTACCAAGGAGCAGAGTATGAAGTAATATGTTGATCAAAGTGTCACTGCTGTTTTTACATGCTTGTGATACCACACTGTTCACATGTACTTCGAGAAAATGCAGTCCACTGTAAAAGGGCAGCTTCCAATTATGTACAACATTATCACATTTCAGTTAATAGTAAGATAATGTATTTTGAGTAGGATCCCAGGAAAAGTTCCACAAAGTATGACACATTCACAGAAAATGCCAGATAGGATGGGTCCCATTTGAAATACAACAAACACAACAACACACACAAATGGAGCAAACAATATTGTTAGAAAATACGGACAAAACTCAAAACACTGTCTCACAAAAACTGAATTATTTACAGTTCAGAGTGAAGGTTAATATGTGAGTGTGGGACGTTTATACTGAAACTGTAAATGGGTTAATGTACAATGTGAGTGGACAGGAAATAAATAACATCCAGTGAAATAAACAGAGGAACGACACATGCATAATTGAGAAGTGAAGACGTTGGGAAAAAATTAAATGAACACATGGAACAAGAAGGAAAAGTCACAGTTCAGGCAGGAACCTTCTCACACTGACAATACAACACATGTTGTGAATGTCCAGAGTGCCTCATGTATAAACCCTGTCATCATAAACCAGTTATTTCATATTATGCTGATGTGGGATAATTATGGGCAGTGTTAAAAGAGAAGTGACCAAACAGGTGTTTTACAGCCCCCTTATTGTGCACCAACCTCACCCAACCAGTTGGTGTCGCCATTTCTTTCACCCAATTCCTCATCAAAGTACAATGTGTTCAACGTGTGATGAAATGCAGAATTCCCCATTTTGAATGCAATTAAACTTTTTTTGGCTACAACGTTTTAGTTGATACACAAAGTTTACACAGGAGGCATGTTTTACTCATTCATTTAGGAGTTAAGTAACGAGTGCAGACTACCTGGGACAGGTTCAGTTGTTTCAGTTGGAGCTGCTGCTTCAGCCTCAGGGGCCAGAGGGATCGGCTCCTCTGGTGAAGGAGCTGCCTCAGGCTCTGGCTCTGCAACGGCTGAGGAAAAAATAAACATCCAATATTACACTATGAAATGATTAGTGTAGAGTAGAATTATATTTAACATGTTATGTGACATTCAGAAAATTATTCAAAAACTGATCAGAGATAAAAGAATCAATTTAATCATGAATTAAATAAAGTTCAGCTGTCTCATAATTTGCTGTCTATGTGGCACTAAAGAGGAAGTTAAACAGTGCACTGCTGAGTCAGCTGATTCAGAGCCCATTCTTGTTGCATATGACATTTAACTACATTTTTAAACAGAAAGCTAAACCAACTAATGCATAAGCTCTTTCTTCACCATCATGACAGTTCAGTCTTACTACCTATTAAGTTATTAAGAGATGTGGAGCTTGATCTGTCAACATTAAGATAATATATTCTTAGAAATCACAGAAATAACTCACGCTCTGTCTCAGTGGCTTCCACAGCTGTTTCAGTGGCTTCGGAAGCTGAAACCAAAACAACAAAAAGAAATTAAACTGTTAATTGTTCATGACATGACAGTGGAATAATAACATCAATTAAGAACAATTGCTCACCAGACGGCTCTGACTCCTTGAGTGGTACGGCTGTTTGTTGTGTGGATAAATTCAGCGGTCTGGATGAAATGTCATCGAGACGTTCCTTAT
Source organism: Hippoglossus hippoglossus (assembly GCF_009819705.1). NCBI lineage: Eukaryota > Metazoa > Chordata > Actinopteri > Pleuronectiformes > Pleuronectidae > Hippoglossus > Hippoglossus hippoglossus. The sequence goes on along the minus strand of NC_047164.1, from coordinate 16,017,081 downwards.
ATCTACGTTGGTCACTTGTCACAGTTCTGTACGTCTGTTAAAACCAAACCAAAAAGTTACTCACAACAAGTTCCACTATCACTGTATGAAACAGGTCAAATCTGCCACTCAGATCCAGTGATGACCGTTAGCTTTGAGGAGTGAAAGTGTAGGGTAGGATCGTCTGGTTGAAATCTGCCAAATAAACAATGGCTCTAACACCAAAGACAACGTGCTTATTTTAAACATAGACTTGATGCATATACTTCGTGTCATAACTCACATATACTCCCCCAACAAGGGTGGCTGCTCCAACCAGGGCGACGTACACCTGTTTTTCCCTTCCTCCCCCCGAAGGGCCGATGGACATGTTAGCTGCTGGTACACGTACTGGTCCGCCATTGTTTAACACTGGAAACAGTAAACATCACAAAAACCATCAATGGATAAAACTGCATTAATTTCAGCGCTCACAAAATGTAATCCAGAGAGAGCCATGCATTACACACATGTGAAGAACACGTTAAGTGATTTGGTATAACCCAACAAGTACAACCGCACACTCTTATTAAGGCTTCAGAGGGTAGAACCTTCGTTATGATCGACCCCCTCTCTTGAGCTACCTTTCGTCATCACTGTACATTCCAGACACCTCCAGGCATGTAACTAACGGACTGAAAGAAACAACCCCCGTGATCCATGTAAGCACGGTGGAATCTGACGGGGGAGGACTGGCCCCAAATAATGATGTTAATATTTTTTTAAATGACATTAGTCAACACCAATTATCACGATTAATGTCACAAAATTAGTATTATTCATGTCCAAAGACACATTTTTGCTGTTGAGTGAAGGATTTCAATTTAAACTCTTATTTATGAGGAGGGAATGACATTACGTGACAGCAGACGCTTTTGTCCAAAGCGACTTACATTCAGTGCATTCAACATCTATGAAGTTTCCATTTAGCGGTCCAGTATCTTGCCCAAGGACACTTACGCATGCAGATGGGCAAGACTGAGGATTGAACCAACAACCTTCTGGTTGGAGGACGACCACTCTACCCCTCAGCCACCCCCTTTCCAAATCTCAGGTCGACCAATAATATATTATACCTTCTCACTTTGCTGCTCAATGTATCATGACCTTTTGTCACTGATGACATTTACTATTCAGACAACATTTAGATGTTATTGATTATTGCTCCATGATTGGATACAGATTGTATTAACACCCAACAGGTTCAAGTACAAACCAGCACTGAACTTGATGTAGGAACTTGAAAATGACTTGAGTTTTATTATTATTATTATTATTATTGTTATTATTATGATTCATTAGTGTTGCTTTCTGGGAGACTGCAGGTAAGACTTATAGCAAGTGAGTGGAAATCTTATCAAAGTTAGCTAGTTCTGCACAGGTGTTAGTTAGCTCAGTTAGCTTAGTACCAGGTGAACTGCGGTCAGGGTCCTTTAACCAAGATGTTGGTCATTAACACTGTTACATGCGGCGTGTCTGATCTGGGAGCAGCCATGAAGTTAGTGCAGAGAGGGACTGACCTGCTCGCCTCACATTGAGCCGGCACAGCGTTGAAGAGGCTCTGGCTAAGGGTGTGAGCTTCTTCCACACGCTCCTACATGTCAGCATCGTGGCTCCGCGGTGTCTGTTCCCGGTGGCAGGAGGACGGAGGTCGGTCTGGAGCACGGGCTGCTTCTCGCTGTCTGTGGACACACTCTCCCAGAGACTAGCAGCAGCAGCAGCGCGCTAAACGTCAAGGCCAGAGACAGGTCATACGTCCGAGGGGAGTCATGGGTAATCCTGCAGAGAATTTAAACGCGCGAGAGTGGTCGCCCCAAGAAAACCAAAGAGGGGAAACGCCTTCCAGAGAAAGATGGCGACGCTCCCCGGGCGCTGTCAATGTTAACGACAGTAGTGAACACACGTTTCGTAAAGTCTGACACGACTGGACAGTGTTTGGTTGTAATTGTTTAATTGTGGACATACACTGTACAGTTCTTATCACAGACATGTAAGATGACATTTAATCTCTGTTTTATTTGGTGTAACATCCAGTGGAAGCGGTTTCCGGCTCTTTTCCTCCAACGCTCTTTGGAGACTGTCGTAATCCCGTTTCTTCTTCTCCACATTGCTGTAGACAACGTGTAGCCAGGGCGTGCTGCTGCCCTCTGCTGTTTGTTTAACCTGCACTGCAGCCACTGCAACACGGTCAAAAGAAGGATTTTAGGCACGACACACAGCAATAGAACATAATAATGACTGAAATCATTCAGACTAATTATGAAAGGGATTTATTATCTATATGTTCAGAAAAAAACAAGGCAAAAAGTAGAACAAATAAAAAAGCCTAATGGCCTGGGGTTTTCACATGATCTTTGTCCCTGGAATTGTATTTTCATTTGAGTGTGTTATAAATGTAATGCACTATAGTGTTTAGTACCTCCCTGGGTACTCACTGAGTAATGATGTATGAAATGTACCCAGTCCTAACGTTATAGATTAGGGCATTAATGTCGCCCCCTGGTGGTTACTCGAGAAACCTCAGGAGGGGTGACACGTGGTGTTTGTAGTATTTATTGTTGACTGCGATCAACTGCAGAATGCACATTTTAAAATATCACAGTGTTTTCTTCTGCAGTTAAATTCAGAGCACCTCATCTGTCGAAAATTGCAATCTGAGAAATGTAGACGATTTGTGGGATGCCAACGCTTTTACGGTCAAGAGGAAGTTATGAGTTCTCTTCTCTCAAAACAATGAAAGATAGGTTGATGACAGACATTGTTTTGTGTGTGTTCCCTTATATTAGATTGAGGGACTGATAATGATGTTATATGATCCACATATAGATTGCATTTATAGTCCATGCATCCTCGCGATGTCTATCCCTTGATGGGCCTTTATACAAACGTGTAAAAACAGCACATACAAAAATATAGAATTAGCATAACCCATAATGTATTGATCCCCTGAGCAGAGAATGGGTCAAAGAGGAGAGTTAAAAAGAAAATTCATCCTGAGTTATAGAAGCCCTGAGAGAAACCACGTTATGGTTTAACGCTGTTAAAACCACTTCTTCTTTCTTTGGAGTTCACAAACCTCATTGGGCAAATAAATACAACACTTCAACAGAAAGGGGAAGATACACTTGTGTTGTATTTTACTCAAACCTCAAGACAAGATCTTTGGACAACATATGACTCTGTGCGGGAAAAGGACAAAAATGTATACCTCATATGCAGTTGAGTGACACGTGCACTTCAAATTCCTTGATCATTATTTCTTCCTTGTTTTGTTTCACTGGCGTCTTTGTCCCTGAGATAACAGACACCTGTGGCCGAGGCTCAGCAGCTCCCAGGAACAGGTTCCAGCCAAAGACAATTTCTTGGCTCTAATTCATGACAGCCCCTCCCTTACACGCTCACTTATGTGTATAAGAATCACACACAAAGGTTTTTGCTCTTTGCTGTGGAGACTGCAGAATCAATGTGCAGATACTTCAGAATAAAAAAACCTTACAGAGGACAGATCACTGCACTTTACCTTAATGATACAGATTTCCATCCCAGCCTGTGCATGTTATAGGTCAAAACAACTGAGTCCTCAAACCTGTCAAACATCATTATATGTTTTTTCTTCCCCACAGGCCAACAGCTCCATCCGCTTGCCCCTGAGCTCTTTGGGAAAATAAACACTTAATTCTGTCTCTGTCTCCCTCCCCTTCTCGCTCTCTCTCTCTCTCTGTCTCTCCCTCTCTCTCTCTGTCAGTGTGATCAATTTCTTGACTTCCTCCTTTTGGAGTGGCTGGGCTGAGCAGAACACAGGATATGCTTCGCAGTGCTCTCAGTTTCGCAGCAGCAGCAGCAGCAGCAGCAGCAGCAGCCGTCGTGAGGACGACACGCTTTGCTGTCAAGATGAGTGCTGGGGATGTGGTCTGCACCGGCTGGCTCATTAAATCCCCCCCAGAGAAGAAACTAAAGAGATTTGTGAGTAGGAGTGCACACCGGACACTTGCATATGTCCTCTATGGGAATTCCAGGCTGTGCTGCTGTGCTGCTGTGCCTGTGTGCCTGTGTGTGTGTGTGTGTGTGTGTGTGTGTGTGTGTGTGTGTGTGTGTGTGTGTGTGTGTGTGTGTGTGTGTGTATTACGATGAGGGAATAAGGATTCAGAGGCACACTGACGGCTTCCATGCTTTTGTTAAACTGAGCTGTTATTCAGCCTCCTTCATGTCGTCTTCCTCATTTCTATTTAAAACACCTCACTGTTGTGTTGTGGCTCGTGGAGACACTTCATACTTATTAACGTGCAAATATTAGGATGAAAACAATATGTCACAAGCTGCAAATGTATTTCAGGCAGACATGGAAATTACTCTTTACAGCAAGTATATATAATTGCTTACATGGACGGTATACAGCCCTCACTGTTTCGTGATTGTCGGGGTCATGTGATAATGTCGGCCACTCACTCTGCTCTTCTCTGTGTGTGCGTGTGTGCGTGCGTGCGTGTGTGTGTGTGTGTGTGTGTGTGTGTGTGTGTGTGTGTGTGTGCGCGTGTGCGTGTGTGTGTGTGTTTGTGTGATGACCGTGTGTATTGTGAAACATGGAAAGCAGTGTCAGCAGCAGCAGTCAGACACTTCAGACCTATAAGCAGAAATAGTCCGGCTCTGTGGTGGCTGTTTGCACTTCCCCTGTGCAAACAGGGGTGGAGGAGGCCTGTTTATCAACACCATCGCAGAGAAAAGGATGGGGGGGGGGTGAACGTGCGTATGTGATGATGGGGCTTTTGGGGGTTTGGTGCGGGAAATAGAAACTTGTTCTCACACACCATGCAGATCTTGTTAATAGCAGAGGACAAAGTAAAGAAAGGTCTCTTTATACAGTTGTAACGACTGGGACATGATCTGACTGAATATTCAAATTTCAGCTGCAGGCGCGCGCCATTGTGGAAATTTCAGCTATCTTTGTAAAATGTTTCTTGGCCATTAAAATACAATCAAATATAAAAAAGGAATTAATCAAGTGTTTGTTTAGTATTTGGTTCGCTGACTTTGGTTTCAGCTTCTTTATTGTCCTTCAGCAGTCAATAGTATCCACACACTTCAAACCCTGACCTGAAACAACATCAATGGTCTCATTCTCCAACAACATTGCATTTCCACTCACTGCCAGGACAAATGTAAATTTAACGGTCATCTGCCGTGACCCTTCCACTACAGTGGCTGGCGGAGTTGGCACTTGCAAACAAGTGCTTACATATTGAGCTCTACACTACACACTGATATATCAGTTTCTCTCATGATGCTTGGAGGTAACAGAAATATTGCCTTGTGCATCCACTGTGGGTGATTACTGTTTTCTTATGTTTTTTGCCTTTTTTTTTTCATTCATTGAATTCATACAAACTGATGTTGATGGCTATTTTGACACCTAATATCTCACATTCAGCATTTTCGATATTATAAGTATAACATTTGTGAGAGTGGATGTTGACATCAATATCAATCTGCACATGTGCAGGCTGTTTTTAATAGAAAACATTTAGGCAGGTCACAGCATTGAATATTAAGTCATTATTAAATATTTAAAAATTAAATTCAGTGTCAGGGCCCTGGTTTGCTGGTTCACTGTCACACTGTGTACTGGGACATTTGAATAGAACAAAGCCATAATTTATTTTAAAAGTATAACCCCTGCTTTAATGATGTCATCAGTCAAAATGTTTGTTGTATATAAAAGCCAGTTTAGTTTCAAAGTATTGTACATATTAGATAATGTATACTTTATAATGATAATAGCTTTATTTATATAGCACCCTCTAAAACAGCCAAAGTGCTTCACTGCACAGTGGACAAACAAAAGCAAGACAAAATCGAAGAATAGAGGCAAACTAATACAATGTAATTTAAAATCAAAGATAGTAAATTATATAATACAAAATCTAAAATCAAAAACAGCAGATGAAATAAAACATAATTTTAAAGTGATGGCAAATGTAACATAAGTAATGGCGAAAAACAATCAAGTAAAACCCATTTAGTTAAAGTACCTCAGTTTGAGCATGAAAGTTCATGTTTGCAAAACATCTTAAGATCAATTTACAAGAATTTTCAACCACATTTCATCTTCTGGAGTTTTTCTAAGTTTTCAAAGCTTTCTACTTAAACCACATGATGACAATAAACAAAACTTAATCTGCTGGGGAAGAGCGCAATATAAAATATGGGAGATTTTTTGGTTTGCTCGGTATTTACTTGCTTTGATTTATGTTTCTGAAAGATCAAAAGCTACAACCATTCAGCTTCAACATTCACAATTTACATTAGATGCACCTGTTTTTATAAATAACTTATTTCTCAAACTTTTCATACTCAAAACATCTCAAGGATCTGACTGGTTACGGTTTCCTCTTAAAACCTGGCGATGTTGTCGGCAGTAAGCCTGTCTAACCATTTCCTGGTATGAACACATAAATTACCAACTGACTTGTGCAGGGGCAGATTAACCACATGCAGGGAAAACCACAAGTGTTGTGTTGTTAAGTGTGAAATGATATGTACACCCAAACATCCCGCCTTACTATTATGAATTATTATTATTAATCAAGAATATATATGTTTTAATTTGTCACCAATATGACTCTATGCAGTGCGGGCTCGGCCATCGCATACTGAATGCAGATCTTTGCAGCTATTTACTGTTAATACCTGCCAACAGTTTCAGTGTTGGGGTTTCATTAAGTAGACAGTATAAAGAGGTGGAGTAAGTGAATACCTCTTTCGCTCATGTTAGACGTTTTCTTCTAAATACACTGAACTTCCTCTTCTCTACACTTCTGGGAAATGCAATGTTGAAGTTCCGCTTACTGACCATATCAAAAGCAAAAAAACGCAGTTAAAAGTTGCTAAGTTAGCTGTTGTGAGCAGGAGCTGTGATCTAATTCCCATGACTGCTCATGACTAATTGCAGTCAGGGGGGGGGAAGCAGGGCTGCTTTGTTTAATGAATCACTGTGCTGAAAATGAATGATTTGATCATCTAAGTTGAAACTAACTCCAGGATGAACTGCCCCTGTCTCCCTCAGGCGTGGAGGAAGCGCTGGTTTGTGCTTCGCAGAGGTCGCATGAGTGGTAATCCTGATGTGCTGGAGTACTATCAGAGTAAGAACTCCAAGAAGCCGATCCGCACCATCGACCTGAAGGAGTGTGAGGTGGAGATGCTGAACGGGCAACTCAGGATAAAGAGAGACTTCAACGGGAAGCACCTCTTTGTGGTGAAGACCTCATCTCGCATCTTTTACCTAGTGGCCAAAACTGAGGAGGAGATGAACAGCTGGATCAGCAGCATCAGTCGAATCTGCCAGTTTGGGAGCCTGGAGGACGCAGGTAAATATGCAGGATGGTCAAGATGTTCAGCATGTACCTGTATCTACCTGTCTCAGTGAAGATCACATAGTAAAAGGGTAGATTGACTTTTCTGGTCCAGAAGAAAGGGTTATTACACAACAGGAAGTGGAGGAGTAAAACTCAAACTTTAATTTGAGGTCAGAACGTTCATTTTCATATCACAGTATCACAGACTAAACATTAGGTTGATTTTTCTTTGCTGATAACTCACGTGGTTGCTCGAGACTATGGTGTGTTTCCAAATTCTTTCTCACTCAGGTGGTATAAATACATTTTCTTTTCACTTGTCTTCCACTTGAGTAAAGTTTATAAAATCTCTTTACGGCATAACTTGGGGAATTACTGAAATTGAATGCCATTGCCAGATTTATTTTTATTTTTTTATCAGAAGATTCCCTGCAGCTCTAAATAGGGAATTATTCTATGTCGGGTGTGATCCTACAAGAGATCCTGTGATGAAGACTCACTCACACAACCGGATTGTTGTTTTACAAAGTGAAAAGCACTTGAGAATAAATTCAAAGGAGAAACATTAACTGCAATCAATCTGAGGGATCCGTGCTTGTTGAAGTAGCAGCTGTGCAGTGCTGTGCAACACTGTTTCTAAAACGATGTGAGACAAAACATATCTGCTCATCAACAACACAAACCACATGTATATAGATATTTGACATTAGATATATTCAATCCAGTTTTACTTTATTTGTATGGTGCTAAACCACACAATGTATATTAATTCAAGGCATTTGACATTGTTGGGTTGAGACCTTTCAGTATTATGCAGAGAAACAGTCCTTTTTTACATTTTCATTTAGAATAATTCATGTAACTTTAGTGGACTGATTTTAAAAGTTCTAACTTGGTGGTATTCTCTCTACTGAGTGCCATTCTACTTAAATCTAGCTTTTTTGGCCTTTATAAAGTTCACCATTCTTTACTTTTCTCTATATATCTACACTTGTTTTGCTGCCACATGATCACTCAACAATCTGCTCTCCGGAGGATCTTATTTGACCTTTTACTGTTAGGGGGATATACTGTGAGGAGACTGTTAGAGTTCTGTTAGAGCTTTGTCATCTGTGTGAAGGAGATAGAGCAACGGCACCAAGTTGCTGATACGCTGCCCTGCATGTTTCTATAGAGTAGTAGTTATAAGACTGTATTGTATTCCACACCCTAAAGTCTGTGACCCAGATTGTTGCTGTAGGTTTTTGAAGCGCTCTAGAATAAAGTTGTGTTGCATTAATTAAGAGTTTTCAGAGAAAGTAGGACAGCAGCAGTAGATCCCACCTGGATTGCAAAACAGTTCTTTGAAATGGCATCTCATATTTAATGCAAAGGGAAATTATAGATCGGTCTGCCACCACAAGATAGCACGAACATCTATTAAGGAAAGCCAATGTTTCATGAGAGCATGCAAATACTTTTGGATGCCCCCCCCCCCCACACACACACACACACACATGGATCTGAAGGCACGGCCTTGACTCAGCGGCCTTGGGTGAAATGGAATGAAACAAATTTCTGAGCGAGAGCCAACCAGACGAAAAGACTGGAGATAGTATAAACAAATGAGGGAACAGGGCTCGTGTGTCTGCTTTCAATGTGTCTGCAAAAAAACTAAAAACATACCTCTTCAAACTCACCTGCTCCATGTACAGCAGCATGTTGAGACTTTGAGTACAGGCTTTGAGAGACATGTTAGACGTTGGTGTTATCTTATCACTGCACAGTGGTTGTAACATGTCAGAAACTAGTGTAATGCCCGCTCCAAACCTGCCTGCTTGGAATTTGTTGTGTCCTTGTCCTGTGATGTAGCCCGGTTGCAGCTTTTTTTCCCGAAACTGTAAAAGTGAGCTGCTGTTATTGAGCGGCGGCAAGTAAAGAGCAGCTCCAGGACTCAGTCCAAAGAATCCTGAAGCTGCTCCACCGCCGCTGCACAAGGAGCTGACCTGTTGTTTTTTTTCAAAGTTCACTGACACAGAACCTCAAACTGGAGAATCAGTTGTTGTTATCGCTGCAGTTTTCACGACAACGCCTGTTGTCATGAACATGTACTGAATGTCTTACATGTCCAAATTGCACCAAATCCGTGGTGTACTTCATTGGGCCCTTAACAATATATATGCCAAGTGTGAAACCATTAAAATGAATGATTCTCGAGATATACAAGCCACAGACAGACAGGGATTTCTGGAATTAGTAGATAGATGTTTTGTGACCATCTGCACTTGTTCTCCACAGAGAGTTCAGAGGAAGGCTTTCCTCACACCCCCACCTCCCCGCAGCTGTCACCTGACGGCTCTGACCGAGCATCTGTGTCAAGCCAACTAGAATCCGGTCATCCCCTGGACTACCTCCTTCTGTCGCAGTGTGAGACAGGGAGTGTAAGCACAAGCAGGTATGTACAATCTGTAAAACCAACGACATAGGTGGAATTATGGGAAAAGTTCACACTTAACAAATGCATCGTTTTCATTTTCCCCATATCTGTAGACACAACAGCCTTTCAAACTCTGACATCTCACTGGAGCAGAAGTCGTCAGACGATGCCGTCAAGGACATCGTCCCCTCACCGCTCTACAATGATTCCTCTCCATCCAGCTCTCATCCCAACCACAGCCCGTCTCTCTTCCCCCATGGAAGGCTGAGCAACCCTCCTTTCAGTGCTCCATGCATCTCCATGGCTTTACCTTCCTCGTCGAACTCTCCGCTACGTCACTGTGCCGCTAATGTCTTCCAGTTTGACCGGCCGTATTCTTCTCCATCGTTGGAGGCAACAAGTGACAGACAAACACCTCCTCCGCTGCCACCCAAGCCTAATCACGTGCCAGAGCAGCTGAGTGATGAAGGGGCTCACAAGCCGAGAGCGATGAGTGTGCGGCATTTCTCGAGGCACGCTGCATTATTTCCCCGGAGGACCTCCTTGTCGAGCTTGGACCAATTGAGATTTGGTAAACCCTTCACAGTACACATAGTACAGAAGCTAACAAATCTGCATCCAATAAAATTAAACATAATCCTTATAATTTTTTTTAATTTTTTTAGGAGATGCTGATAGCAGGTTGATCAGGAACAGGAGGCAGAGTCTCAATTTGGTAAGAAAATCAACAAGAAAGATCTTGTTGAGAAGAATCAGACCCATGCCAAAGATATGAAAGTGATATTCATTTCTTTATGGGATTCTTGGATACAAAGCCAATAACTATTTCACAAAAGTCCAACTATGAGCCACCTTGGGATCTAACCACAGACTGTATATAAAGATGAACAATGTGCTTTTGATGTCACTTGGAGTCAGAGTCTGCGCTGTACAGATCGTGGTGTGGAGACCAGTGTAGAGACATGTGCTCGACCAATCATGAGCCAGTGTCAGCTGTCAATCATGAATCACATTAGAACCAAACTTACCAGAAAAAATGGTGCTTGAACAAATATCAGTGTGATAAGAACTTCCTAAAATGACAAAAAACATCTTTGACAAAAACGTATTGTGACATGTACTTTGACTTTTTAGTTTGGTCCAAGTCCCATCCACTAACATGAAGGAGGCGGAGTTAATGACCTATACTGCAGCCAGCCACCAGAGGGCAATTAAGATGATTTAGCATGGTCATATCATGCATCTTTATATACAGTCTGTAGCTGTGTCTCAATTTAGGGGCCACATCCTCCGTCGGCTGCATTCGTAGACCAATTGCGTCACAGCGGCGCGACTAGACTGTCCCAATTCAAAGACTCGGGCGAACAAATGTATTCTTCCAACCCTGAGCAACGGAGGCTCCACCCGGTGGATCCTTACCGGGCCAACGTATACAAAGATTCATTGTGCTTAAGTGACTAATTGTTTTCCAAAGAGGTGGAACTACCTTAAGCACTCACAGTGCTAGTGTAATTGTTCTAAAATGTACAAATTAAGAAATCAAAATGTATAGAATTGTTTTTTAATATATAAAATGAAAATTACACAATATAGATCTGCTAATACAATTAGCAAATGTTCCACGTTGCAACATAGTGGACTTGTCTGATCTCCTGCTCCTTTGTCTTTCAGCAGCCTTGTTTAAACACCACACTAGTTCAATGTGTCCAGGATGAGTCATATGTTCCCATGACTTCTCCTCCTCCCACCGTTGAATGTGACGGTTACATCCCCATGAGCCCAAGGACGTTCAGCTTCCTCGACACAAACTTCAGTGTTGAGTCCTCCGCGGCTGGCGGCTCACTTATGTGTCAACCGGGAGATCTCGCTCCTCCTCCCATTCACCGACACCTCAAGCCTCGTTTGAGGAGAGGTGAGAGCCCCAATGGGCCTGATAGGTTCCTGTTACATTTTTGGTATTTAGTGAAAACTGAGTGATTATTTAATCTTTAATCTTAAATCTTAAAATGACTGAAAATGATGTCACATACTAATACTAATACTAATTTATGGAAAATGTCGGTGCAGGATTCGTGCAGACATCAGACTTGCAGACCTATCTTCTCACGATCATCTTTACTTCTCGACCAAAACAAACCTTTCTGTGACACATCAGAGAATTAAAATCAATTTATGAACTTTATTTGTTCACAGCTCGACCCCCACCTCTTGACCTGAGGGGCCTTTCTACGATCACAGAATGTCCCACTCACCTTCCTCTGAGCAGAATGACAACTGCATCATGGTGAGAGGAAACCTTTTCCAAGGAGTCTTTACCTCTTAATGTAATACATTTACATGATCAATAAAAGAAGTGAGCATGTTAAAATAGCAAATATAGCCCTTTCCGTCTTTTAGAAAATATAGATGTGATTTAAATCACAATTCACATCTTCAACTGATACCAACAAAAAATAAAGACCTTTCTACTGCTGTGTTAACAAGCATTTATTATGTTTTGAAAAACTATCGAAATTAGATTTAGATGTTGTCTAGAGACCATCAGCTGGGAGTAATAGCTGGTGCCAGTGTTGTTTTGCTGACAATAAGACTTCATTAAAACCTTTTCCTCAGGAAAATTCAAATATAATTTACCTTGGTTATATGTAAATATGCTTACTCAGCACAAAGATAATGTTTCTCCATTGCTTCTTTATTGCTGGTTTCTAATCTGATGATTTGATTCTCTGTTTTTTGTGCAGCTGCAGCTTTTCAGTGAACTGTTTACTTCTTGACAGACAACTTGAGAATGGAGACAGTGCGAGAGATGGAGACACAATGGTAACATTTCTATTCCCACTGATGAAAACAAATGTTACACAATACACACAACATTCACAACGAAAGCCACTTAATGTTGTATATAGACCTTATCATGTAATTTTAATAATGCCATCAACTTTCTCTCTCTATCAGAGATTAAAAGAAAACGTTATTGTACATTGTTCAGAATTTAGAGCAATTAAGATTTATTTATCTGTTTCGTTTAATGCACTGGGAAGATGTTATGTAACATGAACTGGTCTGACTTTCATGGCATAAAGACCAGCTGTATTTAATTATATCTAGGCCTCAGAATTTAAAAAAGAAAACACTGCCCTTTAAACTCTATGGGAATCTATGTAGAGTACTTATATAATATCAACATAATTCTTATAATTGTGGGACGCTCAGTGAGTGGAGAATGTACTAGGGTCACAGTTAAGACTTTGTGAAAAGTGATTTCATGTTTCTAAAGTTTTCTGATCAGCGAGCTGCAGTCGCAGTGAAGGCCCTCCAGGCTGTGAGCATTTGTAACAGTGTGAAGTTGTACAAGGCTCGTCTTGATAATGGTGCATATTTGGGGCAATTTCCTGGAATAAAGTTTGAAGAAAAGCACATTAGTCATGTGTCATCAAGCCTGACTCTGTTGAGGAAAGTAGTTTCCTCAACAGTTAAAGGCCAACATTTATTCAGACAGTGATGAGGTCCTGCCAGCTTTGTAACGGTTAATAATGTATTGAGGTGCTTTTAGAATTGCAAGTATCTCAGACCCAGCTTTCTGGGACCAATAATTATTTAGTCAGATCTTCATCTGTTTCTTTCTCTGACAGGAGTCAAGGCAACATGGATGCGATGGAGCCGGTCACTCCTGGGCGAGAAAATCCAACCTTGACTATTTGTCCCTGGATTTCAATTCTGCATCCCCCTCTCCAGTACAGAAGGTTTGTTACATTCAGATAAATAACAGAAATGAACCATTTTGAAAATGAAGCCTCTGAAGACACCAGTGGAATTATCTTTAACCCACACCAGCTAAATACTACAAGCTATTGTTTCAAGCACAGGGTGTCAAACAGATGAAATCACTGCCTGAGGTGGTGAGAGAGAGCACCTATTACCACAGATTAATGATCTTTAACATTGTAAAAGTAAAAGCAGACCATACTCGAGAATTATATAATTATAATCACATGTTAATATTAGCTCCACTGAACCGTATCTATTAAACTATTCAAATCAGTCCTTATTCTAAAAAATGGAAACTATATGCAATACACGTGATGTCATGTTGAAGCATCTGATGCAACTTTCCAAGATTTGTAAATCAAGATGTCTTCCGATCTTTCTCCCTCTATTTGTCCAGCAGAAGCCTTTTCTGTGTGATGACCACAGAGTGGATTACGTGCAGGTGGATGAGAAGAAGACCCAGGCACTGCAAAGCACCAAAATGGAGTGGACAGATGTCAGGCAGTCAAAGACATCAATGGAAAATACATTGTAGAAAAAATATAAACACTGGGTTGCAAGAAGATTAACCAATAACACCAGCAAAGAGGACATATGTGAAGAGGACCAAAAACAACTTACTGTAAAAGCACTTTGTAAAACAGCATTGACATTAAAATGTACAGGTGTAAATAGAGAAAGGTCAGAGGCTTGTTTGCGCAGAAAAAACCCCACAATTGCACTGAAAAACCTGAGTTCATTCTCAGTTGTTTGTTACTGTAAATGCTGCTTGATCATGCACTGTCATTTTTACTGTAGCATAAGGTTTTACCAACATTTTAAAAAGGGCATCACATTGCTTTATTGTAAAAAAAATGAAGTTTGCTGTAAATGTATTGTATAATTGTAGCTGTACAGAAGAAAATATTTTCATGACCAAATGTTTATTTCAATGTTTCTCTCCTTATTTATGTATCTTGAACCAAAATGATCAATGTTGAGCTAAAGGACACATTCAAAGCTTTGAGAATATCGAACCTCTAAATTTTCAAAGTGAAGAATTTTCCTTTTAAACAATCTAAAAAATGATTGTTATCATGTTTTACTTAAAAGTTTGCATGTCCACAATTAACCCATAGATACTTGTCATGGATTGTTCTTTAATAATAATGAGTATAATAACTGGACCTGCAAGCAGGTATTAAAGGGCCCTCGCACCTTGGCGGCAGTGGGGGAGTCACACACTGAGGCTGCTACGCCCACTAAGAAATATTCAGGGTGGATGTTAGAGCGTGTCCCTGCATCCATCGGGTGCTACTGGAGAATGCTTGCTAATTATGTCTCACAATTCAGCTATGAGGTCTGGAGTCGCCTTTGAAAATGACGAATATGACGTTTGAACCAGAAGGACTACTTCCTGTTTCCAGTCGGTGGTGCTGTTGAGCCATTTTGCCTCACCTCCCAAATATTGTCCTTGGGGTTTGTTTACCTAGTGAATCATCATACATGTCAAGTTTGAGGCCGATTGGAAGATGTGCAGTGACGTTACAACCACTTCTGTATCATCGCCGGTCAATATAGGCTTAAAGGGATAGTTCACCCAAAAATGAAAGTTCACTCATTATCTACTCACCACTATGCCGATGCAGGGGTGGGTGAAGTGTTTGAGGCCACAAAACACTTCTGGAATCTCAGAAGTAAACTTTGTACTTGTCATTTACACCATGTTTTTACACACCATCGTGTGGCTAAATCCGCTAGCATTGGCACTTGCGACCTTTAGGTTTAAAACATGGTGTAGATGACCTTGTTTCGAGTCGAATATGAATGTCGGGGCTTGTGGACACTTGGAAGACACCACACGAGCAGTATGGCGGCATGTTGTGTTTTTTCTGTTGTTTTATTACGTCTGAAGAAAAGGTCACCATTGACTTCAATTGTATTTGATTCTGCTGTAACAAAGTTTTCCCCCTGAGACTCCAGAAGTGATTTGTGGACTCAACACTTCACCCGCACCTCCATCTGCATAGTGGTGAGTAGATAATGAGTGGTTTTTCATTTTTCAGTGAACTATCCCTGTAACGTATGTACAATTTTAAAAATAAGCACAAATAAATGGCTGAATTCCTGTTGGGTTTGTAAAATGGGTCCTCTAGACTTTTTTTTGTACGCCTGGGCATGATACATACGCCCAATGATTCGTATGCACTTTGGTAAAACGTGCCTCAGGGGGCTGCACCTCAGGGGGCACTATCGAGTCAACTGGTCAATTGGGTGTCAAATGGGAAAAACCATGTAAGTGCTCAGGCCCTAATAATAATGATCTTTATTTATATAGCACTGTTCATAGCATAAAATACAGCTCAATGTGTTTTAAATAAATCAGAACAACAGAAGCTCACCAAACAGAACATCTAAATATTGTGTTTTCTCAGTATTAAAAATGTTAAACTATTTAATACACTAATTGTTATATCAGGGGTTTGGCTACAGTTAGAATAAATAACACACAAATACAGTTATCAACATAACATGTATTCACTTTGTTTGATTCAAATTTGGAGATTCAATTTAGAGAGAAAATGTTTGTAATATTTTTGAGGGGGGAAAAAAATCCCTTATAAATGACACGCTACACACGTGTTGCGTCACTATCATGCGCCGAGAGGAGAGTGTGGAGGTGTAGAGATGAAGTCATCATCCAGCTCTTAAACATTGGGCTTTAGGCTCTTTGGGCTTAATGTGAGCATCTCCTGTATAAATCCACACGCGTGTGTGGACTGGACACATAGATCCAGAACCAGTGGATCCGACTGACCCACATCTCGGTCTCAACCTGCAGGACACGTCCCCGGTGAGTGAGTGGAGCATTAGCTGCTAACAGCTAACCGCTAACAACTGTAGCCGTGTCTGGTCCGAGCTGCTCCGGGGCCCCGGTCCACCAGCAGCCGCAACCCAGAAGTACCACAGAGACAAAGACCGAGCCCTGGGAGGTGGGCTGGTCCTGTACGTGCAGAAACTGCCAGCAGCTCGGTGCTATGAGATGCTAGCTGTGGGTGGTAAGTTTGTTTACTCTGTGGCTCGGTCAGCTAACCTGATTTCGTTTGTTTGTGCTAATGAGGCTTGTAGTTCGGGTTTAGAGGGTGAGTTCCGTCTCAGACTTGCTCTGCTGACGTTTGTGAAGTGTACTGAGTTTAATGTGAACGAACATCATCGATCCAGCTCTAAATCTACAGCTCTAGCACAGTCAGATCTTTAAATCACTGGTTAGACCTCCGTTTGTTTGTATCCTTCATCTGCACGTTTAGCTAAACATTAAGGTTGTATGCATTGGTCGTATTCTGTCCAAACATGCAGTATATACTTGCAAAACTTTTCATTAAACAAAAACACTGATATTTAAAACTAAGCAGATAGATATGGGTGTATGTATAGTGGTGTGTGTGTAAATGCAACATATGACAACAAATAACAAGTTGTAAGTACTGAACTAAGAAGCTCAGGCCTGGAGAGTTTTTACTGCTGATGTAAAAGAGTTTTAGATAAGTTAATTGGTCTGTAGATTTGTGGTCATGGTTTTAAATTAGATGGCTTTTGGACAAAACAATCTTTCTGATCTTAATAGAGCTAAACAGAATAACACAGATATAAACTATGTAAAAGGCACAAAACAGGCCACAGCAGACCTTTGCAACAGGAAATATAGCAGGACATGTTGGTGGAAAGACAAAACAATTTACACACAAAAAGGACAGTGTGATTAGAAAGCAAGTCAGACAACTATGATCAACGCATACAAATATGAATGCACTCAGCGTGTCAATTGCAAATCTGTGTTCACCACACTAGAACAAGCCATACAGATGTGGATGTGACCCAGAGGACAAGCAGAGACTCAGGCTCATTTATTTGTTTTGGAACAAGACATTACAATAATGTTCATCATCAACATTTGAGTAAATGACCTGAGTTAGCCAAGAGGCACATTTCATCAATAGTAACTTTGCGGGATGTCTAACAAAAAATGTAATCATAACAATAAATGTAAATGCATTTTCACTCTGTGAATATGTTTTTACGTCACAATAGACATTTAGAGGACAAAAGTAAAATATATTATAGGCCACAATGATGCATATGACACAAGTAGGTATATTGGACATTAAAAATACCACTCCACTGTTAGATTCAGGATAAGATCCTGCTCTGTGTTTACACCATATGAATGTAGCCAATTTAAAAAGATGATTGATTTTGGTTAAATTTTTCTTAATACAGGTCTCATATCGGATGGAGAAGAAAATTACGACAATCATCCCACTGGCTGATTTTGAAAATTCAGCTACTATGCCTTCTCTTGGACTGCTTTTTTAAAAAGTGGTAGCCATGGCTTCTCGCAAGGTAGACGAGCTACCCGGTGACATCAAGGACTTAGCTACAGTCTCCGAATCACTTTCGCGATGTAGCCGTGATGACATCACAGAGGAGCTTCATTCAGACATGCTGAATGCTGCCGTGAAATCTCAAAAACCTGGAAAATTCAGGACTGCCCTGACGTTTTTTGGAGTGCGCAAAAATATCTGTATTTTACCCAGTTTTTTTGGAGGGCGGAGTAAAAATCTGAACAAGGGCTCCTCTAAGAAAGGAATCACCAAAAGCAAAACGCACGATGGGCTGAGTAAGGTTTGTCACGATGACTGTCTGAGAGGAAGGTACTGCCCAGCTGGAGACACTGAATACCACAGCCAGAGGGACTCTTCAGGAGAGCTCCACACTTGCTGTCACAATGAATGTAGCCACCCCACTGCTGACCAGAAGTCACTGACTCTCGGTCGACAGAGGAAAGGTTTGAGGAGTCTTTTTAACAGTTTTAAGCATCACAGAAACCACAGAAATGTTGGAGTGGATAAAACCGAAATGATTGCAATGTCTTCTCCCCGCTGCAAGACAGAGGTGCCTGTTGTCCAGGACAACGCCAACGAGTATGTCACAGAGTGCCTGGGATCTGAACCTGATGTACCTGATGTACCTGATGTGCCTGATTGTGAAGATGTCATACATGACGTTTCCATTGGTGCTGAATGTAGCAGTGCTGTCACGGTTGCACTAGAGAAGTGTGTAGAGCAAGATAGTCCAAAGTCTGAGCTCGATGATCAGATGTGTGATGTTCAAATGGAGGAGATGGATTTGATGGCTGTGGTTTCCAGTGATTGCAAGGAGACTTCTCGGGGACACAACGAGCCTCGCCTAAAAGTCCAGATGAAGTCAGAGCCTGCCTTGAAGTCCGAAGCGCCCACTGGCTCGTCGGATCAACTAAACCTGATGTTTGGAGACGTTGCATCATTGAAGAGCTTCGACTCACTCACCGGCTGCGGGGACATTATTGCAGATCAGGAAGACGACAGTATCACGGAGAGCACAGTTTCTGGAGAGAGGAGCCGGAATGGAGGGAAGAGGGCCTCCTGCTATCTTACATATCAGGGTGGCGGTGAAGAAATGGCCTCACCTGAAGATTTGGATGAAGAGTGTCTTCAAGATTTCTGGGGAAATAAGGGTTTAGAAAAAATCTGCTGTGCTTGCAACGAAGACCATACAGATATGACTGAGCTGACGAGTTCTCACAATATGGACTTATTGAACAGTAACAGCGCACAGCAAGTCAGCGGCATGGACACTTCTTCCATTGCTGATGTGTTGACTCCTCAAAGTGAGCATCAAGAATCAGTTCCAACCAGCGATGAGGGCTACTATGATTCAACGACCCCGGGGCCAGAGGAAGGTCAAGAAAAAGCTGACAGACTGCAGACAGACAGATTACCCAGGGACAGTTACAGCGGAGATGCCCTCTACGAACTTTTTGCACCCGATGAGAGCCTCATCAGTCCACATTATGAGAGCAAATCAAAGCTTCCCGGTTCAAAACAGTGCGAGTATTTAAGTGAGCCAGCCGATGTGACGGATTCAGCCTTTGTTCCAGACATGGATCGATTACAAATAGGCGCTGAACGGTATGAAGTTCACAATTTTCTTGAGAGCAGTAAATCCTCCGAGTTGGCACAAAATGTGGTTGGTCGGCAGGAAATCAGCTTGAATAAAGACTGTAATTTGAATTCAAAACTACAAGCGTCAGGCGGCAGGCATAATATAGAAGCGAATGTGTTTGATGAGAAAGGAAATGCACTTGTTTCAGCTAAAAAAAGAACAAAATCCATCAATGCAGACTGTGAGCAAAGGCACAGCAGCATATCGTTTGGAAGCACGTCTGACCCCGACTTTGAAACATTCTGTGAACCCAAAGAGCAGCATCTTGAGGAAAACAAGCCCGTGGCTCTGCCATACAAAAGCATCAGCTCTCAGTCTCTGGATTCTAACCACGATTTGGACGATGGGCAAACTGTGTGTTTCTCACAAGCACTCGTTGACTACACAAAAAACTCTCAGATGCTGAGCAACTTGCACAACAGCGTGGATGATATGGAGACGAACACTGCCTTCACTCCAAACATGGAGGCCTTACCCACCATAGTCACGTTTGATGTAGTGGATATGCATAACGAGGGTGAGTATGACGAGCAGATTCACATGGAGCTGGAGGAGGACCTTTCATCGCCCTATCAGGACTTTGAAGAAAGCTACCTTCAAAAAGACGCTTTTGCAGAGTTTGACTATCAAATGTTAGACCTGTACGAACAGAACCTGATCAGTAACACATGGGCTGTTGCTAGTCTCCCACGGCACCTAGGCCTTACAAGAGTCAGCCAGTCCATGGCTAATCCGCTGTCTCTAGACAGGAAAAGTAGATCTCTAGACACAGAGGGCCTTGAGTTGAAGATGCCCGACACATATAGAGAGGAAAGAGCCACTATTGTTTCTTGCCAGCAGACAGAAAAGGACCCTGAAAGAGACTCCTCGCCACATTACAAAAAGAATGTACATGTGTCTGCATCAGATGGTAAAGACTGTAGCAGCATTATGGCCTTATCATGGCAAACAAGGTCAGACGTGGCTCCAAGCCGTCCTCTGACAGACGGGGAAATTACTGAAGTACAGAGCGTTAGTCAAGCCCACGTTAAGCATAAACTATTTTCCTCTTCGTCCAGCAGGGATTTTCCTGACGGTAAAGTACAGCGTCTTTGCTCCAATGTGTCAGACAGAGTGTCCTGTGGTATGATGTCGCAGAGAACAGAGCTGTACAACAGACAGCGTCACCTTCCTTTGCAATCGGACTCCTGTTTACCTCATAGCACCTTTGTTTATCCTGTAATGGTGGAGGAGTTATCAGAGGATATCGATGATGATGATGAGCTTTTTTGTAAAGCAGCCACTAATTTGCAGTCCTACAGGCAGTGTGGTAAAAGCAGAGCAGTGGCTCACAGGGAGGGGATGCGTCGCGCAGGGAGTCAGTTACACGCAGGTGTGTCTAAAGATGAATTGGCCGCCCTCAGTGAAACAAGAACACCCAGGGATGTGGCGTGCCCCGTGGCCTGCAGCAAACTCCCAGAGACGACCTTTGATTGAACGGCTTTTACTCATACCGTTAATATCCCGTGTATATGTGCCAATGAGTGCTTTTATGTTACATCCAAAGGAGTAACGGTTGCTTCATTTTTACAACTGATTCCTAGTTGCACACTGTGATAGACGGGACACAAATTTGAATTTTTACTTAGTCTGTGCCATCGTGCTGCGTCAACTACAGCGCTGTCGTGGGAAAGTCAAAAGGGATTTTCTGCACTTGCACAGTAATGGTAGTTCGTTTCACACAGATCATACCTGCAGTTCACTGAAGGTATTAGAAGGGATTATTTTTTGTTTTATTTGCATTTTGAAATGGTCACAGATTCATCTCATCCAACTGTTTTAATAATTTTTTTTATATGTAGCCTCCAGGTCTGAGCCACACGTTGCTTACAAGGCTATCCATTAGCCCCGGTTTCCATAGCACAGGCAGCTGCCTCTAAACACATGTATAGTATGCGTTTGCTTTAAGTGCCAGCTGATGTTTGTTTACTGCTTTTTCACGGCCTCTCTTTGCTGCAGTAAGGCTTAAGTTGGCTCGTCTAAATTCAATGTCATTAGCTGTTTTCTATCATTTCAAGGTAGATTGTTTTTAGGAAACAAAAAGAGGAGTATCACAGAGGGGAATATCTTAATTTACAGGGAGCAGTCCCTCAATCCACTATAGGCCTTCTTCACAACAGACGATTTGGCGATTCAGAGCAGATCCCTTTTCAGACATGAACCCAGAGTTTGTCTTTTACATATTGGGCAGTGGTCACCAACCTTTTCAAGCCCAAGATCACTTTTTAATTCTTAACGTATGCATAGATCTACCACCCTGATATCTTCCAAAAAACCCACTTAGGAGGGTCATATTTATTATTTTTGCAATTTCTGTAAAAGGCTGAATGTAAGAAAGGCAGTTATGCAACTTTATCTCTTCAATTCACAATATTCACATTAGTATCAATTCATATTTACAGCATCTGTTCAATGCACAATATTTAGCTTCTCAGTTCAACAATATGATCTGCAGAGTAGCTGCTACTGCAGCACAATGTTTTTAAGTAGCCTTTGTCTTGAATATTGCCATAAATATGATTATTTCCTTGTATCAAAGTACTACACAGTAAGAAGCTGTGCATCGTCCACTCCTGTAACCCTTTTTAAAGGGCCCATATTGTGTAAAATACATTTTCTGGGCTTTTACTATCCGTAATGACTTAAAGGGGGTCAGTAGGTGGCCTCAAAGTATGAAAACAGTCACTCTGCAGACTTTTTCACTCAGTCCATTCTAAGAAATATGTTATCGAAACGTCTCGTTTCGTACTTCCTCTCCGTATGATGTCATTCGGGATCGCACTCGTCTCTCAGCCCCACCCAGCCGGTACCAGTCCAGCCTCCGAACCCACCACCCCCGCTCCCCATCTCCTCCACAAAGAACGCGACACCAAGCAGACTTGTTGCTGAGCTAGCAGCTTGTTAGCTACCACAGGCTAACCACAACAAACAACACTGAAGAAACACTGCAACGTGGAGGGATGCAAGGAAGAGAATGTGTCCGTGCACATTCCTCCTAAGAAAGTTACTGTTCGAGACCAGCGGTTATGCTTTATTTCTTCTGACAGGCCGTGTCGCTGTGCTCAGTACGGAGTGAAGTCTACGTTACTCGTGACTCCATTGTGAAACTCCGGAATGTAACTCGGGACGATACTCCTACATTGGCCTTTAAAAGGTGTAAAATATGGGCCCTTTAAAAAAAAAAAAATAATAATAATGGACATAAATTCAACAGATAAACATTAAAACTCAGGTGAAAGGTCATTTTCTCTGTTTATTCTGCTGTGAACCACAATGTTTATCTGTCTTTTACCACAGAAGTATTTCCAACACTTCCCGAACAAAGTAAAAGTAAAAGCACTCCAGCCTTTGACTTTCTGAATCCATTCATTTGTTCTAACAGGGCTTTGATTGTTATCACAAGACCAGAAGATGCACCACTTCATAGATAGAGTCCCGGCATTTAGTTTAGTACATAATAGTAACTGTCAAGATCGACCAGTCGATTGCAATCGACGGGTTGGCGACCACTGATTATAGAGATTGCAGCAAGAGATTGTCCGGGTCAGACATGATCACAACCAAAGGAAAATGCTATGAATATTAAGGCGAGGGGTGGCGCCCATGGATGTGTTACAAGCTGAGCATGCAGGAGGCAGGACTTAACATGGGGCAGTTGTGGTTCAGACGGTAGAGGTCGTCCACAAATCAGAAGGTTGGTAGTTCAATCTTCCAAAGTGTCCTTGTGCAAGATACTGAGCCCCAGATTGCCCCTGATGGCTGTGCCGCCAGAGTGTAATAGAAGTGCAGCATTTATTAACTGTATGAATGTGTTAATTAGAGACTGTGGCTTGTAGCTCTGTGAGTGGTCGTTAAGACAAATTGCTGCGGAAATCATGTGTGTTTGTTTACAGCACATCGACACCGGCATTGGCTCTCGAGACATCGAGTGTCTTCTACATGTATGGCTCCTCTTTTCATCCGGAGATATTCGTATTCTTTTTTCCATTGTTTTGCATCCGTCGTATGTTAGAAATGTCATCAACATGCCCACCTGCTGTTATTTTTTTCCAGACATTTTACCAGGGGGGCTGGCGGGAACATTTCTGGAGGAACTAACTGTACATTCTCAAATACACTCCCTCTGGAGAATTTCAGGAAAATGTCTGGAGTTTAGTGCGGGTCCAAAAGCAGCTTAGGAATGGGCCAGGTGTCTCTTTAAGAATCCCACTACTTAACATCATTTATACCTGTGATTTTCCTACTGTGACTCGTCAAAATGTCTGCCTTTAAAAGTTAGACATTTTAGTTAGACAACATGCATCTTAATATCTTTGTATTTGGCGAAAACTCAAAATATCTAATAGGAAATGTACAGGTAGACTGGGATCTCATTTACATACTGAAGACAGTTTTGCAAGTCGAAGCCACCACTTGTCGAGCACATTTCCACATACATGTACTCTGTGTATGAAAGTGCTTTACATCAAGGAAACAGCTTGGAAACTTGTCTATAAAATGGTAAAATCAAAACAAGGAGGAAAAAAAAAGCTAACAGTAACTAGTAGTCTCTAAGTTATTGTGCGGGTTTCAGGCCCAACGAGCCAATCTGGCCATAACCATGGCTGCTGTTTTTCTTTGGTGCCGGTTTCCACCTGTAAAGTGCAAATTTCTTATTTTAAGGATGCACTCCCTTCATGTGTTACTGTAAGCTAATGGAATGAAAAATCTGTTTGGTTTTGTTGAAATGTTATGCTAAAATATAAGCTGGTATTCTCACCTTGTATACTTTTTTTTTTTTTGTTGTGATTCTAAATGTTTTGATTGGTCGGCGGTTAAACTGTCAGATGATGTAGTTTTTTATGGCGTAATATTGAACAAATGTAGTTATATTCTCAGCTATTTGTACACTGTAACATTGTATTTAGACTGGTTATTACAAATGGCAATATTCTCTTTGTTTGAGTTCTCTTTTTTTATGTTCTTTTTATTGTCTGAAAGTTACATTCATGTTACATCAAAGGATTCTTCTGGAAAGTGTGTTAGTTTTGTCAGCGTAGAACACTGCCTTACACGAAAATAAACATGTCAAGACAGCATTTCTGTTTTCATTTTATCTCACTTGCTCCTGCTTAGTGGCATGATGAAGTTTAACATTTCTGCCAAAGGCAATGAGGCCAAAGGCAGGGACACCATGACACAATAATAGTCTGATCTTTGGCTTGCAATTAAAAATACTGGTGTGCATTCATAGGGGGGGGAGTTCTAAAATGCTGAAAGTTGACTTTCAAAAGGGCGAATCTTTATTTTGAAACTTTGCAGAGTCAATCCCAAATAACCCAGTCTATAACATGTGATTTGACTGAAGTTCAGCATAGAGCCGATTTATTTTCAGACCATCCGTCTCAGAGCTTCAGATCAGAGCTGAAAAAAGTGTTGCAGTTTTGAAGAAGGAAAACTTGAATACAAAATAATGTGAACAGAGATAGGATTTTGTTCATCTTATTAAAACATTAAGACTACAAAACTTGATTTCAATCATACAAAACATTTTCATTAGACTTCAAGCTTTAGACTTAAGCTTCCAATGCCCCTTTTCAGTTTTGGAACATGAGTCTAGGCAAAGCTCCTCAGGCCCCACAACAAACATGGCTATATCAATGATGAAAACAAACAATTTACCGAAGCTTTTCTGTTTGCATGTACATCAGATAACATCATTTATTTAAAAATTATACATGATTGATGTAATCTGCTTGCAGACTTGTGTATGGGAATTGTACTTTGGAGTTTAGTTATTCAAGTAGGTTATTGTGGGCTCAAATACATTACAATTAATATCCCAATTTAAATCCATACTAAAGTCATTTCTATCTGCTCCATTGGGAATTAATGACGAATCTGTCTTTGCTTATTTGCTAATAATCAGTGTCATCACAGACCGGCTTAATGGCACTTCTCAAACTACTGTTACAATCCACAAAGCCTCAGCATCAATAAATCCCTGCGTTAATAAAACATCCGAGTACGTGGAGGCTACAGATGAAGTGTTCTGACCCCGGGTTGTTTCCTCTCGGTTTACTTGTTTCCCTCGCGTTATCTGGCAACCCGGAGCAAACTGCGACAGCGCCAATGGCAGCAAAACACAAGCGCTGAGGCGAAGAGGATGACAGCAACAAGGTGAGCAGAGCTCCGTGCGAACTGAACGACGCCAGTGATTTACATGCAGGTCATGTACAGAGTCGTGTCGCTCCGCTGCGCTTCCACCTCGCTCACTAACACGAAACCGTCGTCAACTTTTATCTCAACTTAACTGGGGTATTCCGGCAAAGAAGATGTTAGCACGCGTTTAGCAGCTAAAGCTAACCAGCGTTAGCATTAGAGCCCGTGGAGCCGCTGCCATCACCACTGAGCGTTAGCTTACTTAGCTAGCTGGGCTAAGGTTTCCGTTAACTAAACCCAGCAGGGTTGCCCGTCAAGCGGGCTGGTTCGCGTTAGCTCGCAGCAACAGTTACCACTTTTATAACCACTGTCCAGCCGTGTGCTAACAACAAGAAGTGGGTTAGTTTGTGCAGTAAGTTTAAGTGTTGACTCTCCAGCTAACTGGTGTGTAACGTTAGATTAGCTTATTAGCGGGTGCTAACCGTTATTCGGGGCCTAAGGGCATCAAAGCAGTCAACTCTAATCAAATTCAACCACAAAGCTGACGTCGTGTGCCTCAGTTAATTGTTATCACGTTATTCCACACAGAGGACTGTAAGTATGAAATCTCTTGTTCAACCTTCCTCCATTTCATCCCTCTCAACTCAGGATGATGCTGTTGCTAATGATACCCAGCTCCCCACTTAAATTTGGATCGACGTGCACTGCTGATGAATGTAATAGCATAACATCCGTTCAGGAGGTTTTCTCTGTGGTCACGGTCATTGTAATCAAATTCTCTGTCTTTAATTGGTTGTAGTTTGCTCTTCGGGAAAGTAAAACTGTCATTAATTATTTTCACTTTTAGTATGAATGCTTCCCCACTCACTTAAACACAACCAGCTGGATTGTTTTTTAAATTTCAAACTCTTCTTAAAAAGCCCTACATTTATTAGACGAAAAACTCGCATCAATAAAGCAAAGTTGATCAGAACTTTATGACCTATAATACAAAGATGGGAATGTGTTACTTCATTCATACAGATATGTAATGATCCTGGTTTTTATTTTTCTAACTGGGGGGATTTGTGTTTGAACCTACAGAGATGTGAATAGTTACGCTTCAACACTCTCAAATAACACTTGATAAATGTGTGTGAACGTGAGTGAAAACTTGACGTTGCTGTATCCATCGCAAGTGATGAGTGACAGCCAACCTGCTAAGATATAAACTGCAAATCACACACAAAATGTATACTTCTGTTTGTTTTGAGCAACAGGTTATATAATTTACTTTTTATCACTGAGACGGATTATTTTTTCCAGCGTTTCAACACTTATCACTGAGACATCTGTCTTCTGGCGTCATACGGGGGATTCTGGTGTGTGTGCGCTCATCTTTTCATGTGTAAGATGAGCAGTCAACATATCCTCCGTTGTAGAAGGAGATATGTCACTCCTCCAATGATTATAAAGTGAGATGGCAGTACAATCATCGGATCAATGCTCCAAATGACATTACGTCACATTATTTTCTTTGTTCCATATCACGGATGACCATTTACTGTGTCCTTCCCTTGGTAATCACATTATTTAGTATCTATATGTCCTTGGTTGTTCATAACGCAGTGACCAGGTGTTGAAGTGATTGAAGGATGCAGAAAGTACATGTCAATGATCAGTTTTTCATCCTAGCCATAATTACTTTCCTCTGTGTGACGTGTTGGTGGTGCTAATGTCACAGCAACAATCACATCGTCTTCTGTATAACTGCTTGGTCATTTTCAAGATAACGAGGATTTTACGATATCTAAGGACCCAAGCAATAAATGCAATAAGAACTGACCATATTCCTGTTCCATACTGCATGTAATGTAGGGCCAGCAATGTAGAAGATGGCTTCAGGGACCTGCTTCACTTGTTGCTATGAAACAGGACTACATGAGACTGTGCATACGTGCAGTAATAGTCTGGAGGCCTTGCTGAGTCTAAGCCTATGAATCTGGAGGTGGAAGGGAAATGACTGGAAGAGCTCTGCTTCCTTTACCATGTACGGATGTGGTCATGAAATGTGGTAGATGACAGTGGGCTGTGTGAAATTTTGTCACATCAAAGACGTTCCCCAACATCCCTTCAGGTATTTGTTTTAAGTGTTCAATCCTTTCTTTGCTCTCATCGTAGTCATACTAATAGTTCTGTAGTGTGACACAATGTTCCCCTGCTGCTGTATATTTTGATTGCCATAAATTGACCCTCAAAATATGTCATGCTTTATGTCAGTGACTGTTGAGGTTTGTTGAGAGTATTGGGTGTTTCTTTGCATGAACAATGCTGAAAGTAGAAGTCTCACACCAATACATGATTTATATACATGTAGGAATCCAGTTTGGTTTTTTTTTTTGCAATGATCAGCACTGAGAGATGTCTAAGTAATATAATGTTTTATTGAAAAATTTGCTGCCTCAAGAGTTTGAGTGTAGAGTTGTAATGTAGCCGTAAGTGTTCTGCATTTACTGGCTGCCTGAAGAGAGATGATGAGCTGTGTTTGTGTTAGTCGTGACTGGTAAAAAGGAGTTAGCTGATGACAAGGCTGTGTTGCTAAGCAACGCACATCATGGGCTGCGCCTCTTGAAGCTCGATGCTGGCTGTATTCTACACTCTGCAAGACTGGGGAGAAGTAGTGTCGCACTTCTGCTCGTGAATGCACCTGTTAATAAAATAATTTTGGTTATATTTTTAAAAAAAAGCATACTTGTAGCTATTAACAGTGTTGCATGGTTTATACTGCCCCCACCCCACTCTGTTCAAATCGAGACCGAGTATCAGGTGGCTTTAGGTGATACATGGGGATACACAGGGATACACTGTTCAGCCCACACTTAATGTGTCTGGCTGGCTTAGAAGTTTCTTGTGAGGCAATAAGGCTTTTGTGCTCATAGAGGCAAGGGTTGTCTTGCAGTACCTGACATTAACACATTTTGTGCAGAAAGACAGGTATTCATTTTGTGAACAATAAGCCTGAGAGACAGGAATGTCATTGGAAACTGTTGCATCTGAATTTTCCATGTAACACCTGTAGAAGAGATCAATCGCACTGTTTTTTAAATGTGTTTATTGTGAATAAATACAATAGTTTATGTAATACTCACAACACAACACAGAAAAATAAGAAAAATTCTATGAAATTTATGGGGTGGCGGAAATTGTCATTAATTTTGTATCATTGAGAGTTGTAAACTTTCACATTTCTATTTCCTCCCTTGTGGGTAGCTTTCTCCCTACACAATAACCAGGGGAAATGAGTTACCAGTTTAGTTACACCTAAAGTACATAATTGGTTTCAAATTAGCAAGGATCAATAGGTTGGTTGCTGACAGTCTGACGTGTGTAGCCTGCAGGCTTGGCAGACATCGCAAAACTGCATACCAAACATTGAATCAAATTCGTTAGTGTTTGAGAACCAGAAACACTAAAACACAGTCAGACAGAGAGAATGTGCATGTGTTTTTACTCCCATCAGCCCATTTCCTGAACCGTAAAATTAAAAAAAAGCTTGTTAATTTAGGCAGGTGACTTTTTATGTTCCATCTTTCTGAATGAAACTGATTCTTACCCCAGAGAACAGTGTTTCCTGTGGATGGAGAATAAATTGATCTACCACAAGTGGGGTGGAAGATGGGGAGTTGAGAGAGCTGAGGAGTTGTTGGCACATTTATAGATGATAGATTTCTCAAGCCAATTAACAATTGCGCAGGAATGTATCATTGAGGCACTAATATCTTGCTGTACTTTGATCTAATTTGCCATGGAGATGTTTTTAATGTAACAATTTAATTAGTAAAAACATTTTTAGATGGGCCAACAAATTAATGTATGGGAACAGAGGCTAAGAGTTTCTTTCTAAATAGTTTTGGGCTGTAAGTAAATCTCTAACTGATGCTTCCCATTTTGTTTTTGCTCTCTTTCAGGACCACATAGTTTGATTAAGCCTGCTCACGAGTTGCTATTCCACAAACAGCCTGTAGTGCTACAGTCCAGCACTGAGTATGATTCCGTGGTTGCAGTGGAGGTGAGGAAGCATGGGGTGGAAATCTGAGGTGTCAAGACAAACGTGATGACAGCATGGTCCATGGTGGAGAAACTCAAAATGGAAAAACGCCCATGCAGGGAGGAGAATATTGACTCAAGCGAGGCTCAGCATGCCACTGACGAGTCTGAGGATGGAAGCAGCTCGGAGAGTGAGTCGGAAGAGCGGCAGCGTCAGAGGGTTCAGGTGAACAACAGCAGCTGTAAAAAGCGTGAGCCTTTGGCTGTCACAAAACCCCATCGACAGCTATGTCGATCTCCATGCCTCGACCGACCCAGTTTTTCCCAGAGTAGCACGGCACAAGAACTTCGTGAGGATGAGACCAGCGCGGGATCTGGGATTAAGGCTGCCAGCAACAGGGAATACCAAACAAAGATGGAATTTGCTCTGAAGTTGGGATATTCAGGAGAGCAGGTGGAGACTGTGCTCAACAAGTTGGGGGCTACAGCTTTAATTAACGATGTTCTTGCTGAGTTAGTAAGGCTTGGAAACAAAGTGGAGCCTGAGATTCAACCTTGCAGCAGTACAGCCACACTGACATCACGGTCCCCCGGTGTTAAAGAGATCGCTAGTCCAGAAGTGTCAGTGGAAGAGGAATCTGTGGATATCTTCGATAACCTCAGGCCCATCGTCATTGATGGCTCAAATGTGGCAATGAGGTAAGACACTACCAAACATACACTACTTATTAATTGGTCTGTGATTCGTACAAAGTGGTTTTATGTTCTGAAACATTTTCCACTAATGAATACCCATTTTAATGAGATTTAAATAGTCCTTCTAACATATTGTTTTGACTTCTAGCCATGGAAACAAAGAGGTATTCTCTTGTCGTGGTATCCAACTTGCTGTTGAGTGGTTTCGGGAGAAAGGACACAAAGACATCACTGTGTTTGTCCCAGCCTGGAGAAAGGAACAGTCAAGGCCAGACGCCCTCATCACAGGTAGTAAAGCTGTTTGTAGGTCCATAGTTGTTGCTGAGTTGTAGTTGATATATGTACAAATATTTATGTTTATGTTTTTGCATTCATCCTACATGTTAAAAGAGTAATATTGCATTTCCGTAAGTGACTGAAGCATGAATTTGTGATGTGGTTGTGGTTAGCAAGGAGTTTGTGCTGGGAAACTCCCCACTCTGTATTGATAAAACACTATTAATTGTTTTATTGCCATCCATAATACATTGTCATCTATAGTAGGTTTAAATGATGTTGGTGAAATGTGGGTCAACTTATATAAAACGTGTCTTTCAGATCAAGAAATATTACGCAAGCTGGAAAAAGAGAAGATCTTGGTTTTTACTCCATCTCGGAGAGTTCAAGGCAGAAGGGTGGTGTGCTATGATGATCGCTTCATAGTGAAGCTGGCTTATGATTCTGAAGGAATTATTGTGTCGAATGACAACTACAGAGACTTGCAAAATGAGAAGCCAGAGTGGAAGAAGTTCATAGAAGAGCGTCTCCTAATGTACTCGTTTGTCAACGACAAGTAAGAAACTATGATGCTTTCTATCACCAAGTATACAGTGTAGCCATAGATCTTTAGGATATGGTCTTAAAAATAAGAAATTTAATTTACTACAAAACAATACAAACTATTTTATATCAAAATTGGTTAGTTGTATAAATGTTTATTATTGAAAACATTTTAAGACATGTAATCTTTGACATAATCTACTTATCGATCATATTATGACCATTGCTAATTGCTCCTTACTGACAAAATAAACGGGATACTAGAATAATAAAGTTGACATTTAAATAAATGCTTATTTTTAACAGGTTTATGCCGCCTGATGATCCACTGGGAAGACATGGTCCAAGCCTCGAAAATTTCCTCCGCAAGCGTCCTGTTGTTCCAGAGCACAAAAAACAACCCTGCCCCTATGGTAAGTTCCAAACGTCTTTTCAAAGCAATGTCTGGTTAATGTTGCATTTTTGTCAGTTTAATTTGAATGTTTCATTTACTTGACTTTATCTACTCTTTCTTTGACCAAGGAAAAAAGTGCACATATGGACATAAGTGCAAGTACTATCATCCAGAGCGCGTCAACCAGCCACAGCGGTCAGTTGCTGACGAACTACGGGCCTTTGCCAAATTGTCTGCAGTGAAGACAATGAGTGAGGGGGCTTTAGCGAAATGTGGTACTGGTCCGGCAGCTGCAAAGGGGGACAGCCACACTGAGGCCAAACGTGTGGCCCCTAAACGTCAGTCTGACCCCAGTATTCGTTCAGTTGCCTGTGAACCTCTAGAGGCACTGTCCGTCATGAGGAAGTCTGAGGCAAATTCAGTGCCTTCCCTTGTGTCTGCCCTCAGTGTGCCCACCATGCAGCCTGCCAAGAGCCACGCAGCTGGGGCCTTGAACACACGATCAGCCAGCAGCCCAGTGCCAGGTTCTTTGCAGTTCGCACACAGTTCTCTGGAGCACATGTCTAGTGTACAGTACCCTCCTATTTTAGTTACTAATAGCCATGGCGCCTCTGTAACATACGGTGATCAGTTCCCCAAGTATGACTCAGTTAGCGACCATGGATATTATTCACTGCACAGTGATTTCTCAAACATGAGCATGAGCAGCATGCACAATGTTGACAGTTTCTGTAGCATGGAGCACGAGCATGGTGTATATCAGAGAAATCCCAGCCACTGCCCCGAATCCTGCCTCAGCCATTCAAACAGCGACTCATTCTCCTCCTACGGGGACCTGTACCCAAGCTCTGTGGACAGTAGCTTAGAGGAGAGCATGAAGGGGCAGCAGCAGTCTCCTGCACAGGGTCGCATGCATACTTTCTCCCATGGGTTTCGCCATGAGGCGCTGACCAGGGTGCAGAGTTACGGACCAGAGGAACCTAAGCAGGGCCCCCGTAAGCAGCCTGGATCTCATCTAGCGCCACATCTCCAGCATGCTGCAATCGGCGCCAGGTCCAGCTGCCCTGGAGACTATCCCCTCACTCAGAATGTCCTACCACCTCTGTCCTCACAGCCCACACGGTCTCTCGGTATGACTCGTATGGATAGTATATCAGATTCAAGGCTGTACGATAGTAACCCAATGAGACAGCGGCGACCTCCACTGTGTCGTGAGCAGCATGCAAGCTGGGACCCTCTCCCTTGTGGTAATGAGTCTTATGGATATCATTCATATCCACTGAGTAACAGCCTGATGCCGTGTTGCGAGCGGGTGATGGTCCGCAGCATGCCAGACAAAATGGAACAAATCTGGAACTCGCCATGGGAGACCCCATCTGCAGCTGAACACCAAGATCGGTATGTGATCCCAGAGCACCAGTATCAAACATATCGGAACCTTTGTAACATCTTTCCCGCTTACGTAGTTCACTCAGTAATGGAGAAGAACCCTCATTTGACAGACCCACAACAACTTGCTGCTGTTATTGTTACAAAACTGAGGTCATGCCACTGAGCAGTTCACCACATGAAACACTCAAAAGTGATGTGATGAGGGAAAGTAGGAATTTTAATAGCGAAGATAGGCACTTGGTCAAGGTTGCTGCATGTGCAACATATCCCCTCAGGAGTTTAGTAAATTTTTTTAATGTCTGACGTGAAATCTGGTGATCACATTTCACATCACTAAGATGACAGACGTAATAAGCATAGAGGAAGATTGTCTGATAAATGTAAGTTGAATTTTAAGATTTGTTTCATATATGAAGTTGATCGAGTGATCTACCTTATTAGAAATATTGTTCATAACACATTCATACAACCTGAGCAGGAGCTGCATAGCAGCTTCCCACCATATTCATGATTAACTTAAGCTTCAGTCATTATCGTCTGCTAACATTTAACAGGACTGTTGAATGTCCTTCAGATCAATTGATCTTCAGTTGATTACATTGTAAATAAAATTGTCTGGAGCCCCCAAGGTGTTCAATATTTAATAACTAATTTCATGAATAAATAGTGTAAGAAACAGTACTAATGTAGCTAGCTAGTGTAATACTGAACTTTGTCCTTTTGTGAGTTAGTGTGAACTAAGCTGATCAGTAAAAAGCTTTGCTACATGGCAGCACAGTCCAGATGGGAAGTAATAACTCAGCATTGTCTCCCATATTTGCCTTATTAAATCTGACATGGAAAGTACATTGACATTTGTACACCATGTACTTTTTTGAAGATCTTGTTCAGGCCCTGTGAATGTGTTATGAAAGGAATTTAAAGTGTTTCTGGTGCAGTGGAACTATAAATAACATAGCTTAGGTTTGCCTCTGCTGTAAATAACTCTTTTCTTTTTGTGTGTTTATTTTGAAGAGAAGTAAAAAGGAGGTGGGCACATAACCTCACAGCATGACCTATGACATTTAATGGCCTTATATCTGAATGACCTCACGCTTTAGTCATTGTCTGATTGGTTTCAATGGAAATAGAAGTCGTTGAAGCCTCCTATACTTTCAAATGTAAAGCACTATCTCAGTATCTAAAGAGATATATTTTCTCAGCCTCACGTAACAAAGCTACTATTTTGGTAGATTTTGACAGTGCACAAAAACGAGCCAAAAAAGAGATTTGACTTGTATACATGTGCACATATTTATGTACATAGAATCACACAAAAGCCATTGTTTCAAAGTCATTTATAAGCTGCTAAATAATGCCAAAAAAAGAATTTATATAGCATTAGCGTTCTACATAACTTAACATTTTGGTTAACAGGATAGATTGGATTATAGTATAAACTAACATCTGTGTTTGGATCATTTCCTATAGTGTATAGTAAAACTTTGTATTGGATGCCACATCCAGGATTTTTCTATTTATATATTTGTCCAATATTCTGTGCTGGTTCATTTCAATGTGAAAATATTCACTTTATCTCAGTTGCTCTAAGTGACTCCTTCAAGTTGTCAGTGGAGAAGTTAGTTTTTAGAAACAGGTTAACTTTTCAAATACTAATTTTACATGCACTTAAGTGGTTTGATGATTTCCAGCCTTTGTCTCTTTCTTACATGAAAAATGAGAAACCTGGTTATTATATCAGTTTAAGACATAAAGAGAAACGTTGCTATAGATTTTATAGATTTTGTTTTAGTTTGTGCTTGGTAGAGATCCAGGATGAGGAACATGTCATTACTCTGGCAGTAATGAAAGGAAAATTGTAATCGTTACTTGTTCAGAATAATTCAATCCAAAATCCGGTTTATACTGAACAACCTTCGACAGGCACTCAACAATACAACATGCTGTCCTATGACATATTATATATATATATAACACATTAAATACACATAATAGTTTGACAGTGTGGAGGAGAGAGGGGGCATATCTGCTTTCTGATAAAACTGCATGTTGTTGTCGGATTTGAAAGAAATACATTTGCAGTGCATCTGATCGAATGCCCAATATCATGCCTTAACCTGATTCAACCTGTTTCTCATGTGCATGTCTACATAGTGAAACGTATGAAATACACGGGGCTGTGATGAGACTTAGGGACAATTTTCTTTATACAGAAGGAAACAGTGTTTACATCACAGTTTACATGTTTGCACAAGGAATTCTGAAAAAACAGACTGAAAATGTACCTGATATTACTTTTGTCTGATAAAATGATAAAAAGCGGTTGGGCCTTGGAATGAGTTAAATTATTAGATTCATTTTGTGATATCATTAAGAGTATGATAAGGTTTCATAACTGTACAAAAAAATGAAGTGAATGCTAGAAAATATGTTGGTGATGAAATTTACTGTATCTTATCTTGTTTGGGGAAGTGGGGCGGGGGGGGGGCTGAAAACCAGGCATACAGTATGCATCATACATGCAACCAGTCTCCAGGGCAAGGATCATGGAAGGGTTGGGATGTGCCTTGCAGCACATTGCTCTCAGGATGCTTTCAGTTTTCTAATTATCAGTCTTTTCCTGCCAAAAACCAGTGGTTATAGGCAAGAGTCTCCTCTGGTTGAGTGAAGATCTATTTTGTGAAAATCCTACATGTAACATGTAGTACCTTTTTTAAAAAAAAATTTTAAAAAAAAGTTTTGTACAGTTGTACGTGGAGATGGCATTGCAAAACTTTGTACTTTTTTGTGTTTATGCTTGTTATGCACCTTGAGATCTAGAAATCTGGGCTAATAGGGTGGCTTTACATGATGGGGCTTTGGTCAGATGAAGTGACGTTTGTCCATGAGTGTGCAAGAA
Organism: Hippoglossus hippoglossus; assembly: GCF_009819705.1. Classification (NCBI taxonomy): domain Eukaryota; kingdom Metazoa; phylum Chordata; class Actinopteri; order Pleuronectiformes; family Pleuronectidae; genus Hippoglossus; species Hippoglossus hippoglossus. The sequence continues at coordinate 15,981,103 of NC_047164.1, read as the reverse complement.
ACATTCAGCCCTACAACTGCAGAGAAGTTGTAACAAGTAAAGACGACCCTAATAGCAAGAGAATGCCTGGGAGTGCATTTAAAGGGAAATGCCACTTAATTTCAGGATTCAGGTATGGTACCTCTAGGCCTACATGCATGACTGAGCATTACAAATTTACAGTATAGTATCGCATGGGGTACCCTTGTCTTAAAGACTCCATTGTGAGTCGGATAAAAATGACAAGGGGACAGTTTATTGTTTTGGTGTTTTATTATCGTAAGAAATATTTGAAAACACAGGAAAGTGATGCTGATTTCAAACACGGAACGTTTGGCATCCGACTTTGTTTTGACGGCGTCACAGACCTGTAAATTTATCATGTGATTTTAGGAAAGTGTTTGTGATTACAAAAAAAATAGTTTGAGAATTTTTAAACTGAGTGGTATTACTCTTTAACAGGGCTAATTGTGTGAGCCTGACTTTTGTCTCATTGGTGGTGCTTCAAAAATATATATTTCTTTACAACGTTTAGGTACAACCTTGGTATATTAGCTGACATAAAGAAAAAAAAATTGAATGTGTTTTTGCCCAAATGAATTTTGGGCTTTGCTGACTTTGTTTTTTCATGAAAAAGACAGGGCCACTTGGGGCCGGCTGTCTTTTCATGAGAAGGTGAAACAAACTGCCTAAATGTTTCTTCATGTGAAACAATCAGATTGCAAGGCTGCTGTCAAGGTTGTTTCTGGCATTTGGCTCAAAGTTTGCAGGCCGTCCTTTCCTTGAGATCGTTGAATTGTCATAGATTACAAAAAGAAACGAGCAAAAATAATAAAGTAATCTGCCACTGATTGAAATGGTTTTCTAGTGGTCATGAAATCCTTCTTTAACCTGAACACTGGAAGAGTCAGACGCCCAGATGATCCTAGAGCACATTTACTTTGTGTGATAAGGAATTTTTAACCATAATATAGGTCACAAGCAACACAAACCTACACAAATTAAATTACCAGGGTTTTATCGTAGTGGTTATTTGTTCATTGTGAAAATTATAGATTTGATTTATTTTTTGGTATGAGCTGATCAGTTGTGACATTGAGTGGTGTTCTGACATGTGCGCCAAATAATGAATCTAGTTATACTAAAGATTCCTAAGCCACATGAAATATTATCAAATAAAATTTGGATGGATCTTGTTATGTTTCTAAACCCAGTTAGTTTTTTGTTTCACAACAATATGGATACATTTAATTTAGCTCATTTTGCTCACAAACTTATGTCACTGGGTTCTGACACAGTTCCACACTACTTGAACTTTTGTCATTACATAAAATGGACTCATGGACAATGTGTAGTTCCCATAATAACAGTATTGATGTTCACTGTTAACTCAAAGATTTTCTAAATTTCGTCCAGATAAAGAAAATGTAGGACTTAAATGTTTCAGATATTTCATATATTTAAATGTCCCTGTACCTCAGACTACCTCCAGAAAGACTCACTGGATTTCACTGGGCCATTGACCTCTTCTAATCTAAAAGTAAAACCTTTACAATCACAGCTAAAGACTCAACAAAACAATCCAGTATGTTACTGCTTTACACTTTCAGGCCAGAATGGTGGCTCACTGTCCCCACCCTCCCTTTGAAAGTGCCGCAAACAACTAAGCCACAAATGTCCAGAATTGACTTTTGCTTGTTGATACAAATTGTATCTATACCTTGAATGTAAAAAATATGAAATGTATAATATGAAAATAGTTTTATTTAAATAAAGAGGAAAACAATCAATGCCATAATGTTTGTGACACTGTGTGTCACTGGGAGTAGCCCATTGGTATGTACTAACTCTTACCGGGTACAGTAGTTAATATACAGGGACATTTACCTGCTACCTACCAGTGCACAGATACCCTGTGTGCAGCAGTAAGCATGTCCTCTCTGTACATAGTCACACAAGTGTGTGTGTATATATATATATATCTATCTATATATAGATATATATAGATAGATAGATATATAGAAAGCGAGCTGTAAATGTAACAGTTACTTCAGTTGTTCGATACCTAAATAATTTCTGTGTTGTACCCTGTGCACCTTGGACAAGTGCATCTATTTCCTCTTAGCTGACGTCTCTGCTTTATGCTATTTTAATCAGAATTTCAATATTTTTGAATATACTTTGCCTATAATTAACATGCCAAAGTTTTTCTTGGGTGGCTTTGTCAAATGTAAATTCTTACGTTTCAACTCACGGGTTGTCATGCAATGAAGGACAAAAGGATTTATTTTCCATGTACTATAAACTAAGAGTAAATTAACACCAAACACAAATCTGTGTCTTGTTTGACATTTGAAAAACGGTTAAAAGAATAAGAAACACTTCGGTCTGTGATTGGCGGATGGTTCGGTGCCAAATGACGTCACCACATGATCAGCATGAAGCAGATGAGTGTATCACAGGCAGCCTGATGCTGGCTGTTAGATTCAGTGTCAGTTTCTACTCAGATTTATGTTTGATGTTTCATGTTCTTTCAAGATACTGATCCTTTTCAGACCTAAATTCATTGAAGTGTTTGGCAGTTGATTTAATGACTAACCCTGTATGTTGGCAGAGCAAAGCTGTGTTGAAATGTGATTAATATTGAATTATTCACCAATTGTAAGTTAATGATTTTTGGTGTCTGAGGCCAGTTAGCATTTGACCACTGCTATTTCCAACACTGATAAAATTACTTTAAGAAGAGAATCGGTTGTTAATGGCTAAGATCAAGACCAAAGTGATAATTGGAACAAACACAAACAGTTGTGGTCATTTAGTGTATAACAATATAGTTCACAAATTGCAGTCGGTGCAGAAAATGCTTTGACAGAGGCGCACACATTTTAACACTGACTGTACATATATACAGTGTAATACTCAGGTTACAGACATTTTCAATCACTTGGTTGTTTTCTAATTCTGAGAAATGGAGGGGTCACCTTTCTGAAGTTGTGTTGGTCTCCTACAGACCGTTTGTGTCTGCGATGTGAAAAGGGAAATATAAAAAGCAAGTTTTTTTGTGTTGTGATGATCTGCAGTATTGTAATCCACGCTAACTGGAGGAAATTGCTTTTATAGACCAAAATATATATATACGGATAGATTATTTGGGTCTGTGGGCTCAAACAAAATGTAAGTCTTAATGACAAAATGTGTTTCTCTCCATAAATAAAGAAAAACGGTTCAAGCTGTGTTTTGTACATTGTTTTTATTTCTAGTGACCCAAGATACCAGATGTAACAGAAACCCAATCGTGATGAAAGTTGCATGTGGCAAGTTCAGTTTTCCATGTTACCAAAGAAGAGCGTCACACTTTGAAAATAGTTTTGTGTGTGATGGGAAGAAATGTGAGGTAATATGTGTAGTAATTATTCTTCAGTTACTGGGAATCAAACCTATTCAATAACTATAACACATCTTAAATTATTTATTTAAGTCATAGTTAAACAATAACATGCCTTCCCCATGATAGTTAACATGGTTGTTTATTGAAAAGTGTCCATCATCTATTTTAAGAAGGTAGATAGGTAAGGAGCAACGTAGATCATTAACGACATGAGTGTTTTCTTCCTTCTCTTCTAATTTTGTGGATGTAAAGAAGAGTTGATATTTCCAGACCCCCCTTTTATATGTACAGCTGCTGTGGCTCCATCTGCTGGTTAAACGGTGTCACAGCTCAGTGCGTGTGTCATTGAACTCGTGATTTCATGAGTGGAAGTGATACTAAAACGCCCTGTTACTTTTTATAACTAACACATTAAAGCATTCTACGTGTATGATGCTGACATGTACCACATCATAAGGTGAGCGCTGTAGCCTACACGTCTGTTAGCACTACATGAAATGTTAACACATATATGTCTTCAAAGTTTAAACAACCTTAAAAAAAAGGCTTGGTGTTAAAATCAGATTCCTAATGCCCAGAATGATATAGCTGGAGATAACACTGAATCCCAGATGACCTCTTTTGGCAACACATAATCTTAAATGTTAAATATGACATTTAACATTTTTGAACACCACAGAGACACTATGCAACCCTGCAAAAAAAAAAAACTCATTCATTGAGTTGAGACTTCTGGAGGTCGTCCTGCCCTGTGAGTGAAGAGATGAGTCATCATACAAGTGCAGTGAGGTCTCCGATGTGTTCATACTCCCAGAGAGAGCACAGCACAATCAGTCTCCAGGGACTCCTTCATCTACTAATCATTAAACTTTAGTTGTCATCTTTTTACGATTGATCATTTTTGCATATATTTCAATTGGAAGTTGACATTTAAATATACAGATAGCCGAAAGGTCATACTCTTGTCGGACGCCATACACAGTGTTGAGGCTAAAGTTAAAGCAACATGTTGGACACAAACTAAAAGTAGCTTTTTTAACTACAATGCCACTGAGTAGAGAGCCTGCCTCTGCCAAGGCCCAACAGTTCCCTTAAAATCCATCAAGCTGGACCAAATTTCACACACATATAGTTCCCTAAATGTGACTGTTTGTTTTTCATCAAGATCCATGAACCTGGGAAAATGTCAAATAAGGCTTTATCTCACAATGTTTAAGAAAGTAAAAAATTCCTAGATCTGCCCCCTGATCCAGACCCCCACAAAAATGTCATGATTCATAGCACATCCTTCCAGAAAGTTTCTTAGTAATCTGTCAAGTGGCTGTGTAACCCTGCTTACAAACTGGATAGTCACTTAGTCAAATTTACTGATGAGGCATGAACTAAAAAGCTCTGTGACGCGGACCCTGTGCAGCAGGTGTTGAGCAGCAAGTGGTTTTTAGATGCTGGGAAGAGAAGGCGTATAAGTGTAGAAAGTGTTGACCACAATTTTTTTAAGCAGTGTGATCAAGCATGAGGTTTCATCTAGAGCAAAGAGGGCTAGATGTCGTGACTGAATCATAGAACATCAGGCACTTATTTGCACGTGCAACAAAATGCATTTTATGAGTAAAGCAACATTAAGAAAGACATATCTTGATTTATAAAAGTCAAAAGGCCCGAAGCCTCGTCTCTATCACGATGTACAGTCTGGACTAAGTGAAGGAGATGTTATGTGACGCGGTCTAGGCCAGCTGTTTCTCCGACAGGGATAAATTAATTTTTAATAAGTACAAAACTGTTGTGGGTGATCGGGGTCGACCTATAAAGAAGCATTTCTGTCCAGTGTCAGGCAGTTTATTTATGGCTCCACAGGGCATGAGGGGTCACAAAACGCTCATAGTCCACTGCCACCCTGGTAACCACAGCCCAGCTGGAATTCTGTGGTAGAGTGCCAGAAATTATTTTTCCCATGCACCACAACAAATATTTCAAAAATACTTGGTAATTTGTGTGGTAATAGTGTATCAATAATATATTTTGATATTTAAGGTAGTTCAATATAATCTAGCTAGATTTCACTAAAGTAAATGTTATTAGCTCTGCTTCTGCCTCACTGAAAACTAGTTAGCACATTCCGAGTGTAAATATGTGTCATAACGTGTTGGTGCATTCTACATTACATTGTAATGTGTTGTTATCGAAGCTCTGACCCTTGACATTCCTCCTTTCTTTTTGCGGTTCTGGCAGCTGCAATTTGGCAGCTCTGTTAGTTTGTGTCTGTCTGCTCTGAAAGCTCACATGTGAAAGCATGGGTGCAATTCCAACTGGGGGTTCATAGATTTACTTTGATTAATTCACTGAGAGACCATTAACCCCTGTTCTCTCACAGTCCAACTATCAAACTCTTGATGGGAAAAGCTCTGAGTCGAATGCGAAACTGCTCATCTAAGCCACTTTCAGTTAACACTCTACAGCATTTGAGCTTGACAAGAAGCAGAGAGTGAGAAGTAAAAAGTGTGTCGCAGACTCTGTTTGACCCCGGATTTAGTCTCTCAGGCAACGTACAAACTGCGGCTGGAGGACGACCACAGTCTCGGCTGAAAAAAAGTCCCTCAATGCCTCTGCATTTCCAGGTAATAGAGAAAATGAAATAAAACAAAAAAAAGAAATGACCTGCTTTTATTTTCATAAACCTCCCAACAAACACAAGTACTGATCATCAAGAAATAAACCATTATTTATTGAGTTTAAAGGTTTAATTTTGACATTGTAAACAATAGTTTGAGGTTTTTGTCAAAGAATATCATACAAATAGTATTATTAAAAGTATCAGGTCTCTATGAAGGAAATAACAGGTATAGCAACATTGTGTTGACATTGTTAACACATCACGTCTGTGATCGAACCTACGCCCTTGTGTGAAAGCTGGAACTACACCACTGACAATTGTGCTGACTTATATTCAACCTCATTTAACTCAACTTTACAGAAGTGAAACTATGATTATGATTGGAGTCATGTTCCTTGCTTTACTGTATAAGTAAAAAAATAAGGGGTTAACACAATGAGGTAAATACCATATTTGATTCAAATATATATATTTATCTTTGTAGTATCCTTGTCATACATTATGACTATCTCACTGAATTCACCGTCTTTATGTTCAAATCATAAGGAGTGCACACATCAGACCATCAGATAAACCTAAAGAGGTTCATTGAAAAGATGAGTGTAACCTACCAGAAGCTAAACACAGTAAATACTGTTAGTTTATTCACAAAAGTAGGTTTATATCACCATCAAAAAAGACTTTATCATTATTATCTAATAAGGATTTTGTGTTAGCTGTTAGCAAGTTAATCAAACCCTTAAATATCCTGAGCCACTACTGTTACAGTGGTTAACATATAAAATAGAAGTTAATGCGCCTCTTGGACCTGAGTGCACATTTCTGCATCCTTTTAGTTTTGTTTCCTGGTTGTGTAATACAGTGCTAACCAGAGAAATAGTGTTTATCATTCTGTATTCAAACTACGAGGGAGCCAATATGTATTTTTAATCTCCATCTAAACAGACTTTTATCATTGTATTATATATTATAGAGTTTGTTAGCAAACTGCATAAACCTTTACAACATCATGGACATTATGTTTAAAATGTATTATAGAGGGTAATTGCACTTCTTAGGCATATTTTTTGCATCATTGTATTGTTTGTGTTGTGTGTGCGTAAAGCAGAGATAACAAAAGGGATATTGTGTAGCATAGTGTTTTTAATATACTGTATAACATATTCTGTATGAGGTAGCCAATATGTAGTAGGTTTACATCTCCATGTACCTTTATCAATATTATATAGTTTGTGTTAGCTGTTAGCAAAGTGCATAAACCCTTAAAACCATGGACTACTGCAGTTCTAGTATTTAAATAATTGCAGTTAAGTGATTGCACTTCTTAGGCCTTTTTGGATTGTATTGTTTGTTTTCTAGTTGGTGTAAAGCAGAGATCACCAGAGGGATGGTGTATAGCATACTGTTTTTAATATACTTTGTGAGGTAGCCAATATGTAGTGAGATTTATATCTTAATGTACTTTTATCAATACTATATAGTTTGTGTTAGCTGTGTTTAAAATGTATTATAGAAGTAATTGCATTTCTAATTGCATCATTGTATTGTTTGTATTCTAGTAAGTGTAAAGCAGAGATAACCAGATGGATCGTGTGTACCATACTGTTTTAAATATACTGTATAAGGTAGCCAATATGTAGTAGATGTATATCTCCTTGTACTTGTATCAGCATTATATAGTTGGTGTTAGCTGATGGCAAACTGCAGAAACCGTTAAACTCCTGGACTACTGCAGTGATTACAATGTGCCCCTCTTGTGTGTCTCTGTGCCAGTGGTGTACTCCACGTTAATGCATCCTTACATTTACAAGTGTGCTTGTGGTGTGAAGAGCATGGCTGAGCAGAGGGCTCGTGCAGTGAGAGTGCAGCTGGACTTTCTCCAGCGGGTTGCGTCTGTGCAGCAGCAGCAGCAGCAGCAGCAGCAGAGCAGCAGAGGAGCAGCGCAGCAGCCATGACGATGCGGCGGCAGCAGGCGGAGTCTGCTGTGGAGCCTGTGTCTCAGTCCTGCTGCTGCTGTCCTGTCATCGGCCTGGGTGTGGTTTTTACAGTCTGTGGTACCGTTAGCAGGAAATCCAGCTCCGGTCCATTTCACTGAGAGGCGAAACAAAGGAGGACAAATCACGACCTTTCCACGGTTGAAGGCAGCTCCTCTTCTTCCTCCTCGTCTTCCTCCGCTTCTTCTTCTGCTGTAGAAAGTAGCGCTGGTTAGTTTCCTGGAGACGGAAGACGTTTGTTTGGCGCCGTTGTTCTGATGGGAAAAAGTTTTCTGCGGCTCTCGTTGACTCCTCGTCTCTTTTAACAAAGTCAAAACCCATTTCTACGTGGAACGGACGCGAAAGGAAGGAAAGATGCCGAAAACGGTAAGAATGAAAACGACCTTATTGTCACGAATTCCCGTTTAAACAACGAGTTCCTGCCTCTGTTATCTGCTAACTGCTTCGCGACTGAATGTTTCCATTGATACGTAACATTAACGTAACATTAACGCAACATTAAAGCGCAATTCTCGGTTCATTTTACGCCACTATGTTGAATCCGTTCCATCCAAACCCACGCTGGGGTACTTTCCGTTAGTTGTGTGCGCGTGCGCCCTCCCGCCCGCCCCATTAAAAATTAGCGCGTTTAAATGAGAGCATTGATTCAGGCTGAGAACGGGGAAACGTGATCTGAGCTCGTGTCCGCAGCTCGACCGCCTGAAGTCACACTTCATCCCCCCGGCTCAGGCGGCGGGGCCTACGGTAGCCTCAGAGCTAGTCCGGCCGAGGCCTGCCTCCTCTCGCCGGGCAGGGATGTGAGGTGTCAGCCGGGACAGGACCCATGCTCCGTGCTGCTCGTGTCTGGAGCTCACGGAGGCAGATTTAACACAGGGGAGGTGACGCTATTAGAGCCATTATCTCGTTATGTGTGTGTGATAAGAGAGGAGGACAGGGTCGTATCAGTCCTGGAGAAGAAGGAGCACCCCCAGCTCAGGGGGGGGATGTGTGCCGCTGGGTGGGCTCTGAACAAAGAGAAGAGAAGAGGGCACCACCGCCACACACTGATTCACTCTCCTTTTTAATCAGAGGCTCAGATTGCAGCTCAGGCCTTCACCAAACATGAAGTGAAAGTGGTTTCCAGCCCCATCTCTCCTCTGTTTGGCCCGGTTGAGGGTGTGTTTGTGTGTGATTCTGTGTGTGTGTGTGTGTGTCTGTGTGTGTGTGTGTGTGTCTCTGTCTGTTTCTCTGTGTGTGTGTGTCTCTGTGTGTTTCTCTGTGTGTGTGTGTGTGTCTGTGTGTTTCTCTCTGTGTGTGTGTGTGTCTGTGTGTTTCTCTCTCTGTGTGTGTGATTCTGTGTGTGTGTGTTTCTCTCTCTCTCTCTGTGTGTGTGTGTCTGTGTGTTTCTCTCTCTGTGTGTGTGTGTCTGTGTCTGTCTGTGGGCCTTAGACACCATGCTTCTTGAATTGAGAAGATAATACAGGAGCTGTGCAATCTGTGTGCAGTCACTCTTCATTCCTACAGTGGGGTTTTAACAGATAGCAGTGTAGCGGATGCATTTTTACTGTGTACTCTATCTAGTGGGCCACTGCTACTGATTGTCCCCCTACAGGGGCCAGTGTCTTATCTATACATGTTTTATACATTCAGGGTTTATTTGTTTTATAAATTTAAATATTTGTCTCGTTTATTTGAACATTGGATTCATCATTTTATCATTTAAGGGCTCAGTGCTTCATACACTATGAGGAACTTTGACTGTATCTTCCTCTTGGCTAAACTTTATTAACATTGATATGGCACAAAGTGGAAGTATGGCCCTAATGTGAGAGGTGATATCAATCTGATAATGAAAGGAACACGATGTTACACTCATGAGAATGTGATCCTCACCTCAAGCCATTTACACAGATAGAAAGTACTTCACCAAATCAGTGTGTTATGTTCTGATTTCCTGCTTTGGGTTAATTACCCCTCACTATAAAATTGTATTGTTTTTGTGCGGCTGTTAACTTATCCTATGTGATACTAGTGCTTCTTATAGAGCTTTCCTTATTTGCACATCTCAGTAATATTGTAACTAACTTAAAATACATGAACATTTATCACTATTGACTTTACATATCATGACAATGGACTTGTGAACTCCTACACTTAAAGAAAGAATAACATGGACTAAGGGTTGTACCTGTTCTCTTCCTGCGGTATTGTTTCTACGACTACTGTACTTCCTCCACATATTTTCCAGAAATATGTTTGAGCATCCTGGCATTTAAAGTCTTTAGTGCCCAGAGGAATTCCTCTAATCACGTCAGCATTTCAACATATAGTTTCAGTGACTTTTTGTACAGAAGGGATTTGCAGAGTAGTAAAAGCTACAGATTAATAAGTACTTATTTGCAATAAATCGGCAATGTTGTGTTGATTTTAAGTAAAAGAAAACCGATTGCATCCAAAATATATTTGAGCAGCGCTGCCTCATTGATACGAATTATAGTAGGTTGATATTGTAATTCTATGCAAGGGACTTTTAGGAGTTCTTGCTGTCACACATGAACCTTATTGTCATTTTTTTCACTGCAAGCGTTTGATATGATCTTGACATATTTTTAGTCCTCCACTTAATGTCGGCCTTTGTGCCAAGTCTCTGGAGAGCGCAGCTGAGACGCTGTTCGCCTCAACAACACCAGGGTAGCAACCTACAATACTGAATGTGCAGCAGCCACTGCAGTAACGGCTCAGGAGAAGCTGTTTGGCAGTCACAATCAGTACATGAGCACAGGCCCACTGCAGCGTCACTGCAGCTCTGTTGCAGATATCTCAGCCTACACACAGTGGAGAGTTAGAAAAGGGGAAACTAGTGATGGAAAGAATAGATGAATGACGACAGAAAAGGATTGTGGGATATGTTGGACAGAAAGCTTTATATTTACTAATACGTAACCTGATATATAAACCAGAGAGCGAAGTGAGGAGATCAGTATTTTCTTACTTTTGTGCAAGTGCAGCAAAGCCAAAAGCACGTTAGACTATATTAAGTTACAGAGTTATTTCATTCTGAGATCATTGCACCTGGAGGACGTGTTATTGCAACACTGAAGGGTTTTGTTTCCTTTATTAAAGCTTGCTGCGCCATGTGAACTTACGTGTGAAAGGAGGAAGCTCGACTCTGATTCAGCAAATACTCATTCGAAGTTGTGGTCCCAGTTTCATCCCAGTACATCCACAACAAGCTGCCACGGAGAATAGAGAGATTCATGGCTTAAATTTGTTTTTTTCCCCACTAACTGTTTGCATTTCCGGTTTTTTTCAAATATAGATTATCTATTCAGTGTTTTGAGTAAAATACAAAATAATTTGATGTTTCACAAAAGCAGTAATTATTGAGAAACTCTGCCTTGGCTGGACTCCCCTTGGCAGAGCCTCAGTTTCCCAAGGAAGTCATGTTGTGACTCAAGGTTTCTGCGCTTACATCAGTTCCTTTCTGGTAATTTCCTCGCCTGCAGCCTTATATGGAGTTTCACATCACGGTCTAGTGTGCTCTCCTCCCTACTTCCCCCAGCGTGGTCGTCAGAAGCCAGGCTCCCCTTTAGACTGCATTACAGCATTGCTACAAGTGCAGGATTTGCTCTGGACATGTGTCTGTCAGCATCTGAAGTCTTAATTTACATCCACAAGGAGCTGTATTAAATTAGATTTAATTTAAGGATGTGCAGTTACAGATTATTAGCAGCTTTCTTAACTTTCTTTTTTTAATCAAAATTATTTTTAATTTTATTATTGCTCAAGCACAAAAGAAACACAAAATATTTTTGTCTTTTGGTTTTATTGCTATTTTCTAGTTCACCAAACTATGTTGCTGAATGGACCTTTGTAATTTGCTCTTATTTTCTTTCTTGTTGTTAAGAATAGAACAATTTCAGAGTTACTCCAGCAGTCGGCCTGTTTTAGAAACTAGTTTTCCTGGTGAATGAAGTTAATCACAATAATACTTTTCTATCCACATATACAGAAACAGTGAATTATTATTATTACCAAACAAAACTCGAGCACAACTTACCATTTCAGCAGATGCAGTTTTCTTGTTAGCAGGTCCTTTTAAACAGTGTGTCTATGGAGAAATGGTCAATGGAAAGAGCCAGAGGTATTTGAGTAGGGGATTAAGTGAGTGTGTAGAAGTACATAGCAGAGCAGATTAACAGTGTGTAGAAGGTACAAGTGGTGCACAATCTACAATCAGGACTTCAGGGGTTTTCATGCACGTCGCTAGTTTAATGTTTTCTGTGCGGACATTATGAGAAAGTCAAACTTCTGACAGTAAGTACTTTGTTGTTATTGATATTGATTGATTCTCATCCTCATTTCCTGTTTATTTTTTGTAGTGACTAGTGGTTTTAACTATTTTTAGTTCAACCATCTAATGGTTTGTTTAATATTCGTCTGTTGTAGATGGTGACCGTTACATATAACAGTGGTATGGCAGATTAATAAATTATGATTGACTGGCTGTAATTATAATATAGTATCGAGTACAACCCTCAAGCAAACAAGGCTCAAACTGTTTAGAATAGAAGAATCGTTTAAGCAAAGCAGTCAAGTGAACACACTGCAGACAGACCTGCATGTGATTTGTATCAGTCGATATCTCTTTCTGTAGAAAACTTTGTTTCCTGCCCTGGATCTGCTGATGATCCAGAGTCCCTCAGCACAGACCACCTCGATCCGCTGCTGTGTACGTGCCCCAGTTAATGTGTGTGATGAAGTAAATACCACTGACCAGCTAAAATATGGGCTTAAATCTACTAGAATGAGTAGGAATCATTACTACAGACAAAACACTGTAGGAATCAGGATTGGAAAATGTAAGGAAACATAAATTTGGTAATGAAAAGTGACAAGTGAGGCGAACACACTGATTATATGAGTTGTCAACAGAATGCAGATGATGGCAGAGGGTGAAGCAGCAGTGTCTATGACTAGAGGCTATTTCATTAAGCTGAGAGGGACATCTAATGAACTTAAGAGAACAGTGGTCGTGGGAATCAGCTCTAAAAGAAGTGTACTGTCCCCCACTTAGACAGAAACCACATCCTCCTCTCCATCCTCCCCCTTTCCTGTCACCCAGTTTGTTCTCTTCAGCCACCAACATCTGTGTGCAGATGTAAATTAGTGTAGCACTTTTAAAATAATTTTTTGTTCTAAACTTAACCTGCCTTTTACCTAAAAGTTGAATCTTTTTTGCTGCTTACGTATTTTCTGCAGTCTTACTCTTAAGTCAGTATTCTAGTACAGGGTGATATACATCCTGTAGAGGATTATTATCTTTCTACATGAATATTATTTGCTTTGAACAACATCATAACAATCACAGCAGGCATCTCATTTTCACACTTCAAATTCAGCTCGGCATTACATAAACTGTTAACTGGATGTAAGCGGCTGGCAGAGACAGAGATAGCCGAGAGATTTTTCAAACACTAACGGCACATTTTTAACATAACTGTTCGACGTGAGCCCATTAGGTTGTGTGTTTGTGCTGTTTTTGTCCACAGTTTGTCTCTCAGATAAGCTGAGGCAGCGGTGGGTTGTCAGCATGGTTGCTCTGGTTACCAGGGCGGATCCATTGTTCAGGACTTGTTGACCTTATTTGCTGACCTTGTATGAGTGTTAGGGATGGCATGAATCGGAAGTATGACTCGGATTTATCAGTTATCATATGTTTTGATACTCTGACTGTGCTCAGTTGACCACTCATAAAGAGGTTCGCCCTTGTATTGTTACACCGGACATCTTTGGGGAGCAGGTTTGGTATATTTAACCAGGATTATTGTTCTTTGTGCTGGGGGCCATCCTTAACAACTTAGTCATATCTCTTTTGTTGTCTTGGCTTTAGTTGGAGGGATTGTGGCTTTGTACTGACATAACACTAGCTGTGGGTGGTGAGCTTAGAGTGTATATAAAGATGAACAAGCCAAAAGTGAAGCCAAAATACTTTGATGATCCCCTGGTGGCTGGCTGCAGTATAGGCCATGAACCCCACGCCCTCCATGTTAGTGGATGCAACATGGACCAAACAAAAATGTCTTTGTCTCGAAGATGGTCATTTTAGGTAGTTCTTATTGCTCTGATGTATGTTTAAGTATTCATTTAGTTTGGTTTCAATTAGTTATTCGATGCTATAAAAACAGGTCGAAACTATTGGTTGACAGCTGAGACTGACCTGCGATTGGTCGAGCGTTTGTATAGACAGGACCTCGGTACCACAGCTCCACACTAGGATCACTTCTGCACAGATTCTGGCTCGAAATTATGTCAAAAGCACAAAATGGCAGCATCCGTATCCGTGATATTTTAGCTTCATTTGTCCATCTTCATATAAAGTCTATGGTGGTGACTGAATGCTAAAATGTGTAGTGTTCCCTGCAAATATTTGTACTATTAATCTCCCTGTCAAATTTTCTCTGTAACTTAAGGTATATGGTGTGTGTTTTTTTTTTTCTTAAATTGTTCGGTCAAAGTGTATTTCAGTGGATGAAAATAGTATAATAGTATGCTAACCATACTTTAATCACAGTTTCAGAGCTGTTCTGCAACTCTGAATCACCTCCCTGGTGAGGTTAAGTTTGAGTTGTTTGTGAGAGTTCACTCTTGGGTCGTCTTCTCCATCATAGAAGTAAATAACCATATAATTATAAAACAAACTTGTCCACTCCCTACAAACAACAGTCATTACTTAACATTTTCTCTCTTGATGGGTTGATTGGGTCATGCAGCTCTCATGTTTTCTGTTTTAGCCTTTCTTCCATTTGCCAATTGAATTAAATGGTAAAATTGTGTCTTCTTACTGTGCAGATTTTTGAATTAAATGGATTTTAAGCAACACTAAGACCCAAACTAAAATGCTGAACATAGTATATGTTGAATCTGCTGAACATCAACATGAAAGCATTGTCAAAAGCACTGCACTAAAGTACAGCCTCATACAGCTGCTAGCATGAGTTGTTATAGCCAATCATGTATTTAAGTCTGAGATGTATTTTACAATTATCATGTGAATATGATATGATATCGTAATTAGGTTTAATTTACGCTGTTTGTTTTGTGGTAGAGGACTTAACAAACATCAATTGTATTGTCGGAGAAAATCACATTATGTTTCATAAAGTGAAGTGAATCAGTCAAAAGAGATAAGTTAGTTTGATAAATCAAAGACCAGTTAGATCATCGGATCATCGGATAAAGTAATAGTAAGGATAAAGCAAATATTAAAAATATCATGAAGTCCCAGGCAGTCAGGGAAACACAGGGTTCTCAAAGAAAGCTCTGTACTCCATAAATCATTCAATAAACCAATTACTTATCATGAAGCAAATTTATTTGAACAGTCTCAGAACTGTTTATATATGCCAATAGATATGTAGCTCGTTGAAAGTTGAGAAACTTAGTATAATTTTGGTGTGATAAAAAAACCCTGTGTAGAACAGGTCATGGAAACAGACACGTGGGTCTGAGAAGGGTGTTACTGAGCAAGTTCTAATAATAGTGGGTCCTGTTTTTTTAATTCTGTCCATGAGAGACACACCCTAACCAGGCAGAACATTCACGAGTGCAGTTCCTTTTTCATGTTTGCCACTCAGACTCCGGAAATGAAAGTGCTTACACCTAAGCAGGGTAGTCGCAAGCTGAACTCTTATCTGCATTCATGGAAACATTTTTCATCTAGGGTCTGAGTTGTGTAAAGATTTGTTTGTGTAGATGACTCTAGACATCTGTGCTGTTCCGCGCGGGCCCAGATTGTGCGTTTCAGTACAACTTAAACTGCAGGTGGTGACAGGAAGTGACAGAGGGGCAAGTGTCCTGAGCAGTAAATGGGCTCCTGCTGACATAAATGGTAAAGAACGCAACTCTAATCAGCGTGTAACTAGGAGATAATGCATACCATTGTTGTTGAGGGCAGGCGTGGGCCTCAGCCCGCGCAGCTATTTCCCAATAGATGTGCATGCTGCCGGTCTCCACATCTCTAAGAGGACAGAGAAAATGAGAAATGCCTACACAGTCTGTTTGCCACAGAGTCAATTTGTTCTTCTTATTGAGGGGAATGCTGGGGTTAAATAAATGTATTCAACATTTCAAGCCACCTAAATAAAAGGGGCCTCACTGCATATAGGAGCATGTTACCTGAAGAGGCAGCAGACCTACTTCACAGTGGGTCCTTAGCTTAGCGTTAAGCTGACAGGCTGCATGATACATGGCAGGAAGTAGACGACTCAAGAGAGCTCAGTGTTCAGCTGCAGCTACAGCAGAAGCGGTGCCTCACAAGGCACAGCCACTAGAGGATGTGGTCACTTCCTGCAGATAAGTTCTATACTGAGACACAGCCACACATTTATCAGACACTGTGTGGAACCAAGACACATGATCCCTCTATATAGATAGTGTGTGTGTGTGTGTGTGTGTAGTTAGGGTTGCTGCTTGATTTATTTATCTGACTTTTGGTTTCTGAAAGAATGTTTGACAAATTAATTTTTAAGGGCTACAAATGTGAAACAAATTTTCTTTGTATATTTCTGGAGGGTAGCTTAACTTTAAAGAATATAGGCAGGCATATATATATATAAGCATTTGCTTGTACCTGAGCCTTTTCAGTCATTTTAGACTTTGTTTACACTTTA
Source organism: Hippoglossus hippoglossus (assembly GCF_009819705.1). Classification (NCBI taxonomy): domain Eukaryota; kingdom Metazoa; phylum Chordata; class Actinopteri; order Pleuronectiformes; family Pleuronectidae; genus Hippoglossus; species Hippoglossus hippoglossus. The sequence goes on along the minus strand of NC_047164.1, from coordinate 15,964,480 downwards.
TTATTTATACTTGTACAATGTGTGATGATGACTGAATTTAAAATCAGTCAATCAATCAAAAATCCAACCATTTGTGTAGAAAGTTAAGTGCTTATATGATCTTTAAATGTTTTTACTTCCACTGTTGACTAACCAGTGTGAATAGGGACTTGAAGTAAAAAAATAAATTATTTATTTTAAGCATGAATATTTCCCAAGAATGATATTTAAGTGTTAAGTCCAGATGGCGACTGATAATAAGTGCATTCACCCATGAGGGTACTAAGTTGTACTAAGTTGTTTTGAAAAAAGAGAAGAAAAAATTGCAGAAACAACGAAATAAAAGTGATGAGCAAAGAAGTTAATACAACTCAGTTTCTTTGAGACACATAAAGCCACATGAGCCAACCAGAATGGCTTAGTGCAGCGTTTACCGCTGCCAAGGCCCGACAGTCCCCTTAAATTCAATCAAACTGCACCAAATTACATTCAGTCATGACTATCAGTTCCCTATATGTCTGATTCTTTTCATCGAGATCTATGAATGATTCCCTGGAAAATCTGTGAAAATGTCAAAAGAAATGCCCTTTCTTGCAATGGCAAAGAAAGTGAAAGACAAATTCCTGCATTCGTCCCCTGTTGATGGGATTTCTCTTTTTGATGGTTGATGTTAACACAGAGAAAGTGTATGTGATATATGTACAGTACTTACATCCAGTGACCAGAAGAACATGGTGTACCTTTTAAAATGGCTCATTCTTATACTTTGCTCTCCTCTTCAGATTAGTGTAAGAGTCACCACGATGGATGCTGAGCTGGAGTTCGCCATTCAGCCCAATACAACAGGAAAGCAGCTCTTTGACCAGGTATGAGAAACTTCCAACTCATGACGTGACTAGTGTTATATGCTGTCTTTCCAAAGAAGGGAACAAATTTTTGAATCAACCATGATTTGGAAGCTGAAATTTTGAATGATACGATTTTTCAATTTTTGTTTGTTTCTGTGTGTCATACAATATCTGACCCTAGGTTACTGTCAAAAACACAGTAGTAGCAGTTAGTTGTACTCTCAACTACATTGTAATTACCCGACCAAGTTGGCAAGTTTAAAAAAGATTACTTTTATAGTGTATGGTCCAATAGTGACAAACTTCTCCGAGCCCAAGAGGATGGCATGAGATGTTTTGTTTTGTCCAACCAACAAACCTGAAAATATTCTTCTAGTTTTTCATAATTTGCAAGAAAGATCGCTTAAATTGTTAATCATTAGTTAAATGAAATTTACATTTTAAATTTTACTTAAAGATATGCAGTTATTGGTAGAGTTATTTTCAAAATATTTATATTTGTCATTTTTTTGTTCCATGTTTGTGAGGAGTGGAGGGTACTAATGATCTGAAGCGGAGACACAGTAATAGTCTGCTTATATAAGTAATACATTATTATTAATGATTCTGCTTTTATTTTTCAAGGTGGTAAAGACCATTGGGCTGCGGGAGGTTTGGTACTTTGGACTCCAATACCAGGATACAAAGGGTTTTTCTACATGGCTCAAGCTCAATAAGAAGGTGAGCTCATTTTACATTTTTACTTTACACTTTTTGATCGCCTTTGTCAAGATTGAACTATTCTGTGTAACTCAGGTCTATTTTCAGAAACGTAACCTCCCGAATTTGTCACGTTTTATTTTAGGTGACAGCCCAGGATGTGAGGAAGGAAAGCCCGCTGCTGTTTAAGTTTCGTGCCAAATTCTTCCCCGAGGATGTTTCAGAGGAGTTAATCCAGGATGCCACGCAGCGGCTGTTCTTCCTGCAGGTGAAAGAGGGAATCTTAAATGACGACATCTACTGCCCTCCAGAGACGGCTGTCCTGCTGGCCTCCTATGCAGTCCAGGCCAAGTACGCAGACTACAATAAGGAAGTTCACGTACCGGGCTACCTGTCCGGTGAACAGCTGCTCCCTCAGAGGTAACACAGCTTTCATCATCATGATCATCATTTCAGTCTGACACAGCGATGATGTCACGTTTGAGGCAGTGTGTGTGTGCGTGTTAATGCATGACTCTCGGATGTCTCATGTTCTTAGAGTCCTGGACCAGCACAAACTCAACAAGGAGCAGTGGGAGGAGAGGATCCAGGTGTGGCACGAAGAGCACAAGAGCATGATGAGGTAACCAAGGGCACACGTGTATACACACACAAACACACACACACACACACATACAGGAGAGAAACATCTTAGCCCTGTTGCTCTGTTATTGCCATAACAAGATGATCTTTGACACTTGGGACACTATTGTTACCTGGTACTGTCTGTCTAGGGTCTGTGCCAAAGTTTCTCTTTAGTGTTGCATTTGGTCTTTGGAGCTTTATGCAAACACCAGGTCACAATCTCTCTCTGCAACCTTGAAAATGTGTGTCTTGTTCTTTCCTCTTCATTGTCACGCTCTTGTCAAGGCTTATTTTCGTCTTTGTCGCTGTACATTTCACACACCCCTGCCACCTGGAGCTCTGTGTTGTCGGATTGTTTCTGACCGGAGTTAAATACGCACCTTATTTGTCCACAGAGAGGAATCCATGATGGAGTATCTGAAGATCGCTCAAGACCTTGAGATGTATGGAGTCAACTACTTCAACATCAAGAATAAGAAAGGAACAGAACTGTGGTTGGGAGTGGATGCACTGGGACTCAACATTTATGAACAGAATGACAAGTGAGTACAGTATTGGTGTACAGTATGATCACTGATTCCTGTCCAGAGTAATGCAGCTGACCCTGACTTTTTACTTTCACACTTTTCTTCAACAGGATGACACCCAAAATTGGATTTCCTTGGAGTGAAATACGGAACATTTCCTTCAATGACAAGAAGTTTGTCATTAAACCAATTGACAAAAAAGCGCCTGTATGTTACCCCTTAATAACATAACAACGTACTACAGCTAAATACTCAAGGTCTGTGAATGAATTCTGATAAAAACCTGTCCTGTTGCTGTTTCAGGACTTTGTATTCTATGCTCCAAGACTGCGCATCAACAAGCGCATTCTGGCTCTGTGCATGGGCAACCACGAGCTGTACATGCGCCGCCGCAAACCCGACACCATTGAAGTGCAGCAGATGAAGGCTCAGGCTCGGGAGGAGAAGAATCACAAGAAGATGGAAAGGTAAGATTCACAAGCTGTTTTTCACAATAAAGTACAGACATTTACTCATAGATTTGATCACACTGTGCGACTTTTAGTGTTATAGATCATTTAGTATTTTTAGTAAAAAATATTTACAAGAAGAGGTTCAGTTTTGTCTTTTGTAACGACAAAGGCTGTTGATTGTAACACTGAATCCCTGCCTTGTGTGTGATGGTTTTGTGCGATTCTTGCACAGAGATGTGTAAACTAGTGAATATTTAAATACCCTGTGTATGAAATTGTAATTAATGTGTTCTACTTTTGAGAGAGACTCCTGATTACTGTATAGTACATCTTGTATTTTGTTTATTCTCTGTCCATCAGAGCTCTGCTGGAGAATGAGAAGAGGAAGCGAGAAGTTGCTGAAAAGGAAAAGGAAAAGATTGAGAAGGAAAAGGAGGAATTAATGGAGAAATTAAAGCAGATTGAGGAGCAGACAATAAAAGCCCAGCAAGGTGGGTGACATGTCGGTGTTCAAGAGAAACCTGTTGTCGTGCAGTAATGAACGGTGGCCATGTTTCTCTCACCTGACACTTACCTGTTGTGCCTCTGTGTGTGTGAATGTGTGTGTGTGTGTGTGTGTGCACAGAGCTGGAGGAACAAACACACAAGGCTCTGGAGTTGGAGCATGAGAGGAAGCGAGCACAGGAGGAGGCTGAGCGTCTGGAGTCTGAGCTGATGGGTGCTGAGGACGCCAAGATGGCACTGATGCAGCAGTCAGAGAACCAGATGAAAAACCAAGAACACCTGGTCAGTGATTAAAAAACGATTTGTCTTATCACACATATTAAAGCTAAACATCCAGATGTACGTATGTGATGGCTGAAATATTGTGTGTTCTCAGGCTTAAGATATCAATATCTATAATAAAATAAAATGTCCTTGTTTCAGGCCACAGAGTTGGCTGATCTGACTTCAAAGATCTCCCTCCTGGAGGACGCCAAAAAGAAGAAGGAAGATGAGGCGGAACAGTGGCAAAACAAGGTGCGGTTTGAGTTACTACTAACTTTAATATAGTTCAGTCGTCATCCGCTGTTTATTAGGGCCCGAGCACCTCCGGTGGGAGGCCCTATTGTATTTCGAAGGATTTGTATTTCCCTTTTGGGGCTTTTTCAGGGCCTAGACATGCTCAAATTGTTACCAAAGTTTGCTGGGAATTCAAAACCCCAAAAAGTAATTGTATTCTGGAGTAATTTGAAATGGGCGTGGAAAAATGGCTCAACAGCGCCATCTAAGGAAAAGCCCCTCAGTTAGCTTTCACCGATCTTCACAAAAATCGTAGCCCAGGTGTATCATGACAAGACAAACAAAAAAGGTCAGAGGTGCAATGGGAAAAAAGCAACAGGAAGCCCGCCATTTTGACTTTAGTGGCCATATTGGCCATTTTCCACATTTTTACTTTGATGTACTTGTCCCAGGGCTTTCATCAGATCAACTTCATATTGAGATGAGTGTCATCACAACAAGATGGAGATGAAAACTACCTCAAAGATCGATTTTTCGTCACACGGTGTGACCGTGGCGTGGCCTCAAAGTTTGATTACACGCCATCAAAACACGAGGTTCTGTATTTCGGACATATTTGGTCGAATCGAGTCCAAACTAGACATGTAAGACAAAAGTCCCGGCCTGATGACATCTACACAGAAATCATGACTTAAAAACACAGCGCCCCCTGGTGGCAACAGGAAATGTCTTGTTTTTTGCATGTCTTACACTTGGAAGTATTCCTCCTCATCTACTGACCGCAGCCATGTCAAACCTATGTCAAAAGGGTCTCAAGACATTGATAATGTAGGCATAAGATTACTGTGACTTTTCGTCAAACGCCATATTAATGGCGTGGCGTTAAAGTTCATCGACTCGCTGTGACACACGAAATTGCTGTAACTTCCGTGTCTATCTCCCTCAAACTACATTTGTGTAGCAACAGCCCCCCCCTGCAGACATTCATATGGTTTTAAGGAATGGGCGTGGCAAAATAACTGACTTACCACGAGTTGCGGACATGTACAAAAAACCATTAGGGACATGTGTCTTCTCATAACAAACAAATAAGTCTCTTGGATAGATATGCTTTTGTACTTTTAGTTACTTTTTAGTTACTTTTGTACTTTTAGTTACTTTTGTACTTTTAGTTACTTTTTAGTTACTTTTGTACTTTTAGTTACTTTTGTACTTTTAGTTACTTTTTAGTTACTTTTGTACTTTTAGTTACTTTTTAGTTACTTTCGTACTTTTAGTTACTTTTTAGTTACTTTTGTACTTTTAGTTACTTTTTAGTTACTTTTGTACTTTTAGTTACTTTTGTACTTTTAGTTACTTTTTAGTTACTTTTGTACTTTTAGTTACTTTTTAGTTACTTTTGTACTTTTAGTTACTTTTGTACTTTTAGTTACTTTTTAGTTACTTTTGTACTTTTAGTTACTTTTTAGTTACTTTTGTACTTTTAGTTACTTTTTAGTTACTTTTGTACTTTTAGTTACTTTTGTACTTTTAGTTACTTTTTAGTTACTTTTGTACTTTTAGTTACTTTTTAGTTACTTTTGTACTTTTAGTTACTTTTGTACTTTTAGTTACTTTTTAGTTACTTTTGTACTTTTAGTTACTTTTTAGTTACTTTCGTACTTTTAGTTACTTTTTAGTTACTTTTGTACTTTTAGTTACTTTTGTACTTTTAGTTACTTTTTAGTTACTTTTGTACTTTTAGTTACTTTTGTACTTTTAGTTACTTTTTAGTTACTTTCGTACTTTTAGTTACTTTTTAGTTACTTTTGTACTTTTAGTTACTTTTTAGTTACTTTTGTACTTTTAGTTACTTTTGTACTTTTAGTTACTTTTTAGTTACTTTCGTACTTTTAGTTACTTTTTAGTTACTTTTGTACTATTAGTTACTTTTTAGTTACTTTTGTACTTTTAGTTACTTTTGTACTTTTAGTTACTTTTTAGTTACTTTTGTACTTTTAGTTACTTTTGTACTTTTAGTTACTTTTTAGTTACTTTCGTACTTTTAGTTACTTTTTAGTTACTTTTGTACTATTAGTTACTTTTGTACTTTTAGTTACTTTTTAGTTACTTTTGTACTTTTAGTTACTTTTGTACTTTTAGTTACTTTTTAGTTACTTTCGTACTTTTAGTTACTTTTTAGTTACTTTCGTACTTTTAGTTACTTTTTAGTTACTTTTGTACTTTTAGTTACTTTTGTACTTTTAGTTACTTTTTAGTTACTTTTGTACTTTTAGTTACTTTTGTACTTTTAGTTACTTTTTAGTTACTTTTGTAACTTTTTTTTTTTTTTTTTCGTCCGTCTTTTTTTGGACAGACAGACGGACGGATTTTATTTAATTTTTTTATTTCAATTAAATTTTATTTAATTTAATTTTTTTCGTCCGTCCGTCTGTCCGTATTTTTTTTTTTTCGGACGGACACTCCATATATTAATATTAGTGCAGGGTCATAGCGCCACCTACTGATCAGTGTGATAATTAAGTTGTTGTAACATTGTCCAATTGACACAAAATTGCTCACGCTACATCAGAGCCCCTACTTGAACAGATCTATTAGTCTGGCAACAGGAAGTAAGCTTTGTTTTACAACTATCATTCGATTTACATAAAATTTTCACAGTGTGATGTGCAATTGATAGCGTGGACCGTAATGAGCAATTAGCAGGCAAGGATCGACATCGCGTGACGGACGCAGGAAGTGAAGCGTTTGTTCTTGCCGCAGTGCGCAAAACGCATGCAACGCGGAGACGTGCGCTTGGTCATTGATCGCTCTCTCCACTAACCGCAACAGGCTTCAAAATGCGTGTGCTCGGGCCCGTTAGTGCTACAACGTAGCCCTAGTTTTAGTTGTAGTTTGAAAAAATGTAAGTACTAAAGAGTATAATGTGTTAACTTGATTGTCATAGATAAAAAGTTTAATCACAAATCACTTTAAAGGCTTTTTACATGTGAAAATATGAATATGTCATCGTTTGGAAACACAAAACGTTCAAGATTAAATACACAAAAAATACATTGTAATATAAATTAATATAATCATATGAATACATTTAGTAAAAAAAAGGAATAGTTTGTGCAAAAGGATCTCACATATTCTTGTTTCTCATATATATTCACAGTAGAAATACAAATGAAATGGCATCTGTCTGATATTGTGCTGCAGATCACACTGCCCCTCCCTTGTGACACAGCGGGGACACACATTCCTGGTGTCCTGTTGTTGTGTGTGTGTTTTTTTGGGGGGGGAGGGGTGAAAGCTCCCCGCTCGCCTCATGTCTTTTTTGGTAAAAAGCGTGGGTGCCAGCCCAGCCCCTCCACGGTTTTTGGTCAGTGTGACTCACAGTGTTTGTGGTGCTGACAGTTCTCTTTGTGTTGAGGAAATCCTGTTGAACTCTTTTGCCCCAGTATGATGTCCTGGTTCATAAAGGACTGGTGCGCTAAGTGGAGGTTTCCACGCTTGCAGACGTTCAGTGGAAGTTCCAGTCTCTTTATAATTGGCTGTGTTTTTCCACCAACCCTCGAGCAAGTTTAGAAAACAAAACAGGCAAACATGGCATTAAGAAAAAGGCTGATACAGTGAGTCTCATTGGAGTGTCACTCAATCTTTGGATTTCAATAACAACTAACTCATCATGTCCTAAATAATGTAAACCTTGTTGTTCAGTCAACTTGATAGAAGTGAAATGATTAGTTAAATCATTCGCAGTTGATTGATTAGCATTAGCATATTTATAATGCTACTTTGATAAATAAAGATAGCGAGAAGATACTAATATTATGAGCATGTTAGCATTGTCGCTGCTTTAAGCATTAAGCTTGAAGCAACACTGTGATTTATGCTGAATTTGATTCACGTCAAGGTCTAAAGTTTCCAAGTGGAAGATTCTAAGCTCGAAGCAAAATGAAGCAAAAACATTGACGATCAATGGGTCAAGAGTTGGGTCAAGAAGTGTTGTGCTGTGCTCTTTGCAATTGAAAACAAAACAACAGGAGGAAAAGCAACAGATAAAAACAGAGGCTGTCTACATCAATTTAGTCAAAATATTACACTTAAAAATCACTTTTAATGTCATTTTAACACACAAATGATTTTCAAACTTTTTATTATGAAAACACCAACAAAACGTCCAGAGCGCTTAGGAGTAATCCAAAGCTGCCAGTTCACAGCACGATGAAAACAAATAGAAAAAATACAGGATAAGGTAAAGGAGAGTTTTATTTATTCATTATAGCATCTGAAACCAGTTCTGTGGACGCCAAGTGAGGGATGTCTAATCATAAGCTTCTCTGTACTTGCTCTCATACTCTCTCCACTTATTGTTGTTAAAATGTTAGCTGCATTTTTTAAATGTAACATATAACCACCTCATTATTCTGTGTTCCCTCAGGCCACCGAGGTGCAGGAGGACCTGGAGAAGACCAAAGAAGAGCTTAAAATCAAAGTGATGGCTACTCACGTTCAGGAGCCCCTCAACGTGGAAAACGAGCACGACGAGAATGACGAGAGCAGCGCCGAGGCCAGCGCCGAGTTCGCCTCTGCCGGCACGTACAAGGACCGCAGTGAAGAGGAGCGCATGACCGAGGCTGAGAAGAACGAACGTTTGCAGAAACATCTACTTGTAAGTTGCTCTTATCTTGTGTGTATATGTAATTTAAAAAATGCAAAGAAGGTATTAATGCCCGTTTAATGTTGTAAAATGACAGTTTATAGCTATTAGTCTGTCAGTTATACAACATCAATGTGGATGCACTAAAAGTTAAGGACAAGTCATAAGGAGAGAAGTATAAAAAAGAATCAGATCACTTAGTCAAAGAATTTTACATTTTGAGTCAAGTAAAACATTGTTAGTGTGAAAAAAACAAGTCACAAAAATAACATTGTATTAACACGGCGATGACTGTATTTTAGGCTTTGAGCTCAGAGTTGGCCAACGCTCGGGACGAGACCAAGAAAACGGCGAACGACATGATCCACGCAGAGAACATGAAAGCTGGACGAGACAAGTACAAGACCCTCAGACAGATCCGGTCAGGAAACACCAAACAGCGCATTGACGAGTTCGAATGCATGTGATGTGACGCACGCATGCACCGATGCAAAAGCCCATTCAGCTGGGCCTTTCTGCCTGGACTGCAGTCCTGCCTCACTCAAGCTGTTTTTTTTTCTCTGTGCGCAAATAAATCAGATCCATAACATGACGTGGCTGCAAGAGCACAGCACAACGTACAAACAAGGATCTGGAAAATTCCATTTGTTTTCGTTCCTAACTTTGAATTTAGGCAAGTCACTGGTTTAAAGGGACATACTGTATTTTATAGTGCATTCCTCACAAAGGGGCTTATGTAGCATTTATAGTAACGGGCTCGCGCCTCATTCCATGACACCTGGAGTTAGCATTTTTGATTTCTTTATATACTTCTGTCACATTTTTCTATCATGATTTCAAAGAACCAGAGCAATCCAAATTTTCAGTGTAAGAGCTGGGCCTAGAAACCTTTTTTTCTGCTGGATTTTTCAGACAATAATATTCATCCCATGACTCATAGTTTTACACATTAAATGCACTGTAGACTACTTAAGCAAAAACATATGAAACGACTGAAGTGTTTGGTTGAAGCATTCACCGTGCAGTATTATATTTTGTAAAATTACAATTTACTTTTTTTGTCTCTATTCAGAATCTTCCAGCTGTTACAAACATCACAGTATTTACACACGACTCACAATGTGAAATCAAAGACAAATGTTTTCATCTTTTGTCTGTAGTTACATTTCTTGACACCTTCAACTCAGTTTACAACCGAGAAAATCCTAAAAATTAAAATCCCCAATTTAACTTTCACATGCAACACTAAAAACAGATTTCATTTAGGTTACAGATGCAAATATCTAATGCAAAAATGGTGTTTGTAAAGAATTCGATTTTTTTTATCCTACATACTCTGAAGAACAGAGATTTGAATTGTATCACCAAAATCAAATAAACACTTCCAGTTGTCACTATATCTGTACCTTAGTGTAAATCCTTGTTGTCATCAGTTCAATGCAACATTCAGTTCCAAAAGTTTGAAGTTGATTTTAACTTTACCATAAATGTGTGACTTTTATTTTACTTTTTAGGATCTGCTCATCAGTGAAACTGTTGTTTGATAATTTAATTAATTTGACTCTTTTGCATTGATGCAACCAGCACTGCGGAAGGAATTACACTGTAATATCAGTTGTTAAGTTGGGTTTTTTGAATGAACAAATGCCAATAAAGTTGGAGTTTAGTTTTAACTGCTCGACCGAGGTTTTTTTTCTCAAAATTCTTCCAAGAATTTGATGCATCAAATAAAAAATTACATTCATTTATCATGCACTGGAAAACTTTAGAAAACTGCTATCCTATGAGGGCACTATTTCCAATGCATGCATTATTGATTATTGATATGCTGTGTGTATTTAATTGCATTTCTGTATTTTGTAATTGGGATTTTTCAGATATGATAAAGGTGCAAAAAAGGAGACCTCTGAGGATATTTTTGTATGATCAATGTCTTGAAGTATTTCAGTCAGAGGGGACAGTTTTGATTCAAAATGAAAAGCATTTTGAAAATAGTATTTTATTATTAAGTCAATAAACAGCTCAGTGCTGCGGCTGTAAGCTGATGGAACAAGTCTGTGACATGGAATTCCTGTTTCTGGTATATTGATTGAAAGGTAATGTAATATACCAAAATACCATTTTGCATAAAAAAGAACATTTCTTTGTGCCATTAATTTTTGGCATTCTGCCACGTAAATAATTTAGCTTGTTCATAGATTTTTAGAATTTAGTATTTGAGATTTATTTACACTATTTTGCAATGGTCAAAGTATTTTAGTGATAAATATTTCTTTTTAATTATAATGTCTGTTATTGAATCAACATCTGTCATTTGTGCCAGGATGCATTTTTGATATCCAGTGTCTTTGTGTGTAATAACGTGCAGTAGTTCATGTATCTGCCATGAAATGTAAACATGTAGTTGTTGCTGTTGTGGGACACTTCTCACTCTCTGTGTCTCGGCTTTTGACAATAAGTTTCTATGATGCTAGACTGAATGATTTACCGTGTATCCTAAGCCTTCCGTGTCATTTGGACTCCAGTCACAACAAGTGAAAAAGAAATGTATTAAAATATGCTACTCAATATCTTGAATCAAAAAACAGACTGAAACATAATGAATACTGTAAATTGACAGACAGTGCCTTGCCCAGGTTATTCATCAGATCTTGCTGCTTAATAGTCTTTCTTTCATAAATGAATAAAAGTCAGATTAAACTGATTTCTCTTTTTATTGTATTTTACTACTATGTCTGCATTATGTGAAGTCTGAAAACATTTAATCAAAAATAATTCAGCTTTTTCCCACTATGACGCCTTTTACAGTTGACGTTACAGTGTCACAATGAGCCACTAGGTGGCAGTGTACCCTCAGTCTACAATGAGGGTGACATGGCAACATGGACTGTATATAAATATATATATATATATATATATATATATATATATATATATACAGTCCAGGGATCTGTAACAAAAATTGATGATGAATATATATATAGTCCAGAATTGACAAAAAATGTGAAAAGAAAAAGGAAGTTGGAACACATATTCATGTAGAGCACATCATACATGTTGCATATTAATACATTTACATGTTAACAAAACAGACAAAACAGAGTTTACCAAAGCAAACTGAATAATTTAAATTATTGTAACTATCACAATCTCATTCACCAGATAAAAAAACAACAACAACAACACTGAACATCAAAATACCCCAACGTTTTAAAAATCTATTCCTGATCTCTCTGCCTACATGTTTAAAATGGTTCATTATTGACTTTGTTTACTTTTTCCTCTTTGGAAAAAGACTTGAATGTCACATTTTGTCACTGGTGTTTTTGAGATGCTCCCACTTGGAGAAGTCAGGTGTAGACTCCAAACTCAAAAAGTGGTAAATAATAAACCCAGTGACTGACAGCTGAGGAAACAAGAAACTCTCTCATCTGCACTTTAAACCTGTGAATGTGAGCGCAGAGTGCAGACAGCTCCTGCCTCTTACTTATATACTGTATATATGAGCAAAATCCCACAGCCGCAGTTCAATTCAACATCTTTTCATAGAGTCGTGTCATTAGTACGTTAAAACAACTGAAGCTCATTTCTCTCAGGATGTGAGCAGCACTTCCCTCTTTGTGGTGGCTGAATATTTCAGGTGAAGGTAGTTTGAGGTAGTTATTGTACAAGTACTTGATCAAAACCAACCATTTCTTTCTCAACACCAAAGGGAGGTGATGTTTTTTTCATCTCCCACTTCCCCAAAATGTGTGGTATTACTGGCCTAACAGGGGTGTTGAAATGATTCACACGCTGAGCTGCTGCTTCGAGATAAGCTTTCATGAAACTGACTGTGAGAAGACAACGCACATTAGATGTAGAATGGCCCTGTAAATAGCTGCCGTTCATCTTCATGTTTTCAGATAGGCCCCTACATCCCTAAAATACCCTTTACTCTAAAAGCTTCATATCAAATTTTCAACTATCTTGTTCAACACTGTTTACTAGTACAACCTGGGAACCAGCACAAACATTTCACAATCTGCACCTCAGTGCCTATCTATAAAATCATGTGCATGTTAATAGAAGAGTTTAACATTTTGATAAATACAGTACATCCTCATTTCTGAAAGTTAAATATGAAGTTAAGCTGATGTCAGTTGGCTTTAGAATCGCCTCTGCCAAAGCAACACTCCCCTATGAAATCACATTAAAATTGATTAGATCAGGGTTTTTCTTTGGATCTGCACCAAATTGCTCTTACTGGATATCAGTCCTCTAAACATGGTTCATTAGGGTTTTCATCAACACCCATTAATCATTTCTTTGAGAAATATTGAAAAACATCCGATCTCACAATGTTTAAGAAAGTGAAAGAAAATCCTGGATCCGGGTCCGCACCAAAGCTTATTGGGTTCTTTCATGGCCCATGTCCCATCCTTTAATTCAGTTATGTAAAAATCCATTCTGGTTTTTTTGCATAATCCTGTTGACAAACAAATAAATAAATGAGAATGATACTCCACCATACATCAACCAAGGCCCTACAGTCCCCTTAAATTCAATCAAGCGGCACCTAATTGCACAAGATCCATGAATTATTCCCAGTGAAATAAGTGAAAATGTCAAAAAAATAACACCTTAACTGTTAAAGAAAGTGAAATATCCTGGATCTGTTGCACCCAAATCTTATAGATCTTTCCCTGACTCATACCACATCCTTCCACCAAGTCGTGAGATAATCAATCCTGTAGTTTTTTTTTTCATTTTCTTGCTTTCAAACAAACAAGCAAACAAATGCAGATGAAAAAGTGACATTGCTGGTGGAGCTGAAAATCGAACCATTTGAAAGAATGATAGTGAACCTCCCCTGAAGGCTGCTCCTCAAACCTCTGGTGTAGAGGTTGTGTAGTGTTCACCCTCGAGCAACTTAGCTTCACAGATGCAGACGACACTTACTTGTGCATTTGCATGTCTTCTGCATTAGTGACGGGATGTTAGCATTTAGCTCACGTCCAGAGCAGTGTGCATTTCATGTGAAGGAAAGAACATGCACACTGTACTCATAGATGTGGGGGGACTTGTTATCCAATATTCAAGCTCAGTTTGGGCCTTCGACCCTCTCTGGCCTCTCCCAGCTGTCTGAGCTCATCACAGTCCACATGTTCCCTGAGAACACTGATCTGCAGAACCTGTTTAATTAGGCTGGCACACACAGACACAGCTCAGCCTCCCACACTCCTCTCACACTGCAGGCCACTCTGAACACTTAGTATACAGTACATTCAGGGTATGTGCTCTACATACAGTACAGCTGTATCTGCAGAGGGAAGTCAGGCGAGTGAGTCACGGTGCGTCGGGTCCACTGTGACATGAGGAAGTTACTGAGCAGAGTGCGTTCTGGTTGTTTAAAATGATGAGGATGTTAAATAATATGTCAATAAAAAAGTGATGATATTAACTTTGACTGTACATTCCTCGTGAAGTTATGAAATGGTTGCAGGGGTGGACTGGTTATGTCGTCTGACAGGAAGTTAAAAAAAAACAGTAGGGATCTTGCTTCTCTTGGCCTGACTCCTCGTGGCTCTCCTGCACGGGGGGGGGGATTAAAGTGGTGGACGGACCACCACTCAGGGGTGCAGACCAAACACTGATGCTCGTCCTTGGAACAGGAACGGTGACGGTTAACAGAGCAGGAGGAGACATGGTCCAAAATGAGAGAAGAAAATATTGTCAGTGTAGAATAAACAGCCCAAGGTACTAATTCATCTTTTTGTTATTTCTTTGCACCACTTTTTCATTGCACCACTTGTACAGTGTAAACATACAGATAAGCTGGGTCATGGCGCTTTCATTCTCCATTCATCACTCTTTGTATCGTCCGTTGTTTATTTTTATGACTATTCTTCATCCATCATTCTTGTAAATATTGTCTATTGTTTATTTTGCTGCTACTCTTGACTTAATGTTGTTGACTATAAGTACATTCAGAGCAAAGCTAAACTGGAGTCAAAGTCCCTGTATGTGCTCACATACTTGGCCAATAAAGCGGATTCTGGTTGTATTGGGAGGAAATCTTCTATTTTAATCATCACTTTGCACGACAGATATGAATTTGTCGTCAATGAATTGCTACTCCCTTGATTTGCAGTGTCATGAACCTTTGCATAAAGCTCCATAAGCACATCATTCTGAGTAGTAAGATAAAAGGAAGCCGAGGAAGTCGAGCTCAACTGACAAATTCATCTCAGCAAACCATTATCTCCAAAGCTGTGAGCCACGAGAGCCTTCAACGGCATTTCACAACCATGACATGTTGACACTTTATTTCCACATATTTCCTGAGAGCTAGCTTTGCACTTATCTTCCTTGTTTTGACTTCCTCTTTGTGGCGCTGAGGCTCAATGGTCAAACGAGTTGTCTTGTGCACACAGTGTCATCGCAGTGAACTCCTGTGAGGGGAGAGACGAGCGCAGCACTCGGACTCCTCTGCCTCAGCAGCGACAGGTAACAGACTGGCATCTCTTTTTCTCTTTGTGTAAAGAGCTTGTATCTTTGTGTATCAGGTCTTGTGGTTTGGTTTGTGTGGTTTTTGTTCATTTCTTCTGCAGAGCCGCCGTCGACGTAACGCGAGATCAGGCCCCCCACTTAGTGTATTTGACAAGCTGAGTTTGACACTCTGTTTCAGTGAGTGTCAGTTTGTCAAATACCCCAAGTGAGGTGTCACTTGTCTACAAGTCAAGGTCATCCCGGGTTACTGCACGCAGCGAGCGACAACTCCAGAGGATGATCCACACAACCGAGGAACCTGAGGACACACAGAGGCAAGAGATGTTTTATAGACAAGGAGCAAAGAGCTCAGAGTGGTAACAGTAAAAAGCTTGATCACTGTATCATCTATTAATCTAAAATAATCTAACAATTCCAAAACCTTTTGCATATTAAACAAAAACATTAATTTGGCATATATTATTATGGTCAGATAGATCATTTTATTCCTTAAGACTCTAAATATCTGTAATCCATTAATCCATAAAGTCCTCACAGAGATGCTTACACAGTGTGTCAATATGTTTATTTACAATAAAGTCTGAACCCAATGTAAAATATTATTTCTCAGCCAAACCTTCCATTTATTGTTATTTCCAGGTTTGCATCATATGTGTAATGCCTCCAGAAGTTAAAATAACTTTATGGAAAATGTTGTTCAAACCTCATTGCATCATAGATGTGAGCTTTGAGTGTCATACACAATAAATACAGCAAAATAAAAGTGCATGTTTTGACCGTCTTTTCGTGTGAGAGCAAATCGATGTACTTCACTGTGATGCTAATACCGTATGTTGGTATGTTTATTGACAAGAAAACCCCTGAACCTGATGTTTTATCAGTCAACAAATACTGTACCTCAGGAAAACGTGATGCATGTTGTTCTTTTCAGATTTCCAAATGTCTCCAGAGGTTAAAATAGGTTTGGGGTTTGAGTTTCATACACCATGTTATGTTTCCTGGGATGTAAAACAAGCAAAAATAAAGATGTGTAAATATGAAGTTTTGTGTAAAAGCAAACCCATGTATTGTAAATTTGTCACAATCAGTTTCAACCAAGACAAAAGGGATGATTATCTGTGAGGCCTTCACATCTGTTAACTGTTCAGGTGTTTGCTTTATGCACAATTTTTAATTCTGTTGTTCAGCCTGGATTAAAGTGTCTTGTCCCCCTGACAATGTTCGACCACACTTCCTCTATATCTAACAGATAAACTCAGACTCCGACTCGATCGACATGCAGGGAGGAAGAAAACAGCCCAATAAAACACGACCTGTGACCCCCGGAGCCTCGTGTGTGTTTATTTGTGTGCACTGGCACGATCTGCCGTGAAAGATGAAGGTGGATGAGGTGTCACTTTAACAGGCTGATCTATGTTTGATCCCTCCAGTGTTTATTATGTCAATATTCTGTAGACGCGCTGCATCCAGAAGCTTTTTTACCTACCTGACTTCTGAAAGACGGCGCGAATCGGTCTGACTTGCACTTCCTCTTCCTGTGTGGACATTTCCTAGACATGGGTTGAATACTGTAATTCACTGACACCAAATAAGGCTTCATTGTCTTTAGAGTTTTTTAAAAGTTCACACCCTCATGATGTCAGTGGCCATCACTCACATATACTGCCACCATCCATCACAAGGTTAATGTATTACTGACTCGTTAAACCTGATGGAAGTCACGCACACTCCGTCCTGGCTCCAGAAATGAAGTTTTACTGCTATGTTTCACATCTGCATTACATATCTTTTACGTGTGTTTTGCTTGTTTGCAAACATGTGCAATGCTCCATCATGTTTTATCTGCACAGTGTGTGCACACTTTGTTTTTATGGCCCTCATGTGTACAGTTACATCAGCCAGCTGCATTCTTCACTTTTTTTTCATCTTTTCTTTTAAAATTCCAATTGAAAATATCAAATCTATCAATAGATCTATGTGTCTGACATCGTTACAGCACCGCAGCCAAAACACTGTATCATGTTGCTCTCATTGACTTGCAGATAGGTTTTGTGAATGTTGTCCAAATGTCATGCTGAGCTGTACACTGCAGCCGGCGTTTGTCTGGCCTCCAAGGTTTGTTGGGAAATGTTCTTAAATTAACATCGGTCTGGCGCGGGACTTCAGCACATGTTTTAAAGCCACATGAAGAACTCTGAGTCTGTAAAAGGATCCTTGAAATATGTATTTTTACAGCTCCCCATTCGCCACACATTAACAACCGATGCATCTCAATTCTCAGTGCAATTTGTTGTTCTCGACTAATTCGATTGCACAGGAGAAACGGGGCCTTCGCTCGGGCAACGCAGCCCTTGAGCTGTGTTACTGCACATCTGATTCCAAAATGAAGTCAGAACCACACCTGCCTGACATCGGTGGGACCGCAAGTGTCAGACATACAGTTGCTGCCTGTTGCACATTTCACATCACAAGTTTTTAAACACACGCTCCAGAGCTGTGGGTGTATCTGGTTCACTGACTCCACACTTGATGCCATATCTCAAATTAAAGTGAGTGACTCTCATGGAAGATGAGAGAAGTGAGTGAAATCTTCACCAAACAATGTAGAAATCTTGTGTGAAATCTGGTTATTTCCCGTCTTCCTCGCCATCCTCTGTCGGGCTGCATCTGCTGCTGTTATCCAGTTTGCCCAGTGAGTGGTGGCAGAGCTCCACTGTTTGATGTGTTCTGCACAGGAAGTCCATTCACACAGTTTCATTATGAACACAGATAAAGCAATGTCCTACTAATTCATTCAAGTTTTTAAGAAACGGCCAAACTCAGGCTCGAAGATCTTCTTAGTCTTTTAGAGATACACCATCTCTGTTAGACAGGTCAAAGACATGAAGGCAGATTTATTTAGTAATGTTATATTTACAGCTTTGTGTTATTCATTTTCTCCTTCATAATGGACAGTATGTTGGGCTAAAATGTCTGCATTCCCTTCCTAAATCATGTCTCCACCTGTTTTTATTTCTGTTTGTCTGTTTCTCAGCAGGATTACCCAAAAACCACTTGACCCAGTTTCTTGAAACCTGGTGGAGGATGGATCTGGGCCAAAGAAGAACAAATTAACCCTTGGCGCTGATTCCATTAACTGGGTGGAACCAAGACTTTCTTTGATAATGTGAGCTTGGGCGTGTCTCGACATTTTGGTGAATTTCTCAAGCAATAACGCAGAGATCTTGATGAAAAAAAATCAATGATATTTCGCCGACTATGTGTGAGTGTGTGCACTTTGGTGCAGCATGATTTAATTTAAGGGGACTATTGGGCCTTGGAGGTATGAGCTCTATTTAGTGACAGTCTAGTGTTTTCCTTTAGATGAAATGAGGAGCAAACCAGTCAAGCGTCCAATAATTGTTCACAGAGTTGCATGGGAAGAAGCCAGTGTAAGACGCTGAAAAAAAATTCCCCTCATGAAACCACATTTAAATTCACTCGAGCTGGATTATTACTTGAATCTTCCCCTAAACATGACCAATGAATCATTTTCCAAGAAATCACCGAAAATGTTGAAAAACGCCCCCTATTTCACAAAGTTAAAGAAAGTGGGAAAAAAACAATTCTTTGAGTGAGTTCTGTCACCCATACCACACCCTTCCAGTTTAATCTTGCTCACAAACAAACAACACATTTTTTGGAGGATATTACACAAGAAAATATGCAGTGCAACAATATAAGCGACCGCAGCACCTCACCTCCTCCAACGCCTCAGGATTTCTAGTTAAACTTCTATCATAAACTTCTGATGAGACTCATTTGCCTTTAACAAAAACAGTCACAGCTCCTCTTACGGCGTCTCATAAGGACTCCTCATAATTGGTGACATGTAGCTGTGTGCTATTATTCCTGACACTTGAAAGACTAATTTAAATAGCGAAAAAGGATTCTAACATGAGCCACCTCAGGTCATAATTGTTCCCTGCGACTTCTTTGAACTTTAATGCTGTTGTTAAGAAGCTCCCCAACCGCCGCGCTCACCGCGAGTAACCCGAGAATCATGGGATGTCGTTTGGTTCCAACGATAACAAATACTGTACACAGGCCTGCATATGGGATCAATTTGAGATATTGGGGAAAAGAAAAGCTTTTGAACTTGGGGACTAATGATTTTTATCTGATTTCTTTCGTACAACGTGGGACTGGGGGGTTTTAAGGGGTGGGGGGCTGCAAGCAAACAAACAAACCCCGAGCTAAAACATGATTTACTTCTATGCAAATTCACAACAAGGCTCTCCAGGCTGACAACAAGACGGAGGTGAAGGTAATGCAGGAGGAGTCTCTAGAACATTCATTTCATCTCAAAGCACACAAGAGTTTTAACCACATAGAGTCTCCTCTAATAGAATGAACACATTTTGATTTGTTGTGTTCCTGGAATGTTGCCTAGTTACTGAGAACGCTGATATAGCCACTTAAGCACTTAAGTACAAAAATAACTCAACAGCCCATTTACAGATTTTCACCAAACCAGTTGGCGATGTAACTTTTCTGTGAAAAAGGTTTAACATTTGGAGCGATCGGCCAAAAGTCAAGTTCTACATAAATGTGGTCTGAAAAACACAATATAGTCCCACAAATAACAGAAAGCTTGTATTTTTCCAAAACCTATTCCACATTATGTGATGTCTTATGATAAGAGACGTCATGAAGAAGTCAGAAAATCATGACATGCAGTTAAAAGAAATATTTGTTGATGTTTCTCTGGATCCAGTAGGAATAGAGACAAAACTTAATGCTGTGGCTCAGGAGGTGGAGCGGGTTGTCCTCTAACCAGAAGGTTGGCGGTTCAATCCCTGTATCCCCCATTCCGTGTGCCAAAGTGTCCTTGGGCAAGATACTGAACCCAAAATGTGTATGAATGATGTGTGATAGAGAAAGTTCAGCACTGTATGAATGTATGTGTGAACGAGTGGATGGCAAAACTGTACTGTAAAGCTTTTTGAACGATATATATATATATATATATATATATATATATATATATATATATATATATACACCATTTATATAGATTGAATGTATTTACGATCATATGAAAAGAATAATGTCAATATGAAGTCAGAACATAATGTTATGTAATGTGGTAGTGTAATGACCAATAATCAATCAACCAAATTTGATTTGTATAACCTATATTCACAAATCACAACTTGCCTCATATAACCCTCAACAAGAGTAAGGAAAAAGACCAATAACATAGGAATATGATCTATTGCTGATTTGGATGAACCAATCATTCATCATCATATGGAGAATGACGTCATGACAATATCACTATGAACTATGTCATTATTACGTGTGTGCAGGGTACAGGTCGCCACTACGATGCTTTTCATTCATTGTGTTTAGTTCTTTAAAAATATCAGAATCCTTCCCGAACAGTTTCTCCTGGGGAAAGAAAAAAAACAGTCAAGATGTTGTGGTGTCTATGTCACGATCACCTTTATCGTTCGCTTCTCAAGTATCTTTGAGGGCCGTCTCAACATTTTCACACCAAAGTAACACTGGGCCCAGTGAGTCTGTGGGATACTACACCGCCTCCCCATGTTAATGACGTCCAGTGAGTTTATTGTTGACACGTAGCATAGATAACAGAGAAACATCCGTAAAGATGGAGAATGTTGAATGAACTGGATCTGGTTTCCAAGAAGAATATTTCCTCCTGTCACAGAAAAACCACATAAAAAACTCCCACAAAAGAGACTCTAATGCAAAGAGTTTGTATTAATGAAAGAATACATTGACAATTTATTGTTTACATATACCCATCACCTGAAGGCTAATACGAACATGGTAGAACTTAAACAATTTGCCAAGTAACTGATTAGTTTGTTGAAAGAATAGTAATCAGAGCCTATTTTGATAATCCAATAATAGTTTTAATCCTTTAAAACATCAAAGGTTTGCTGGTTCCAGCCCTTGTCAAATGTGAAGACTGGATACTTTTCTTTGTTGTGTGAGATACTAAACTGAACTTTAGGGTTTACAGTGTCAACTTGGGCTAAATGAAATTCTAACAATTCTTTTAGACACATTATTTGCAAAACAATTTATAGATAATTAAAATAATATTTTTGTTTCATTCCTTCAAAAATGTATTTTTCCATCAAAACATGGGAATTACGGTGCTCCTATCAGTCAAATTAAATCAATTATCAAATGGGAAAATAAATAAATAGGAAATCAATATTTATAAAATAAAACTCCCACAGTAAAACTATTATAATTCAAATGACAGCATATTAACAGAGTAAATTGGAATAAAAAGATGTTGTCCTTATAAATGTCTGATTGCACCATTGAATCCAATTGAAAACCTATGTCTGAAACTGCTGCTCTGTACAGTCAGGTAATCCATATTGACCATACTGGGATAACATATGATGGGTTGGGCACTGACCAGTGGTGGATGTAGGAATTGTTTGTATCAGGGGCCATAAAGGGACCACAATTTACACAAAGCGGCCAAATATATGTCCAACATCCATGCACAGTTCTTGACTCAGTAAGGTGCACATTTCACCCCTGTGTCATTCCTTATTTACTGTTAGCTCTATAGCTTTGGGCAAAGCCACACATCGGTGAATATATTTTCAGAACTGTTCCTTGTTCATGCACAGTGTGTACTTTTGTATTTTTCCTATTTACTGTTTGTATTTTTAGCAAGTGACTACTCAATTTTTTTAAAGACTTCTGACAGGGGGCCAATCAGATTTCAGCTCCCTCATCCCTGCCCCAGGTTTCGCCCCTGGTTCTGACTGGAGCGCCATTGTTGGGATTATTATCATTCAGCAGTTTCAAGAGTTGTCTCAAAAGGGCGAAGAAAATTTTAAGTATTATTTTGACAAAACTGGAGCAATGATCCACCTCTCCAGTGTCGGCTGAAGCTCCCTGCTGCTCCTCTGCAGCCCAGAGGCAGCACATCTGCAGTTCCACCTGAACGTTTTCTTGGTCTCCAACAACCTTTCATTACTTTCTGGATTTCTTAATTCAGTGTTGCTACAGATCCCTGCTCCTACAATTCTGCACAGTGTATTTCAAGTGAAGTGCACATGCATGGACAAGTACAATTCTTGTTTCTAATGAGTCCTGATGGATGATTATGTTTAAAAGAAAACTTGACCTCGGTGATAAGTTTTATTTGTAAAGTCTGGGGCAGAAGACAAAGTAAGAACTTAAGTAACTTGTGTATTTGTATTTGTATATTGTGTGGACTGAGCACTTGACAGAATAAAGAACATAATAAACAGAAAATTACTCAGTAGAATGCATTCTTCTGCTAAGGCCCAATAGTCTCCTTATGAAACTACATTTAAGTTCACTAGACTCAGATTTTTATTTGGATCTGGAATCAAGGACAATTTTGAAAAAAAACTCCAATATTAAAGAAAGTGGAAATAAATTCCTGGATCTGCCCCTGATCTGGATCCACACCAAAATGTAATGAGTTCTGCCATGACCACATAGATGAAAACATAACCTCTTTGGTGGAGGTACCAACCAATTGAGTGATAATGGTACCAGTCAATTATTTACCTGGTAGAGCTGGGAATTCTTGGCAGCATTGAAGAGAAAAGAAGAAAAGCAGAGTTACCATCTCCAATGGCAGCAGGAGAAGATCTCCATCCAGGAGAAGACCAAGAAGTCCATAGAGCTCTCTATCTGGTCAGCTTGACCACCACAACAATGATAATAACCTTACGGTTGATCTGAAGGAGGCTGAGCAGAGGAGGAGCACAAGTCATCCCTCCTTCAGAGAGGAGCTGAGGGAGACTTTGCAGGGGTGGCTGACAACAGAGAGCTGTACAATGAGGACCCAGCTGGAAGAACTCCACAGAAAGATTGCTACAAAGAGGGATTTCTTTGGACAGCTGCTACACAAAAGGTCTCCTCTTCTTTTAGCTACGAAAAATTAAAATAATGAATAATAATATTTTTAATTGGTAATAGATTGAAAATATTTTTTTTATTAATATAAAAATATAATAAATGTATTAAAAAAGACTGTAAAAACACATTTGTAAAATATCTTGTTTTTATGGAATGTTATACAAATGGATGACCCGTCTACACTTCCTCCCATATACAGAAGTGAAACTAAAACATCCCTGATACGGATGCCGCCATTTTGTGCATTTGGAGCAAGAGTCTGCCGATACACGCACTCGACCAATGGTGAGTCAGTCTCAGCTGTCAATCATGACCTTTCACATAGTTTTTATCGCAAAAAATAAGTAATTAAAACCATATTGCCGGAAATGTATTTAATACACTCTATGACTTTTTGATTTGGCCCATGTCCCATCTGCCAACATCGAGGAGGCAGGGTTTACGAACTGTACTGCAGCCAGCCACCAGGTGGCGATCAAGTTGCTTTTGGCTTCTCTCTTCTTCTTCTCTTGGGGAGCTGTCACGTCTTTCATTTTTATAAACAGTCTATGATACAGACAAATGTAATCAGACTGACTGATTCTGAGATAAGGGCTCTGTGGTAGCCACAGTTTCAAGATAGTACATCATGACTATGCTTGTATGTTTGCACTCGTCTTGTTGTTGCAGAATAAAAAAAATTCGAAATATCCCTGACGAAACTGCAAAATCTAAAAAATCAAAACACCCTGTCAGAGAATGTCTAGAGAAAGGTCTAAATCTCAATCAAATGAATGAAAACCTCAGATTTCATCAGTTTGTCGTTCCATTATTTCTGTCTTACTTAATAAGTTAGGATTCTATACTATCTGCATTATTCATTAGTGGATGTGTGCTGTTCTTCTGTGTTGTGCACACATACTGTGTTGTGTGTATGAATAATTGGAGTTGTCTTTGATCCTGTTTTAGTGTGCCGGTGACCCGATTCATTGTTGCCCTCTCAGTGTCACCCTGACTTGTGCTCGGAGGAGCCAAGCATCCTCTTGGAAGAGATTGTTAATTGAGGTTGAAAGAGGATTACTTGTTCCCAGCCTGCGACTAAAAAAGTCATTCAAATAAAAACATCAGCGAGCTCAGATAATTACTTTTTCAGTCTTCACTCATATCTCATGCAATAGTTAATTGAGGAGAGTTTTTGTTTGAGTAGATGAGTTTGGTGTGTAAGTTATGTCTGAAGTGGTTGCTATGGTAGGAGTAGCTGCACTAATGCTACAGAATCTGAAAGCTGAAGATTGTGGACGACTACACGTGTTGGACGTTTTCCACAACTTCTCTTTCTTATGCACACGGAAATAAATGTTGTGTTTGACTTACTAAATTTGATCATGTGAACTTGTTCGCACAAGATAAATGTATTTAAATCAAGGTACATATTTTATGTTTTGTTTAAATATGTTTTAAGTTGATTCGAAATTAATGAAATGATTAAAAATACACGTAGGTTTCAGTCATACATTAAAATTGGCTAAGTAAGACAGACTGAAACATGAAATAATTAGGATTACTTTTGATGACTTTTCCATTTTTGAGTACCAAGGTTCCATGAGGTTATGGAACAACCTGAGCAAAGTTTGCAGAGGTGACACTGTTTACATGTCTGTCAAATGGAGAAAACTTAGACTGAAGTTGCCTGTTAGAGAGATGATTTTGGCTGCTACTGCCAAAACAAACCTTTCCAACTTGATCATAGATTTAAACTCCCATTTTGTAACATAGTGTGCTGCAGCAGAGCGAGGACTCTTCGTTGAAAGGTTTATTTTTCTCTCACAAACGGTGAATGAAATCCACACACATATTGCCGTCACTCTTCACTTAGAGATGTCATAACTCTTTATTGTAACAAAACCATTTTCTAAACCAAAAATCCCACAGTAAATTTTAAACAGTTATTTCCCACTTAGTATTTATACTTTAAGGTAAAAAACATATTGAATGATCATCTTTAAATGTAGAAATAAACTTGTTAACCACAAGTTTGTTTTAGCTGCAATATTTTCATTCATTTTTGTGTTTGGCAGCGATAGTTGTTGGCACAATCCTGCAATCTACTCAAGTATTTCATTCTGTCATCAGCATAGACTAATATGGATGGCCAACATGACAGCTCCCCCATAAGTGAAGCCAAAGTTTCTGGATCGCCCTCCAGTGGTTCGCTGCAGTATCAGTCCTCAACCATGTTAGAGGATGCAACATGAACCAAACCAAAACATGCCATGGTAAGTAGTTCCTATCACATTGATCTAGGTTCAAGAGTTCATTTCTCTTGTAAGTTTGGTTTAAATGAGTTATTTGATGCAACAAAAAATGGTGTGAAACGTCTGGCTCCAAATGCACAAGATGGCCTCCTTCCTATCCGAAATGTTTGGCTTCATTTCTGGATTGTGGGAGGAAGTGTAGATGTGTCATCCATCTTTAGTCACCACCAGGACATTAACATGGGCTAAAACAAACTTGTGAAACTTGAATGGAAATAACTGCCTGCCTAACTGGTTCGGGAAACCACATAACCAACTAGTTTGTCACATACAGTGGAAGATACATTATAATTAGTGAATTTAGATGATCAGTAGTTCAGGCAACTTCTATCAGTCTTAAAACTAAAACTAAACTAACACAAAATAAAGTCCACAAACATTCAGTCTGATAACTGCTAGAAATGTTATTGCTTTTTCTAAGAGTCTTTCAGGATCCTGAAGTAACTCTGTGTCTCATTCAGGTCTTTCCATTTTGTGCAGTAGATGCCATGTTTTGTTTGTTATATTTAATACACTCACTTTTCTGACATATGAAACTTTGGACTCATGCAAATGTAACCAATTTCCCTTCCAATTTCCCCTCTGAACTAACCAGCTAACTCATTGCGTCTCTGCAGCTTTCTGGAAGGCTCTGTGTTTATTCTGCTCTGGCCAAAAATGAGGGGCCTTCTGAGGAGAAGTCATACATTGCCGCTAAAGAAACTAAAAGCATAAAGATTTCTCAACCAATGAAACTATTTCAGCTTGAGTAAATAACTGGAAAAAAATGAAAATAAGAGATACCCAGGAGAAGCTAAAGGCTCAGTCCAGCACGTGAAATTATTATTCAAGATCAAAAACCCTAATTTGAACGCTTCACATCTGTGAGGCTAAGACCCTCGTGAGATGTGTGAGAGGACGAGACACGAAATGGAGGAAACTGGATTAAATAAGACTCTCTGAAGTCCTTCTAAAACCACACTATTTACTTGAAGGTAATCAACCCTTCTGTGATTCACTCACCACAGAAACCTCACATAATTACTAAGTTCCTCGGATCAATGTGAAAGCAAGAGGGCTGAATCCTTCAAACAGACAGCAGTGTGGTTTCCCCATTGTCATAAAACTGATCTAAAGACCGTCTGACCATAACCTTTGTTTCTTTTAAGTATAAACAGGAAACAGCATGTTAAAGTACAAAACAATAGACCTGCTCCTCTTCCACTTCTAATTAATGCCATATTTGACTTTGGTCCTTTTTTAATATGTTAAGGTGTTAAGGAATTTATTTGCTCACATTCCTTCCCACATTCATGCACTAAGACAGAAAAGTCCAACAGGCGAAATTACTTGATAAAAAGTAATTAAAAGAAAGTATTTAAATAATCACAGGATCCAAAATATCTAAGTTTGCTCTAGTCAGAGAATATATAATCGAGGGATGATTTTCAAATGGTTTAAAGAAAAAAAAAAACATGTTATTGACAAAACTGCTCATGTTGGCATATAGTCCATGAGAACTGTTTCTCCATCGAAATCATTCGAGAGGTATTTACATAAACAGGCTAAACTCAGGGGTTTTCAAATTGAATTCAGAGGTGGATGTTGGATAGTGGAGCTTTGACTTGAAGCAGATGTGAACCAACTGAAGGTCCAGAGCAGCTTAGCTCTGGGAGCCACACATACCTTTAGCTCAGGGCCTCAAACCCCTTCACCTGATAGGACAAGAAAGTACATATAAGTGGCAAAATTAAAACTACTGCTCCATTTCCTGCTCTCCCAAAGGTTTACCAGGATGGGCTGCAATTAAGGTAAAGAATGAAAAGCCATCGAGGAGGATATGATTATTGTTATAGTGGAATATAAGGAAGAGATTTCAAGAATAGAGTCGTAATTTGAGGCTTTGTGTCATTTCAGGGGGAATAGATCAGCCGGTCACCAGCTTACTGGTACGTTCCATGCAATGTCACACCAACTTGATTTGGTTTCCAAGTTTAAAACTTTGAAAAACGTATCAATCCTCTAAAAGCTTCATTTATTCAATGTGAACACATTTGGTTTCATCAAAGCAAATACAGTATTTTCCCTGGTCTCCAATCACACACCACATTGACAGGTAACATAAACTCACATTCCAACACACAACAACTCATCTCTTATTTACAGTTAAGTAAAACAAAGTAAACCAACCTAACCTTATATGTCAGTGCAATATTCAAGTTATATTGACATGAAAACTGAGCAGATATTACAACTAAACATTATATTGATATAACATGATACAATTAATTGGAGGTTGAGCAAGAAAATGCTATGGAGTCAGTCAAATGGATCTTTCCTTGTTCCCTTAGATACATGGTCAGGCAAAGAGTCACATTATATGATGAAATATATAATTATTTATAATTATAAATAAGATTAAATACAGATTACTGGAATACCATTGTATAAAATCTAGTGGTGCACCGATGTATCGGCCGTATATCGGTAGCGGCCGATATTCGCCTCGTTTACTGCCATCGGCGTATCGGTAATAAACTTGACTTTCACCGATAACATTGGCCGATGTTCATTGGTATGTTTTCTGCAGCCTGCCAATCTGGCATCCAGATTATGGTACACTGACGCCGGGTTTACACCGGGCGCTTTAAACGATATAAATGACATGTTATATGATATAAATGATCAAATATGCATCCCATACTTTGTATTCCCCTTCTGTTGTCCTGGAGTTTTAATTTTCCCAATTTTCCCAATCACATAATTAAATG
Organism: Hippoglossus hippoglossus; assembly: GCF_009819705.1. Taxonomy (NCBI): domain Eukaryota; kingdom Metazoa; phylum Chordata; class Actinopteri; order Pleuronectiformes; family Pleuronectidae; genus Hippoglossus; species Hippoglossus hippoglossus. The sequence continues at coordinate 15,936,230 of NC_047164.1, read as the reverse complement.
TCCCCCTCTGCCCATCCACTACAGCCACACAAGCAGTCATATAGATAAAAAGAGAGAGGGGGGGCTAAAGGCTTGCTTGGAGAATACGTCATTTACCCCCGACACCCGACATTGAACGGGTTACATACAACAACAAGCGGAGAATCGCGGGCTGACCGGCGCGGGGAAATGCGGGTCCGGTGTGCACATGCGCAACAGGTACTACATACAAACAGCAGAGACAATGTCGGCAGCGTCGGCTGTGTGGGATTTCTTCACTGTCTCAGAGAAAGATCGCCGTTTAGCAATTTGCAAGACATGTTCAGCCGACATTTCAAGAGGGGGTAATACCACCAAGGATTTCAACACCACAAATCTGAAGGCTCATTTGAAAAGCAGACACATTGATGAATACAATGATTTCCTGAAAGCTGATAAGAAGCGGCAAGATGCACTGGCTATAATAAACAAATATCGGTATCGGTTAGGGTATCGGTATTTATAAGGTGACCTAAAAAAAATAAGTTCACAACAAAAGCCCAGTAAAAGCACATATTGATTGACAGGATATGAAACCATATCTCTGTACATAATAGTTACATAATAACCTCCGCTAGTCTAGATCGGATACCAGCAACTTGGAAGCAGAAATAAAATCGAGGCAGTAAGACTTCCCATCCGTGAAACTTTGGGCCACGTTAAACTTTCATGCATGTTCCAACGGTTCCAACATGCCTCTTCTTGCCTTATGAAAGACTGAAAGATCTAACATTGAAACAACCGTCTCCATATTACTCACAATCATTTCACTCTGATCAATATCACTCAGCATAAATACATCTCCAACAACATTTGATTTGTTGAACTTGCCATGGGCATGAATCAATCAAGACCCCTACCATTTTTTTCTAATCAGTCTCTCTAACCCAACCATTATCCCCAGTTTATCATTACGAAGGGTCAGAATAGTTATAGTTAGCATAACAGACATAGCTCATAGTTGCATTCATTTTTACTGATTCACTTTTGTGTTCCTTCTCCAGATCGAACATTTTCTAGACAACGATGCATTACAAACTGATGTCATCTTAAAATAGAATCACGTACAGAACATTACTTACAGCCAAAGCAGCGTAATTATTTAATATAGCAAGGAAAACAAACAGGGAATTGATGAGTGTGCTTGATTAAAATTGAAACAGGCATCTGACATCTGAAAGCTGCCATTGTGCTCAAATCATTATCCCTGATCCGATGTAATTATCATAAAAACTGTATTTGTTAGTTTATGTTAATGGACAAAACAGTAATCATGCTAATGTGGGTTCCGACACGGCTCTATACTTCTTGTTAGGTCACTCCCTTTTTTTTTTTTGTCCTCCCTCTTGAAGGACTGAGTCTCAGTTGGAGCGAGAACTTTGAAGGCCATGAATGGCTGCCAGACAAAAATGTCCCAGATAAGAATGCTGACAGCAACATTTAACACCTGCATTTTTCCCTTGTATGATTGTAGCCTTGTTAAAGCCTGTTAAAACACACACTTAATCTGACACGAATTTCCTTTATGCTCAATTAAATTGTGTAATAATTAACATCCAAGGCAAACGATACTATATCCCTGCAGCGACATTAAAATGTTCCATTTGTGATTACATCTCGGAGGCTCCACACTGTAAATTACCTGCACAAATATTTCCCAAGAATTCACACTTACAATTGCTGTCACTTGTCACACTACTTTTTCC